>NW_015169378.1:0-15068 GCF_001447785.1 Gekko japonicus
AAATGGAAGTTGCTAGTCCATACATATAGACAGAAGGTGAGCAGCAAAGTAGCATACCGCATAATTAAGAAGAAGAGGAGGAGAAGGAGGAGGAGGAGATTGGATTTATACCCTGCCCTTCACTACCGAAAGGTGTGTCAGAGCGGCTTACAAACTCCTTTCCTTTCCCCTCCCCACAACAGGCACCCTGTGAGGTAGGTGGGGCTGAGAGAACTCTTGACAGAAACTGCTTTTTTTCAAGAACAGCTGTGCCAGAGTTATGGCTTGCCCAAGGTCATCCAGCCAGGTGCAAGCGGAGGAGTGGGGAATCAAACCCGGTTCTCCCAGATTAGAGTCCACGCACTTCACCACGACACCAAACTGGCTCTCTTTGACAGATGCAAGAACCAAACTGGAATAACAAAGCTTAGTTTATACGGTCACCATTTGTTTGGGTTCAATGCTGGGGGGGAATGCACACTTTTTCAAATACGTTAGAACTGCAGGCAAGGTTTAAACTCATCGCCAGAGAATGAACAGCCAATTAACATGCAAGAGGATGATGATGATCAAGATATGCAAAGTGACACTAAATAACACAAGTTGGACACAACTTAAGGTTATAGGGTCAACAGCTGTAAAGCAATAAATATGTCAAACTAGCAGATCAATGTCGAAAGGTGTCTTTTCTACTTGTGGGAAGAGATTTGGGCGTGGAGCCATGCTCCCTCTAAGCTGTGGAGTCTTGTGAGCAAAAATGCTGCTTTGTGAGCTCCTGGCATTAAAGTTGTGAGCGGGCGATTTGGCTGCTGCATAAATCAGTTTGCTCTGGAGCCATCCTTCCTGAGCAGAGACAAAAATGTGTGAGCTGGAGGCTAAAAAACTGTGAGCTAGCTCTCACTCACTCAGTTTAGAGGGAACACTGGTTGTCGCTGAATTTCACTGAGGCAAAATTCGGAGGTAACCCAGCGAATCCTTTTTAGGTAGGCAAAAATGCTACTTTGTGAGCTCCTGGCATTAAAGTTGTGAGCGAGCGATTTGGCTGCTGCATACATTAGATTGCTCTGGAGCCATCCTGCCTGAGCTAAGGCAAAAATGTGTGAACCGGAGGCTAAAAAACTGTGAGCTGGCTCACACTGACTCAGCTTAGAGGGAACACTGGTGTGGAGTCTGGGGCTGGTGGGGTTTGAGGAGGGGAGGGTGTTAGAATATACAAGGTGCCTAGTGCAGAAGATCACCCTGCAGGGGGACAGCTGAAGAACTGCTAGTTATCATAGATTGGGTCCTCCCATGTTTTCAAATTCTCCCTGTCGCTTGATTGGCTCTTCTGCAGACTTCCTGCTCCTGCACAGCTCTTGTTCTTGTTGTTCCTCCTCCAGCAGTTAGGATAGACAGCTAAGGTTCTCTTTCTATCTTCTGCAACACTTTGTTAAAAAGGTAAAGGTTCCCCTTGCTCGAAAGCCAGTCGAATCCGACTCTAAGGTTGCAGTGCTCATCTCCGTTTCAAAGCCGAAGAGCCAGCGCTGTCCGAAGATGTTTCCGTAGTCATGTCGCCGGCATTACTAAACAACAAGGCGCATGGAACACTGTTACCTTCCCACCGAAGTGGTACCTATTTATCTACTTGCAATTTC
This sequence comes from Gekko japonicus, assembly GCF_001447785.1. Taxonomy (NCBI): domain Eukaryota; kingdom Metazoa; phylum Chordata; class Lepidosauria; order Squamata; family Gekkonidae; genus Gekko; species Gekko japonicus. Next base: position 1,614 of record NW_015169378.1, read on the forward strand.
TTGCTTTCGAACTGCTAGGTTGCTTTGTTAGGCTTTAATAAATCTATTTTTCTCTAAGCAGTCAGTGCTCCACTTCCTTTGCATGTTTAAACTCTTGCCAACGGAGGGACCTCGGGAGCATTATAATGCCATAGAGCCCACCCTCCAAAGCAGCCATTTTCTCCGTGGGAACTGATCTCTGTTGTCTGGAGACAGGATTGCCAGTTTCCCCTGGCCACTGGCGAGGAACAGATGGGTAGGGTTGCCCGATCCAGGTATGGAAACTCCTGGAGGTTTGTGGGTGGAGCCTGGGAAGAACAGGGACCTCAGTGGAGTACAGTGCCACAGAGTCTGCCCTCCAAAGCAGCCATTTCCTCCAGGAGAACTATGGATACCAATCTCCAGGTGGAACCTGGGGATCCCCTGGAATTACAACTCATCTCCATACTACAGAGATCAGTTTCCCCTGGAGAAAATTGGGGGTGAACTCTGTGGCCTTGTACCCCCACTGAGGTCCCTGACCTCCCCAGGCTCCATCCCCAAATCCCCAGGAGTTTCCTAACCTGGAGTTGGCAACCCAACCGCTCGCTGTTGGCCAAGGAGCCCTGGCAACTCTAAGGGGAATTTATCTCTGTAGTCTGGAGGAGATCCCCAGGCCCCACCTGGAGGCTGGCATCCCAATCTGGAGATCAGTTCTAATTCCAGGCAATCTCCAGGCCCCACCCAGAGTCTGAAAACTCTGCTTCTCAGTCTCTTTATGTTAGTGTTGCCATCTCCGGTTGGGGAAATTCCTGGAGATTTTAGGGGTGGAGCCAGGGGAGGACAGGATTTGGGGAGTGGCGAGACTTCAGTAGGGTACAAGGCCATAGAGCCTGCCCAGCAAAGCAGCCATTTTCTCCAGGGTAACTGATCTGTCTTGCCTGGGGATCGATTGTAATAGCAGGAGATGTCCAGGCCACACCTGGAATCTGGCAACCCTACTTTGTCAGTAAGTTTACAAGGATCAGTTCTGCCGAGAGTTGCACGGTTAGTCCAGCAATTCTACTTTTTTGCATGTTTTCTGTTATTTCAAGTCAGGAAGACCTCCGATCTTTGCGAGCAGGTGAAATTTAATGAAGGATGCAATAGTCACGAACATGCTTTGGGGATCAAGCAGACAACAGAACTTCCTTCAGATGGGTTACGTCCACTCGGCCTTTCTTTCCTATTTCTCACTCATTCTTCATTCCGGTTCCCTTCTATGCAAGAAAGCGGCACTCTCTGACGAACAACCTCGTTCTATCGGCTTTGGAGTCCCTTTGTGTGGTTTCGCAGAGATGACACCCTGTGTGCGCCATCCCCGTCTCTGTCGCCCGACAACGGACGTTCCATGTTTACTCTTTCTAATGATTTCTGCACTCTGCATCTATTTATCAGCCATCCTCCCGCTCATCTTTCTCAACAATACGTCGGGACGCCGCATCCCCCCCCCCAAACCAAATTACAGGAATTACAATCTGTAAGAATCTCAGTAACGCCATTCCAAAGGCAGGGGGGAACAACAAATTATAGCTGCCTCTTCCCACTGAGTAACCCGAACAATAATAGCTTTCGAAACTCATTTTTCAGTCTGCGCGGTACGATACGGGTGAAGTGAGGATTTTAATCGGTATGATTATTTTTGAGGATGAAAGCGGGGTGTCTGGTTGGGGGGGGGAGCTATTCCACATTCATTACTGAGGAATGCAGGGGTGTGACCTCAAGTATGTCGTGTTTTCGGATGAGCAGAGTGACTCCAAAATAACGTTGCTGAACGAGAAGGAGAAGGAGGAGAAGAAGAGGAAGAGGAAGAGGAGGAGGAGGAGGAGGAGGAGGTTGGATTGATACCCACCCTTCAATACCCAAAGGAGTCTCAGAGCAGCTTACAATCCCCTTTTCCCTCCCCTCCCCACAACAGACAGCCTGTGAGGTAGGTGGGGCTGAGAGAGCTCTTTCGAGGACTGCTCATGAGAGAACAGCTCTGAAAGAACTTGTAACTGAACCAAAGTCACACCAGCAGCTGCATGTGAAGGATCAAACCCGGTTCTCCCAGATTAGAGCCCGCACTCCTAAACACTACACTAAATTGAGCATGGCCCTATTGGAAATGCTTGGCTCTGTGTCCATAGGGGTCCCCAACGTGGTTCTTGTGGGAGTCGTGGCACCCGCCAACACTTTGAGAGAAAAAGAAACTAAAATATAGCTATGCTCATAGTGCTAATGTACAAAATAGCATATATAATTTGATTATACATTCAGAAGTGCTAAAATATCTATTAAAAAACCCACAATCGTATGGTTCTGCATATAAGTATCTATTCCTAATATAAAGACAAACATCCAATCATACAAAAACAGGTTAAAAGGCACACATTATATCCATATACAAGAAGCAATGAAGTAGAGACATCACCCTGCCAACAACAGTCCGTATGGTCAACGCAATTGTATTCCCAATAGTCATGTACGGCTGCGAGAGTTGGACCATAAGGAAGGCCGAGCGCCGAAGAATAGATTCTTTTGAACTATGGTGCTGGAGAAGACTCTTGAGAGTCCCTTGGACTGCAAGAAGATCAGTCAATCCTAAAGGAAATCAACCCTGACTGTTCCCTGGAAGGCCAGATCCTGAAGCTGAAGCTCAAACACTTTGGCCACCAAAAGAGAAGGGAGCCCTCACTGGAGAAGACCCTGATGCTGGGAAAGACTGAAGGTCAAAGAAGAAGGGGACGAAATCAACCCTGACTGTTCCCTGGAAGGCCAGAGAATGAAGCTGAAGCTCAAACACTTTGGCCACCCAATGAGAAGGGAGCCCTCACTGGAGAAGACCCTGATGCTGGGAAAGACTGAAGGTCAAAGAAGAAGGGGACGGCAAAGGATGAGATGGCTGGACAGTGCTATCGATGCAATGGACATGAAATGGAGCAAACTCCGGAGGATGACGGAAGAAAGGAGGGCCTGGCGTGATGTGGTCTGTCGGGTTGCGAAGAGTCGGACTTGACTGTGCAACTGAACAAGAAGAAGAAGAGAAGAGATTGGATTTATACCCTACCCTTCACTACCCAAAGAAGTCTCAGAGCGGCTTACAATCTCCTTTCCCTTCGCCTCCCCACAACAGATACCCTGTGGGGTAGGTGGGGCTGAGAGAGCTCCTGACAGAAACTGCTCTTTTTCAAGAACAGCTCTTATCAGAACTACAGCTTGCCCAAGGTCATCCAGCCAGGTGCAAGTGAAGGAGTGGGCGAATCAAACCCGGTTCTCCCAGATTAGAGTCCACGCACTTAACCACTACACCAAAGAACCAATACAAAACTTTTCGGTTAAAAGCCTTCCTCGGTGGTAAAATTCAAACGGAGAGCTCCATGAATGTAACAAAAAATATACATAAAACGCATCAGACACAGAATGGACCTTACTCACACTGAGATGTCCACCCGTGGAGTAGGCATTGTTAAATATTCTTGAGATGCAACATGGGCAATTCATGAAGTCGTACAATATTTCATATGCCCATGGATCTGTTTAGGCCCAGTCTGCAGTGCTGAAAATTCCAATGGAGTGTTCAGGTACAAATAGAAAAGAATCATCATTGCAGATTCAGCCTAAGCAGTCTCATGGGCGCATGTTGCATCTCAAATTATAGATGATAGGGCAGCCATTTTGTGACAGCGCCCACTACTAGGGTTGCCAGACCCCCAGTCTGGGTAGGGAGTTCCCCAATTTTGGGGGGCTTCTGCCCGCCGCTGGCCAGGTGTCTGGCAGGGGAAGCCCTGCCCCCAAACAGGGATGTGATAATGTCACGCGGAAGTGACGTCATCACGTCAAGATATTGCATGGCGACGCTCTGCTTTTTGGACAAACCTCTATGGTTTTAGGGCAAAAAACCCCATAGAGTTTTGCCCAAAATGCAGAGCATCACTGTGCGACGTCCCTTATGTGATAATGTCCCCACCCATACCCTGGACACCACCCCCAAATCCCTCCACCAGCAAGTCGAGGGGACCTAGCAACCCTGCCCACCACCCTGTATCAGAATTTCAAAGGTGCCCACAGGTTCAAAAAGGTTGGGGACACCTGACTAGGAGTTAATTCCAGGAGCCAGTTTGGTGTAGTGGTTAGGAGCCTGGTCTCTAATCTGGGACAACTGGGTTTGATTCCCCACACCTCCATATGCAGCTGCTGGTGTGACCTTGGGTCAGTCACAAGTTCTCTCAGAGCTGTTCTCTCATGAGCAGTTCTTGAGAGAGCTCTCAGCCCCACCAACCTCACGGGGTGTCTGCTGTGGGGAAGGGGAAGGGAAAGGCGTTTGTAAGCCGCTCTGAGACTCCTTCGGGTAGTGAAGGGCAGGGTATAAATTCAATATCTTCTTCTTCTTCAGGTGGATTTTATGATGATAGAAAAACACACTCTTCAAATGTACACAAGTTTCAATGCGAATTGTGAGTCCATAAATCAGTGCCTCGCACACACACAGTCTGAACACATGACCACAGACCGATATCATATAAAAGCTTTACCTGTGTCCCCTACACAAATGCGTCTCCAAAGCGAACAGGAAACTGAAACCATCGACGAAAATATAAATCAAATCGGAAAAGAAAGCAAATCTGGGAATGCTGATGAGGTGACAGCTTTTTTGATTGCTGATTGATTAGCAGATCTGCTTTTGTTTGCACTTATTTGTATTTCTTGGCGCTCTATTGATTGCGTGAGCTTTCTGAAGGCCGTATTTCAGGGAAGGACGGGGCGTGAATTTGTAATAAATATCATCACTCATTGCATTTCGATCCCACGCCGCTCTTCTGCCATGGAATTCAAGATGGTTTTCATGGGATTCTTGTGAAGAACTAAGTTCGAACTGTTGAACTTCCGTGTGGCTGTTGCATTATGGGACATCCTGCAGTGATCTGGGAGGGGGGAACGTGCAGATCTGTCCTCATTCCGTGTGGCTGTTGCATTATGGGACATTCTGCAGTGATCTGGGATCCACACCTGTCTCATGTCAAAAGAGGGGATTTCTTTTGTTAATCAATCTCCTTGGGCAAGTCTCTCCGCTACCCTGTACGTCAACTATAACGTGGGGATATTGGTTCTTACCTACCTTACAGGTTTGTTGTAAGGATTACTGCAAGAACCAGCATGGTATAGTGGTTAGATCAGGGTTCCCAAAGAATGCCCCTGTGGGTGTCATAGTGCCCACCAACGGCTTTCCTGCCACCCGCCAAGTGTTTTTAGAAACGAGTGAGGCCAAATGAGGCTTCTGCCCAGCCAGTTTTGGTGCAATGGTTAAGAGTAGTGGACTCTAATCTGGAGAAGCGAGTTTGATTCCCCACTCCTCCACATGCAGCCTGCTGGGTGGCCTTGGGTCAGTTACAAGTTCTCTCAGAGCTGTTCTTTCCAGAGCAGTTCTCTAAAACTCTCTCAGCCCCACCTACCTCACAGGGTGTCTGTTGTGGGGAGAGGACAGGAAGGTGGTTGTAAGCTACTCTGAGACTCTGACTGAAATGCAGGGAATAAATCCAGCTCTTCTTTTTCTTCTTCCTCTTCAGAGTCTTTGGAGTCTCAGAGCGGCTTAGAATCTCCTTTCCCTTCCCCTCCCCAAAACAGACACCCTGTGAGGCAGGTGGGGATGACAGAGCTCTTTTGAGGACTGCTGTTGAGAGAACAGGTCTGAGAGATCTTGTGACTGACCCAAGGTCACCCAGCTGGCTGCATGGGGAAGGAGTGGGGAATCAAACCGCGCTCCTAACCATTACAGCAAACTGGCTGGGAAGAAACCTCGTTTGGCCCTACAGTGTAAAGGAAACTCACTTTCTAAAAACACTGGGGGGGGGGGGTGCATCTGAGAGATCTTGTGACTGACCCAAGGTCACCAAGCTGGCTGAATGTGGAGGAGTGGGGAATCAAACTCGCTTCTCCAGATTAAAGCCCACTACTCTTAACTACTGCACTAAAACTGGCTGGGAAGAAACCTCATTTGGCCCTACAGTGTAAAGGAAACTCACTTTCTAAAAACACGGGGGGGGGTGAAGAAAGTTATCAGCATGACACCATGTTGGGGACTGCTGATGAATAGTGTGTGCAATGCTCCAAGGTCCTAAGACATACAAAGGTTAAGTGTTCTGAACCACCTATACAAATGCTCGTAAGAATTCTTAGACCTTCCTTTGAAATCCCTCCTGAGGAGCCACCTAAAAAGGATTCTCTGGGTTAACTCCGAATTTTGTCTTAGTGAAATTCAGTGACAACCAGTGTTCCCTCTAAACTGAGTTAGTGAGAGCTAGCTCACAGTTTTTTAGTCTCCAGCTCACACATTTTTGTCTTCGCTCAGGAAGGAGGGCTCCAGAGCAACCTAATTTATGCGGTAGCCAAATAACTCGCTCACAACTTTAATCCCCAGTAGCTCACAAAGTAGAATTTTTGCTCACAAGACTCCACAGCTTAGAGGGAGCGTCGGTGACAACTCCAGCCAAAGTTGGCATCTCCCTCACCCGCCCTCCAAAACCTCATGCCGACCACAGGCTCTTTCTCAGGGCCCGGCCTTCAGAAACTAACCAAATCAGTAACAGTCCAAGAAGATTCAAATGATGGGAAATCAATTTCCCTCACGTAAATAATGCTGTCTATATAACCTTGGCTTTATATGCCAATATTTATGGGGCGGGTGATGTTCGCAGTCATAAAAGTGATATGAATTGTGCTTTGCGTGGGAGGGCATGGTGGTCAGAGGATCCGTTAACAGGTTCCTGACCATTTCTGGGGAAGCCGTGTCTGTGCGGAGCTTGGTGCTAAAGGGCAGAGCCTTTGAGGGGTGACGTGATAGAGGCTTATAAAAGTATGCATGGGGAAAAGAAGGTAGAGAAAGAAGTCCTTTTCTCCCTCTCTTTCCATGGCATTCATTGGAACTAATGAGCAGTAGGGTTAGAACAGGTAAAAGGAAGTAATTCTTCACCCAAAGAGGAATGAATACATGGAATTCACTGCCTCAGGAAGCGGTGGCAGCTACAAGCACAGAGAGCATCAAGAGGGGACTGGAGAAACATCTGGAGCAGAGGTCTATCAGTGGCTCTTAGCCACAAGGAATAGACAGAAGACTATGTTTGGGGCAGTGATGCTCTGTCTTCTTGGTGCTTAGGGGAAAATAGTGGGAGGGCTTCTGGAGTTCCAGCCCCACTGGTGGACCTCCTGAGGGCACCTGGGTTTTGGTCACTGTGTGACACAGGGTGTTGGACTGGATGGGCCATTGGCCTGATCCAACATGGCTTCTCTGATGTTCTTATGTCTGGGGCAGTGATGCTCTGTCTTCTTGGTGCTTAGGGGGAAATAGTGGGAGGGCTTCTGGAGTTCCAGCCCCACTGGTGGACCTCCTGAGGGCACCTGGGTTTTGGCCACTGTGTGACACAGAGTGTTGGACTGGATGGGCCATTGGCCTGATCCATCATGGCTTCTCTTATGTTCTTATGTCTGGAGTGATGATGCTCTGTATTCTTGGTGCTTGGGGGGGCAACAGTGGGAGGGTTTCTGGAGTTCTGGCCCTGCTGGTGGACCTCCTGATGGCACCTGGTATTTTTGGCCACTGTGTGACAGAGTGCTGGACTGGAGGGGCCATTGGCCTGATCCAACATTGGCTTCGCTTATGTTCTTAAGGGCATCCTAAAAGTTGCTGAGTCACTTCCCTTTGCATTCTTCCATGCACCAAAAAGGCATGACCGGGGAAGAATTTTATCCTAGATTCCTGGATTCAAATACCCGTTGAGGTTCACCAGATAACGTTTGGTCACCTACTCTCTCTCTGTCTCTTTCTCCGCCTCACTTACCTCTCTGGGAGCCAGTGTAGTTTACAGCAGCCACTGTGGTGCAGCATTTAGTGTGTAAGACTAGGATCTAGGAGACCCAGGTTCGAATCCCCCACTCTGCCATGGAGGCTTGCTGGGTGACCTTGGGCCACTTATGTGCTCTCGGCCTAACCTATCTCACAAGGTTGTTGTGAGGATAAAATAAAATCCAGGGGACATCTGATAGAAGACTCTGGAATTACAATTCATCCCCAGGCAACAGAGATTCAACCTGGGACTTCTGCATGCCGAGTAGATGCTCTACCACTGAGCCAGGGTCTCAGATCAAGGTCTTTCCCATCACCTCCTGCCTGGTCTTTTTAACTGGAGATGCCGGGGATTGAACTTGGGACCTTCTGCATGCCAAGCAGATGCTCTGCCACTGAGCCTTGGCTCCTCCCCCCTTGAAACACACAAAGAGGATCTTCCACTAAGCCCACCACCCCTCCCCTAAAAGGTACTGTGAGGATGATATGGGAAGGGAGCTAAGCTTGGAGAATCAACTTTGAACATCTGATGGTAAAACTGCAGAACGCTGGGAGGCAGGCGTCCGGCAAAAAGAAATCTCGCTTGATTATGTTTTCCAGCATTTACAGTTCTGACATTTACGAAGAAGACTGCCGAAACAGAGGAAATAAGTGTCTGCTGCCCACAGCTCATGTTCACAAGGAAAAGCAAATTATGTCAATTACATGCCACTGCAGGAGTGCATTTTACCTCTGGTTTGTGTGAGCGGTACATCACCAACTCTATCAGGAGGTGATCACAGGTGGGTGACCTCAGGGGGCAGAAGGATTGGGGGGGGCCAACCTCACACAAAGCTGCCTTATACTGAATCAGACCCTTAGTCCACCAGCATCAGTATTGTCTACTCTGACTGGCAGAGGCTCTCCAGGGTCTCAGGCAGAGACCTCCTGCCTGGTCCTTTTAACTAGCAATGCCGGGGATTGAATCTGTGACCTTCTGCATGCCAGGCAGATGCTCTACCGCTGAGCCAAGGTCCCAGATCAAGGTCTTTCCCATCACCTCCTGCCTGGTCCTTTTAACTGGAATTGCCGGGGACCTCCTACATGCCAGTCAGATGCTCTACCGCTGAGCCAGGGTCTCAGGTCAAGGTCTTTCCCATCACCTCCTGCAAGGTCCTTTCAATTGGGGATGCCGGGGATTGAATCTGTGACCTTCTGCATGCCAGGCAGATGCGCTACCGCTGAGCCACGGTCTCAGGTGAAGGTCTTTCCCATCTCCTCCTGCCTGGTCCTTTTAACTAGCAATGCCGGGGATTGAATCTGTGACCTTCTGCATGCCAGGCAGATGCGCTACCGCTGAGCCACGGTCTCAGGTGAAGGTCTTTCCCATCTCCTCCTGCCTGGTCCTTTTAACTAGCAATGCCGGGGATTGAACCTGGGACCTTCTACACACAAGTCAGATGCTCTACCAGTGAGCCAAGACCTGTCTCATGGATAAATAAGATCCAGACACTACCTTCTTCTTCCCTCCGCTCAATTTTTTAGCTTCCTGGCACACAGAACGCCGACAAGGTGTATATTTACTGGTTCAACAGATTAGGTCTGTCCCCCTCCAGGGCAGCAATTGACTGGCTGATCCCGCTCTCCACCCGAGTTCTACAAAATGTTTTAAACTCTCACATTTGTTCCCATTTTTTTCATTTCTTACAGAAACATATTTACAGGATTCCTCCAAGGTCTGTATTGATTTCCCGGGCAGTGTACATTTTGCAGGGAAAGCATGTGGCATAGAGAGATTTTTTTTTTCCTAAGCCATCCGTGTTTTAGTGGAAAGGTACTCGGATTTCTCCCAGGGGTAACTGAGGCTACCTTTATGAAAACAGGGCTGCCAAAATAGAGAGCGCATGAAGTGAAAGCTCCGTGCGACAAATACTCTGTGTGTAGGATTGCTGCAGTGCGCTGCACATATACCCGTATGAAAACCACCAGCGGTCCAGTGTGTTTGTTTCCAAAGGATTTGTGAGGCTGTCCAAGTTCAGAACATCATAGCTGCAGAATACAAACTTACCCAGCTTGTAAGAAGAAAAGAGGAAGAGATTGGATCTATACCCCACCCTTCACTACCCAAAGGAGTCTCGGAGAGGCTTACAATCTCCTTTCCCTTTCCCTCCCCACAACAGACACCCTGTGAGGTAGGTGGGGCTGAGAGAGCTTTTTCGAGAACTGCTCTTTCAAGAACAGCTCTGAAAGAACTATGGCTAGCCCAAGGTCATCCAGCAGCTGCAAGTGGGGGACTGGGGAATCAAACCCTGTTCTAAACCACTACACCAAACCTACATGCATTTCAGGGAGACTTCTGCTGCCACTTGAAATTCTTCTGCCCATAATTTTAAATATAGGGTTTGTGGCACATATGCTTATTGCAGGAGCCATGGGGCCAATGGAGGGATGGAGATTGCCAGGGCTTCACTTCCAGTTTTGAAACAGGAAGCCATGTCAGGACACTCTAGGCGTTTCCAAATCTCTGTGGTCAAAAACAGACATTTGGACATTCCTAGCGCACCCTGATGGTACTTCCAGTTTCTGAACAGGAAATGACATCATGGTACTCTAGGAGTATCCAAATCTCCATGGTTTTTATTATAGAGATTCCAAAATTCCTAGAGGGTTGTGATATTGCTTCCTGTTCCAAAACTGGAAGTGATAGCCTGGTGTCAATCCAAACTGTTTTCCCCCTTTCCTCCCACTGCCCACCAGAACCTAGGAAGTGGCAATTCTCAATTTGAAGGGCATGTTCTGGGAGCAAACAATACCTCCTTGGCAGCACTCTGAGAATGTGCAGATCTCACGAATACAAGCAAATGAACAGAAGCGTACTTGGTTTGGGGAGTCAAGCAAGGCAGAAGAGTGGGAAAGGAGTGATGGTGGCAGCAGGGGTCATTTCCTGCAGGAGCACACAGGAGCGGAGCTCTGGCAGAAAAGAGCCCAGGGGGTGGGCACAGGCAACAAGTCCCACCCCCTGCTCCCAGCAGCCCTCAGTCAGAGCAAAAAGCAGCCAGGCAAGCTGCAGAGCTCCCCTCGGCCCCCCAGCCCAAAACAGTCCAGTGGCACCTTTAAGACCAAGTTTTATTCAGGTACAAGCTCTCCCTCCTCTGCGAGGGACAGATCTCCATGTCCCCCTCCCCCCAAATAGCTAGCAATCCAAAACAGTCCAGTGGAGCCTGAGCAGTGGGTGTTGCCTTCTGACACTCTTCCGGTGATGTCAGGGGGTGTGGCCTATGCAAATAAGTTATGCTAATGAGTTATGCTAATGAGCTCCTGCACCTCTTTTTCTACTAAATGACCCCTGGGTAGCAGTGATTGTGGGACCCCCTCCTGGACTTTTGCCCAAGGCCCAAAAATCACTAAGACCGAGGGCTGCCAGCTGTACCTGGACATTTTGAGGGTGGAGCCTGCTGAGGGTGAGGTTTGGGGAGGGAAGGGACTTCAGTGGGGTACGATGCCACAGAGTGCACCTTCCAAAGAGGCCGTTTTGTCCAGGGCAACTGATCTCTGTTGCCCGGACATCAGTTGCAATAGCGAAGGATCTCCAGCCACCCCCTGGAGCCTGGCAACCCTGCTAAGACCAGCCTCATTCCTTAGGCAGAAAGGATAAAACGCCAGTCTTCCCAAGGTGTTGGAGTGCTCCCTTTCAGGCTGAGCACTTGTCAGTCAGATAAAACACAAGGACCTTGGTGTGCAGAAAGCTGAAGCCAGTGGATTGATTATCCCATAAATCAAACACTTGGCACAGCTGGGAAATAAACCACCTGGGTATTGGGGGGGGGAGTTGTCAAGGGCTTTGTTATACCACCCATCCGACAAGACGGACCGGCCCGAAGTTGGCCAGTCTCCAGGTGGGACCCGAAGATGTCCTGGAATTGCAACTGAGCAGAGGTCAGCTTTCCAGGGGTCATTTCATAGAAAAAGAGGTGCAGGAGCTCATTAGCATAACTCATTAGCATAACTTATTTGCATGGGCCACGCCCCCTGACATCACCGGAAGTGTGTCAGAAGGCAACGCCCACCACTCAGGCTCCACTGGATTGTTTTGGATTGCTAGCTATTGGGGGGGGGGACGTGCAGATCTGTCCTCGCAGAGGAGGGAGAGCTTGTGCCTGAATAAAACTTGGTCTTAAAGGTGCCACTGGACTGTTTTGGGCCGGGGGGCCAGAGGGGCTCTGAAATTTACCTGGCTGCTTCTTGCTCTGACTGAGGGCTGCTGGGAGCAGGGGGTGGGGCTTGTAGCATGGGCCCGCCCCCTGGGCTCTTCACTGCCGGAGCTCCGCTCCTGTACGCTCCTGCAGGAAATGACCCCTGCAGCCTTCCCAAGAGAAAACGGCTGCTTTGGAGGGTGGACTCTGTGGCGTTAGACCCCTTCCTCAAAACCTACATTGCCCAGGCTCCGCATCTAAATCTTCAGGGATTTCCCAATCCAGACTTGGCAACCCTAATTGTCTCCTTTCCCCCCCCCCCCAACACGCGAGGTTTTGTTTGGCCGATTAAGCACGGGCGTTCACTGTGCATGACCGTCGGGTTTTCTTTTTCATTTGGAATTTGGTTGCCTCATTCAGCGCTCCGTTTGCTTTCCGTTCACTTTCCCCCCGGGTTTCCTGAGAGTGCTTTTGTGCCAGTTTTTCCCCCTTGCTTCCCTTCCAAGCTGAAGGTAAGTCAAGAGCATACTGATTCCCTCGGATTTCCCCCACACGCACCCTGTCCCCACCCCTCGTAAGCAGTGTTCCCTCTAAGCTGAGTTAGTGTGAGCTAGCTCAAAGTTTTTTAGCCTCTAGCGCACACATTTTTGTCTTTGCTCCTTAATTAAAGGCCTGGTGGAAGAGCTCCATCTTACAGGCCCTGCGGAACTGTAATGGGTGGCATTGTACACTTCTGAGCCAAGGGAAGCCAGCCTCCAGGTGGGACCAGCGGATCCCCCGGAATTACAGCTCCTCTCCAGACTACAGAGATCAGTTCCCCTGGAGAACATGGATGCTTTAGAGCAGGGGTGTCAAACATGTGGCCCAGGGGCCAGATCAGGCCCCCAGAGGGCTTCTACCCAGCCTGCAATGGAAATGGCTGTCTTCTGCTGCTGCTGTTTCCAGTTCTGCTGCTGCTGCGTCATCATAGGTTTGCAGTTTACAGACACACACCTGAAAAAGCATACTCAAGATTGCAACAGCACAGACATTTTGATGCAATAACGCAGAGCAAGAGGTGTCAGTTATCAGACACGTAAATAAACAAAATATTGGAAGAGTGCTAATGTTTCAAGCATGTTTCTATTTTAAGTTTTTAAAAAAGCCCTTTGTGTCTGTGTCCTTTATAAAGTTTATATCTCTGCTACCTGGTATTACATTTTATGACACGCATGGCCCGGCCCGACAAAGTCCCATTTATGTCAGATCTGGCCCTTGTAACAAATGAGTTCAACACCCCTGGCCTAGAGCATCCCAGACAAGTGTTTGTCCAGCCGCTGCTTAAAGATGGATGGACTAGTCACAGCCAGTGTTCCCTCTAAGCTGCGTCAGTGTGAGCTAGCTCACAGTTTTTTAGCCTCTGGCTCACACACTTTTGCCTTAGCTCAGGCTAGATGGCTTCGGAGCAGACTAATTTATGCGGTAGCC
>NW_015169378.1:15877-19972 GCF_001447785.1 Gekko japonicus
GGCTCCCAGATTCTAGGCACATGCTCTGACCCAGGAGTGTTGAACTCATTTGTTACGAGAGCTGGATCTGACATAAATGAGACCTTGTCAGGCTGGGCATGTGTCATAAAATGTAATGCCAGGTAAAAGGTAAAGGTAAAGGTTCCCTTGCTCGAAGCCAGTCGAGTCCGACTCTAGGGTTGCGGTGCTCATCTCCGTTTCAAAGCCGAAGAGCCAGCGCTGTCTGAAGATTTTTCTGTGGTCATGTGGCTGGCATGACTAAACACCAAGGTGCATGGAACGCTGTTACCTTCCCACTGAAGTGGTACCTATTTATCTATTTGCAATTTCTTGCTTTCGAACTGCTAGGTTGGCAGGAGCTGGAACTAGAGACTCCGTCATGTGGCACCCGGGTCTCGAACTGCTGAACTACCGACCTTCCACAGCCTGCAGTTCAGCGTCTTAACCACTTGAGCCACCGCAGCTCCAATGCCAGGTGGTGGAGATATAAACTGTATAAAGGACACAAACACAAAGGTTTTTTTAAAAAACTGAAATAAAAACACGCTTAAAACGTTAGCACTTTTGCAATATTTTATTTATTTAACAGTGTCTGATAACTGACACCTCGTGCTCTGAATTATTGCATCAAAATGTCTGTGCTGTTGCAATCTAGGGTATGCTGTTCAGGTGTGTATCTGTAAGCTGTAAACCTACGATGAAGCAGCGGCAGCAGAACTGGAATAAAAAGCAGAAGACAGCCAATTCCACTGTGGGCCTGACAGAAGCTCCCCCCCAGGGCCTGATCCGGCCCCCGAGCCACATGTTTGACACCCCTGCTCTAGCCACTTCAGTGTGCTGCCTTGACTCACAACCATGAACTTCTCTGAGCTGGACTTTCTGTCTTCATGCCGGAGAAGTGAATGAATACCGTGATCCTAAGCGATGTGAGCAGTCTCTGCCGAAACCCATACCAGACGGACAGACAAATCACATTACCTTTCCCCATTTACTCATTCATTGAGAAGGGAGAGCCGCGAACGAAGAAAATATAGAGCGATGGGTAAACAATTAAGCCGCCGACAATAAAACATTACAACCCTAGCATACTAACCACAATAAAAATAGTTGTGGCAAACCATTAAAATGATGGACAATTAATAAAATACTCGAACAAGAGCAACGAAGAATTAATATGCAGCAAACGGCCACTCCTGATGGCACAGGGTGTAAAAAAGAAAAAAGACTTATGTTAATTGGGAGAAAGAAGAAGGGGAAATAGAGAGATGCCAGACAGCTACTTCTGTGGCTTCCCCAGGTCCCGGTTTTCCTAGCTCCCACCTCCAGGGAGGAGGAGGAGGAAGAAGAAGAAGAAGAGTAGGAGGAGTAGGAGGAGATTGGAGTTATACTCCACCCTTCACTACCCAAAGGAGTCTCAGAGTGCCTCACAATCCCCTTCCCCTCCCCACAACAGGCACCCTGTGAGGTCGGTGGGGCTGAGAGAGCTCTTTCGAGAACTGCTTGTGAGAGAACAGCTCTGAGAGAACTTGTGACTCACCCAAGGTCACCCAGCTGGTGGCATGTGGAGGAGGAGTGGGGAATCAAACTCGCTTCTCCCAGATTAGAGTCTGCACTCCTAACCACTACACCAAACCGGCCTCACACAGTGGCTGTCCTCTTAAAAACGCCTGTATCTGAAGAAGTGAGCAGTGACTCACCAAAGCTCCTCCCCTGCCACAAACTGTCAGTCAAGAGTCCCCACCCTGTGGGCGCCTTTGGAGTTCTGATACAGTATGGTGGGTACAGCCACAAAATGGCTGCTGTGGGAGCCGCAGTGAAGATCCTTGTGCCGTGTTGGCCGCTGCCGCCAAAGCAAAGGGGTTTTTTTTAAGATCAGCACAGCCAATCAAATCTCCAGTGGCCAATCAGAAGACTTACTGGGCAAAAGCCCCACCTGGCCCCACCCACTTTCTAAAAACCTTTGGTGGGCAGCAGGAAATTTGTTGTCGGGCACCGCGTTGGGGACGCCTGCTGTAGGTGGAACCCCAAATGGCACAAGAACTCAGATGACAAGCAATTTATTTTATTCCTTTTAAAAAGACTATAGACAGGCCAAACAGGGGGGAAAAACCATTGTCCAATCTGGTGATTTGGTTTCAGAAAGGCACAACATTTGTCGGTGTATTTGAAGAACAGGCTACAGCCTCCACATCCTTTCCGGAGTGCATCCAACGGCTGCTACAGAAAGAGCAATTGCTGCTATTTCAAAGTTCCTTTTGATCCCTATTGACAAGACGTATTTCCTGTTTTCTTTTTATCCCTTGTCTCTTTTAGACTTCCTTTTTCTGAGTGAAGCCGCAGGATCTATTTTTCACTGCATGGTCTATTTTGTTTCTCCTTCAAAATAATGTCAAGAGTGGCACTTTTGATTTATGTCTTTATTAATATAATCTCAGCCCGCTTTAGAGATGCGTCCGTGTCCCCTGTTCATCCTTTTTTATATATACAGATTTCACTTTTGTTGAGTTTTGTGGGGCTGTGAGAGCCAGCATGGTTAGTGGTGAAGAGCGACGGACTCTAGTCTGGGGAACCGGGTTCTATTCCCCACTCCTCCACATGAAGCCGGCTGGGTGACCTTGGGTCAGTCACAGAACTTTCAGAGCTTTCTCAGCCCCCCAAAATAAGTCTAGCTCGCCATCTAGTGGTGTATAACTCTAAAGGGTTGCCAGACAATTTTAGGATCTCCTGGCTATTCGACACACAATGCCATACAGTAATAATTATTATTAATTACTATTTTACAGGAAAGAATATTGGAGCAAGGAAACAGCAAAAGGTGTGGAATTATAGATATCCGGAGTTCACCGAGACTTTCAGGGTAAAACAGCAGGGATAAAAAGCCGGAAATCATCCCGGCTTTTTGGTCCTGACAACTATCCAAGTCACATACAAGGCAGCCCTGCTGGATCAGACCAATGGTCCTTCTAGTCCAGTATCCTGTTTCATACAGCAGCAAGTCAGATGTCATAAGGAAACCCACAAGCAGGACCTGTCTGTAGGGTCTGTGGGAAAATCAGGGGGGTCAGGGAAGTGACGTCATGACACCAGAAGTGATGTCACAACACTCTAGGAATTCACCCATCTCTCGGGTTTTTGTACCATAGTAAAAGGAAAGGTAAAGGTTCCCATTGCTCAAAAGCCAGTCGAGTCCGACTCTAGGGTTGCGGTGCTCATCTCTGTTTCAAAGCTGAAGAGCCAGCGCTGTCTGAAGACGTTTCCGTGGTCATGTGGCCGGCATGACTAAACACCAAGGCGCACGGAACGCTGTTACCTTCCCACCAAAGTGGTACCTATTTATCTACTTGCCATTTCTTGCTTTCGAACTGCTAGGTTGGCAGGAGCTGGGACCAGAGACGGGAGCTCACTCCGTCACGCAGCACACTCGGGTCTCGAATTGCTGAACTACTGACCTTCCAGCCTGCAGTTCAGTATCTTAACCACTTGAGCCACCGCAGCTCCGTTTTTTGTACCACAGAGACAGGCAAATTCCTACAGTGTCGTTACCTCACTTCCAGGTACAAACAGGAAGTGATGTCACACTGTCGCTTCCCATCCCAACGTTGTTGTTTCTGCTGGAGCAAAGACCCCTGGTAGGGCCTGAAGCTTTGGGATGGGGGCTGCCTGTCCACTACATCCCTCCCCTCCGGACTGCCCCCCCCCCAGCATCAGACCACCGGAAGCATTTTGCCTCTGGACCCGGAGGCTTACCTGTCAAAATTGTGTTTTTATCCTGTACCCCTTCAAGGAGCTTAATGGCATACCTGGTCCTAACTTACCCACACTATTCCCACAACACCCCTGCGAGGTAGGTGAGGCTGAGAGTGACTAGCCCAAAGTCACCCAGAGAAACGGATGGCGGGTTGCAGATTCTAACCTGGAGCTCCCTTATCCAACCCTCTAATTCCTACTGCTTATTGGGTCTCAGTTCCCGTTCAGCTACTATTTTATCAACAGTATTGATAGTCCGCCTTTCTCACAGGGCTCCAAGGCAGACGACACAGAGTGAGTCAGTCCAATCGACACAAATGGTTCCTGTTGTGGAGAAAATGACATTAA
>NW_015169379.1:0-6660 GCF_001447785.1 Gekko japonicus
CTCGATGCTTGGGGATCCAACACCGGGCCGTCCCGTAGAGCGGTTTTCATATTCTTCCTGTCCCCCTCTCCTCTCCCCAAACTCCCTGTATGTACTTTTTAAATAAGAGGCAAAGAATAGATTCCCCCACTGTTCCCATTCGACTTGCAGTGCAGCTCTTTCGATTCTCTGCTCTTGATAATTAAATCTGGATCAAGGCGAGTCGGTGCTGCAGCTGCTATTAGACCTGACGGCAGCATTCGACATAGCCGACTATGATCTTATGACCCACTGCCTCTCCAACACTGGACTCTGGGGGACTGCCCTACAGTGGTTTACCTCCTTTCTCCATGGTTGGGGACAGAGGGCGGTGCTAGGTGAGAGGGTCTCCCCACGACACCCACTAGAACGTGGGGTGCCGCAGGGGGCAATCCTCTCGCCGATATTGTTCAACATCTACATGCGCCCCCCTTGCCCAGTTGGTCCGAGGGGGTTGGCCTGGGTTGTCACCCGTAACCTGATACACCAAATTGCAGGCTCATGGACATGTAACCTAATATGAACAAAAGGTATACCATGAGATGGCCACAAATACACACAGACTCTTCTTTAAATTTGCGTATGAATAATGTAATGGTGCTCAATAGGACTTATATTGCACACCATCCTTGTTACTTGTATCAGCCCAAGGACTACAAAATACAGTAATGCAGGGGTCACTTCGTAGAAAAAGAGCTAGGGGAACTCATTAGCATAACTCATTAGCATATGCCACACCCCCTGACATCAGGGGCCCGGCGGTGGACCTGCAAGGCCAGCGGGAGTGCGAGGAAGCCCCGCCAAGGCCCTCCCTGGCCCCAGGCAGGCAGGGGTGGGGAGAGGCAGGGAGGAAGCAACTTACCCTCCCTCTTCTCCTGCCTCCTCCTGGCTGAATGAGGGCTGGAAGCGAGGCGGGCGGAAGCAGGGGGCGGGGCTTCATCATGTGCCCCGCCCCCCCTGGACCTCACCCGGGGGAACTGTGTTCCCCCGCGTTCCCCCCCGAAATGACCTCTGCAGTAATGTCTATTTCTTACAACAACCCATTGACACAAACAGCATGTCCTACTACACAATGCAGACACAAATCAAGAAGGCCTTCGATGAGGAGCAATATGCCACAGAAGTAACTTCAGAAATCTTCCCTCTATGTATGATTTATGTGTGAGGATTCTTTGATAAAGGAAAAGGAACGGGCCGAAAGGAAACCGGGACCCCGTCAGAATCTTTCACATGCAGACTGTGACAGCAGCCATGAAATTAAAAGACGCCTGCTCCTTGGGAGGAAAGCGATGGCGAACCTAAACAGCATGATAAACAGTAGAGACATCACCCTGCCAACAAAAGTCCGCATGGTCAAAGCAACCTTGGTTTCCAATCAGACTAGCAAGTTAGCTCCAAAGTTCCCAGGCATTCTATTGTCTAAACAGATTGGTTACAAACAAACATGTGACTTAACAAACATCATTAACCCTGTAAATACTGAAGTGTTTTGACTTGTAACACCCAACAAATGGTGATTGTAAAAAGTAGACAATACTGTTTTTTGGAGTACTCGTATTGATACAAATGACCAGTAAGCAGTGTTCCCTCTAAGCTGAGTTATTGTGAGCTAGCTCACAGTTTTTTAGCCTCCAGCTCACACATTTTTGCCTTAGCTCAGGAAGGAGGGCTCCATAGCAAACGAATTGATGCAGCAGCCAAATCGCTCGGCTCACAACTTTAATGCCAGTCGCTCACCAAGTAGCATTTTTGCTCACAAGACTCCACAGCTTAGAGGGAACATTGCCAGTAAGCTGATGACACCCAGCCCTATCTGATGTCGGACAGACACCCGGATTCCGGCCCTGAGAGCTGGGACAGTACGCTAGAGGCCGTGGCCGGGTGGAACATGCTCCCAATTGAGATCAGGGCCCTGCGAGACCTGTTGCAGTTTCGCAGGTCCTGTAAAACGGAGCTGTTCTGCCAGGCCTTTGGCTAAGGAAGTGGACATCTACCAGCCGGCCTCCCTACTGATGCTCCATGAGACCATCACGGCTCGACGTCGGCCAATTTATTTTCCCCCAGCTGTAATGGCTGGAATTTCATGCATTGCACTGCCCCCTTTAAAATATTTTAAATAGTTTAAATATTTTAAATCTGGTTTTATTGTATTATTTTATTGCATTAATTTAGATTGTTTTGTATTTATTGTTGTGAGCCGCCCTGAGCCCATTCGCGGGAAGGGTGGGGTATAAATTGAAATAATAAATAAAACAAAAGACACCCAAGAAGTTATCAAGCTATCCAGTCCTGCAACTACACAGAGAGCTAAGAAGGAGCTGGTATTCAGCCTCCCAAAAAACATCTTTGCTGTGGGGCAGTAGGAAGTCAGGAGCTCCCAAAGTGAACCTCACAGTTCAAGAAGGACCCCTCATGTTTTTTTGGAAGAGGTCCCATTTGTTAGGGGGGCAGGAAGAAGGAGAAAAGCAACACTGCAGTGTAGGGCCACCTACACTCAGAGTGTTGGGTGATAGTGAGATATTGAAAAAATGGTATTTAGCAGAGATAAGATAGTTCAATGTGTATGCATGGGGTTAAATGTCTGTTTTGTTGTTACAGGAAATCACCTGTCTTTGTATTAGCCAATGTTAGCTCAAGTCTGTTAGCCCGCGAAAAGCATCCCTGTTCTAAGAGTTTGATTGGAAGCAAAGTGTTAGTGTCTTTGCATTTTATGGCCTCTCTTCCCCTCTTTGTTTGTCTTGGAGAAGGAGCATGTGAGGAGAGCCATCTTACAGTTCTTCTAGTCTAGTGAGAGGATGTAGCTTATATAGCTGTCTGTTATTTTATTCCCAAGTTACCCTTCCCTATGGTAGAATTGTAGTAAACTTTTATATTTTTAAACACACATGGACTCTGGGTCTGATTATTGAACTCTGGCATTGCTAAGCTGATTTTTAACTCTGCTGAATTTCTTAGAAACTCCAACACCAGCAGAGCCAGAGTAAAATAATTCAGACTGAGAGTCCATGTGTGATTAAAATATAAAGTTTTTACTAAATTCTAGCATGGGAAGGGTAACTGGGATGAAAATAACAACAGAGCAAAATCTACTACATCCTTACTCTACAAAGACAAAACTAGAAGAGAGAGATTATGGCTACCCTTCTTCTTCTTCAGAACACCAAACAAAGACGGGAAGAGAAGCCATAAAATGCTAATACACCTTGACACTTTAGTCCCACTCAAATTCCTAGATCAGGGAGAAAATTCCCGGGTATTCTACAGCTAAAGAACATTGGTTACATGAGAAACATGTGACTTCCTGTGAATATCTGTGGGACCATCCATCTCAATACAGCCCTCGAAGGGCCTTACGCTCTTCTGCTCAACACCTACTGGTCATCCCTGGCCCCAAAGATGTCCGCTTAGTCTTGGCCTGGTGGAACGCTCTCCTTAGTGACCTCTGGGTCCTGTGGCGGTGGGGGGGGGGAGCTTCGGTTGGGTTGTGAACTCCTGACTCCTGAAGGTGTGCCTCTGTTACGGGCATAGACCATGAAGAGCCTGGGCGTGACTCTGGACTCCTCCTCGTCTATGGAGGCCCAGCTTGCTCTCTGTCTCGCCTCGACTTAGACACGGTGATCCACACAATGGTCACCTCCAGGACAGACGACTGTAATTCGCTCCACGTGGGCCTACATTTGTGCCGGACCCGGAAGTTCCAGCTAACCCAGAATGCACGAGGGCCTACATTTGTGCCGGACCTGGAAGTTCCAGCTGACCCAGAATGCAGCCACGTGGGTCCTTACTGGGACCCCTCGGACAGCACATATCCAACCAGTGCTGGGCGAGCTGCACTGGCTTCCGGTGGAGCACCGGATCATGTTCAAGGTCTTGGTTCTGACCTTTAAGGCCCTTAATGGTCGGGGACCTACCGGTACATACCTTTGGGACTGCCTCTCCCAGTATGCCCCCGGAAGAGCACTGCGCTCAAGAAATAAGAAATTCCTAGTGGTCCCCGGCCCAAGAGAAATCCGGCCATCCTCAACCAAGGCCAGGGCTTTTTCGGCCCTGGTCCCCACCAATGTTCCCTCTAAGCTGAGCGAGTGTGAGCCAGCTCAGTTTTTTAGCCTCCAGCTCACAGATTTTTGCCTTCGCTCAGGAAGGAGGGCTCGAGAGCAAACTAATTGATGCAGTAGCCAAATGGCTTCGCTCACAGCTTGAATGCCAGTAGCTCACAAAGTAGAATTTTTGCTCACAAGACTCCACAGTTTAGAGGGAGCATTGGTCCCCACCCGGTGGAACTCACTGGCGGAAGACATCCCTGCCCTGTGGGAGTTACTACCTTTCCGCAGGGCATGTCAGGCAGAGATGTTCCACCAGGCATTTGGCTGAGGACAGCGACGGGGGAGGACATCTGGCTCTTTCATATACTCCCCCACCTCTCACAATCCCTCCCCCCAAGGAGGTTCAGGGAGGTGATTTTCCACCAATCTGGTATATGTTTCTTATTTTCATCCACTGATCTGTTTTTATGGTTCTAATGTTGTTTAATTGTTACCAGGGGTCATTTCCTGCAGGAGCGCACAGGAGCGGACACATGCAACAAGCCCCGCCCCCTGCTCCCAGCAGCCCTCAGTCGGGCCACGAGGAGCAAGAAGCAGCCAGGTAAGTTGCAGAGCCCCGGCCTGCCTTCAGGTACAAGCTCTCCCTCTGTGAGGGCAGATCTGCGGGTCCCGTCCCCCGCCGCCATAGCTAGCAATCCAAAACAGTCCAGTGGAGTCTGAGCGGTGGGTGTTGCCTTCTGACACACTTCCGGTGATGTCAGGGGCTGTGGCATATGCAAATAAGTTATGCTAATGAGCTCCTGCACCTCTTTTTCTACAAAATGACCCCTGATACTATTCCGCTGTAAATCTAGCTGTAAAATTGGCCTATCAAATCTAATTTAAGAATAAATGGATAAATAAATAGTACAGTTCTGCAGGGCCTGTAAAATGGAGAGGTTCCACCAGGCCTTTGGTCAAGGCGGCAACAACCAGTGCAGAGAGTGGTTAAGTGTGTGGACTCTAATCTGGGAGAACTGGGTTTGATTCCCCACTCCTCCGCTCACAGCTGCTGGATGACCTTGGGCAAGCCATAGTTCCGTCAGAGCTGTCCTTGAAAGGACAGTTCTTGAAAGAGCTCTCTCAGCCCCGCCTACCTCACAGGGCGTCTGTTGTAGGGAGGGGAAGGGGTTTGTAAGCCGCTCTGAGACTTTCTTCTTCTTCATCATCATCATCATGTACAATGGCCTCCCCTGCTCGCCTTTGTCTCGCTTTGCTTCCGCAGCGTTCATAATCTATCATAGCTGCTCCTCACCCACCCGCTTCCCCTGTTCCGCTCCGATCTACAGCTACACAGGGTCTGAAAGCCCACCCACTTCATTCAGTTGCTGAGCTGGCGCCTCTTATGGGTTTTGTACAGTAAGATTGTTGTCATTGTTTTGATGACTTATGTATTAATTTAAAACCTGTGTACGTTTTTAAGTACGCTGCAACCCGCCTTGAGCCTGCTATGCAAGGGGGTGGTGGTGAGAGCTAGAAATCAAACGAAATAAACAAACTAGCCAGAGCTGACCCTGCTTGGCTTCTGAGATCTGAGGAGACGGGGCTAGACGCGACCACCCAGGTCAGAGGAATGTGGGGGTTCCATTTATTCACCGTGGGTAATACCTCCACCAGGATTTGCCTTCATTTCCCTTTTGTCAGTCCCTCTAACCATGGAAGGAAGGTGAGATGTATATTTTAATTAATGTAAATAAGAATGCAATTGCCCTTCACAAATCTGAGGAATTTCAGACAGGCGATATATTCCGGAAGGGGAACAGTTCCCAAACGGTTTCTGGTCTGTCATTTCAGACAGAACCGTTTGAGAACCGGTTCCCTTCCAGAATATATTTGTCATTTCATACACAATCGCTTCTGTCCCGTTTAGGAAACGGGGCTGAAGCGTTTTACCTGTCAACCGCTTCCAAGTACTCCTCAGTTTTGTCTCCCAGTTCCGATGTGCTTTTTCCCGCCGTTTTTCGCCCGCACGGGCGATCTCTAGCTTTTTTTTTTTGAATGTTTGCTTTATAACGAAATAGCATTATAGCAATCCCATTGGAATGCATGGAGTGTTTTGTTATACTGCTATAGCGCTATAGTGCTCTAAAGCGAACGTTCAAAAAAAAAAGCTGAAGATCGCCTGCACGGGCGAAAAATGGCGGGGGGAAAGTGGGAAAAAGCGGTGCAGTCTGAAATGGCAAACCGCTTCAGATCCAGCTCTTTACCGGAAGGGGAAAGCCATGTGTGAAATGGCAGCCCTATACCGGTTCACTTCAAAACGGATCATTACCGGCTTGAAACCGGGTGAAACTGGGTAATGTGAAATCCCCCAAAGTCTACTCCCCCTTCAAGTGGAGTAGCCATCACTACACCCTATGGCACTAGGTCCCCCGACCCCATCTAGGCAGGAGGCTCCCTTACCACTTGACAGGGCATCTCGGGCATCCTCCTGGGCCTGGGCCCTCTGACTTTCCTCTGACGGAGCTCCTTCTGCCTCAGAGGACTTCGCTTCCATCTTCACGGATCCTCCCCACATCTGAAACAACAGCAAAAGACATGGGTAAGAGAAGGAATGGAA
>NW_015169379.1:8420-9134 GCF_001447785.1 Gekko japonicus
AAGAAGACAAATGTAAATGAAGATGACAGCAAGAAGACAAGAAGACAAATGTAAAGAAAGATGACAGTTGAACATCAAGAAGACAAGAAGACAAATGTAAAGGAAGATGACAGTTGAACACCAAGAAGACAAGAAGACAAATGTAAACGAAGATGACGGTTGAACACCAAGAAGACAAGAAGACAAATGTAAAGGAAGATGACGGTTGAACACCAAGAAGACAAATGTAATGACTAGTGGGGAAATACAGAAATTTAAGGTTCATGATGAAGAAACTCGAGATTTTCTGTTCCTTGGCTCCATCGTCAACCAAAAGGGAGACTGCAAACAAGGAATCAAAAAGAGACTGAGACTGGGAAGGGCAGCCATGAAGGAGCTAGGGAAGATTCTTCAGTGTCAGGATGTCTCACGGGTGACCAAGAGCGAGTTAATCCATGCCACAGTATTCCCCATTGGCCTCGTGGTTACAGAACTGCTGGAAGCATCGGCTGCGTACATCTGCGGTCATCGTGTCCTGATCCAGGATCTCTGGCACAGCTCCTTCCCAAAATTCAGCGCCACTCCCTGCTTGGACGGGATGGGGACCTTTCCTTGATGTCTTCCCAGTTCCAGGGCCTTCTTCCATCCTCCTCTTCCAACTCCTTCCCCTTTCTCTAGGGTTGCCTCTGACAGTGGAACGATCCTCTTATTCACTTGGCTGTGAAGAGGGAGAGG
>NW_015169379.1:9145-9888 GCF_001447785.1 Gekko japonicus
CAAAAAAGGAGAACGAGAAAGAAAGAGAATGAAGTTACATCAGTGACCCTAGTGAAGAGACACCTAAGAATTGCCCTGGTGGATCAGGCAAGAAACAGGGGGTGCTATTTATTTAATCACATTTACATCCCGCTCCTTCTCCCTGGAATGGGACTGGAAGCAACTTAAAGGTAAAGGTAAAGGTTCCCTTGCTCGAAAGCCAGTCGAGTTCGACTCTAGGGTTGCGGTGCTCATCTCCGTTTCAAAGCCAAAGAGCCAGCGCTGTCCGAAGACGTTTCTGTGGTCATGTGGCCGGGATGACTAAACACCAAGGCGTACTGAACGCTGTTACCTTCCCACTGGGGTGTTACCTATTTATCTACTTGCAATGTTTTGCTTTCGAACTGCTAGTGGCAGGAGCTGGAACTAGAGATGGGAGCTCACTCTGTCATGCGGCAACTCCTGTCTCGAAATGCTGAACTACCGACTTTCCACGGCCTGCCGTTCAGCATCTTAAGCACTTGAGCCACCGCAGCTCCTGTGCAACTTACAGCATATAAAATACCCCCGAGAAAACGGTACAAAAGATACGATAAAGAAACTTTAAAAGATAAAACGATTAACAATCTATCCCGGAAAAAAACTACACACTATCAAGGAGGGAAGGATGCGTGCAGAGGGCTGGTCCGGGCACAATCCCCATCATTTACCCCCCCCCCCCAAAAAGAGCCCCCTTTCAAGCCCCGGGGACCCGGAAGACCCCC
>NW_015169379.1:11164-20798 GCF_001447785.1 Gekko japonicus
AACCGCTCTGTCAGGAAGTTCTTCCTAATGCTTAGCCGAAAACTCTGATTTTATTTCAATTTCAATCCATTGGTTCTTGTCTGACCTTCTGGGGCAACAGAAAACAACCATGGTTATCATATCACCTCTCAGTCATCTCCTCTCCAGGCTAAACATGCCCAGCTCCTTCAACCTTTCCTCATAGGACTTGGTCTCCAGACCCCTCACCATCTTTATTGCCCTCCTCTGGACACAATCCAGCTTTATATCCTTCTTAAATTGTGGTGCCCAAACCTGAACACAATACTTTAGGTGAGGTCTAACCAGAGCAGAGTAAAGCAATACCATCATTTTGTGTGATCTGGACACTGGACTTCTGTTGATACAGCCCAAAATGTGTTGGGCTTCATTAAACGTGTCAAAGCTTATGCTTCATTCTCTCCTCCCACCCCAGAGCCAACCTGTTTTTCGCCCCTCTGTCTTCAGTTTTCCTCTTCCTCCCTCCAGCATCCTATACCTAGGAAAACTATGGCCCAGTTGTCCAGTGCCGGCCACTGGATCATGCCAACCTGCGTGCTAGGGACCACTCAAGGACTTGGGGGGGGACACACCTCACTTTTCTCTCTGACCCAAGGCTTTGTAACTAATCCCTGAAAAGAGGTAATCTTGGTTAGGAAGGTGGGAGATCTTGAATGACATAATGCACCCTGCTTTTGATGGATTTTGACTGACCCTTGCTAAGTTAAGAGACATTGGGTTACACCAGATCCAACCATACTACTGCAGAAGCAAGTTAACACCTCTCCAAAGAATGCTTTCTCCCAACTCAGCTTCGCCCACAAGATGGTTCCTTACTTTGATACAGCTGATCTGGCCCCCGGGATCCACACCATGGTGTCATCCAGACTAGACCACAGTGATGCACTGTCCATTGGTGGTCTCTCAAAATCAATTCAGAAACTCCAGTTGCTGCACAATCCCACAGCTCAGTTATTATTGGGAGCTGAGTCGATATCCCAGGCTGGCTTGATCTCATCAGAAGCTAAGCATAGTTGGCCCTGGCTAGTATTTGGATGGGAGACCTCCAAGGAATGCCAGGTTCGTGACATGGGGACAGGCAATGGCAAAACACCTCTGAATGTCTTGATGGTAAAAAAGAAAGATGGAGCATGTATATTAATTCCATTCTACAGTCACTCCACTGGTAGCCCATTAGATCCTGGGCTCAATTTAAAGTACTGGCTATTCCATAAAGTAAGTTAAAGGTTCCTTTGCTCGAAAGCCAGTCGAATC
This sequence comes from Gekko japonicus, assembly GCF_001447785.1. Lineage (NCBI taxonomy): Eukaryota > Metazoa > Chordata > Lepidosauria > Squamata > Gekkonidae > Gekko > Gekko japonicus. Next base: position 12,437 of record NW_015169379.1, read on the forward strand.
CGACTCTAGGGTTGCGGTGCTCATCTCCATTTCAAAGCCGAAGAGCCAGCGCTGTCTGAAGACTTTTCCGTGGTCATGTGGCCGGCATGACTAAACACCAAGGTGCACGGAACGCTGTTACCTTCCCACCGAAGCGGTACCTATTTATCTACTTGCAATTTCTTGCTTTCAAACTGCTAGGTTGGCAGGAGCTGGAACTAGAGACGGGAGCTCCATGACAGCTTCGTTTACCTGAGTGGGGTCTTCTGCAGGTGCCAACCTACAAATGGGCAAAATCAACAACCGCCCATGCATGTGCCTTCTCTCTTGTGGCCCCCCCACCTTCAAGGCACGTCGTTAAGGCAAACCATGCAAAACATTGATTCCACAGAGCTTTTCTACGCATGCGATAAGAGTTGCACTGTACTAAATGACTCACAAAATTACTTGGATAGATTATTTGGGATTGTGATCTATGCTACTGTGTTTAGTTTACTGAAACTAGGATTATACTAGGCAATTTTTTTAAACATTTAATGTGTCATATTAAGACTTATGCTTTGCTTCAGACCTGTATTTATGTTTCCGACTGGTTCTGCACCCCTATTGTGTTGTTTATTGAATGCTCCATTTTATTGTATTGACTCACTCAGTGTAATCTGCCTTGAGTCCAAATGAGAATGGAGGAGTATGACAAACACTATCCATCTGAGGCTCCTCGCTTTCCCAAACCCCGCTCTCCCAACACTCAACCCTCTGATCTCCAGAAATTTCCCAACGTGCAACTGGCAACCCTAGCAACGCCTGGCCCCTCACAATGCCGCCTTCAAAGGCCAAAATATCCCTGAAAAGGCCCCCTCCTGCGTTTTACTCACAGAAACCCAGATTAGAGTCCGCCCCTCTTAACCACTACACCAAGCAGGTATTTTCAGAGAGGGAAGAGGCCTACTTGTGCCGGGGAGCTGTGTGGAGGAGAGATGGACAAGAAATGTTTCTTTAAGGTGGGAAGTGTACTCATGGCAAACTAAGTACAGTGAGTCAGTATAGTCAACAAAAGGGGGCATTCACAATGAAAGGATGCCACAAATTACAGGTAGGAAGGGGAGCAGTGTGATGCTGTACAAAAGGATATGCTTTCTGAAGTTGACATTAGCAAATTTTATCAGTTTTGGGGTCCAAATTACCCCCAACCAATGCTCCCTCTAAGATGTGGAGTCTTGTGAGCAAAAACTCTACTTTGTGAGCTACTGGCATTAAAGTTGTGACTGAGCGATTTGGCTACTGCATCAATTAGTTTGCTCTGGAGCCGTCCTTCCTGAGCGCAGACAAAAATCTGTGAGCCGGGGGCTAAAAAACTGTGAGCTAGCTCACACTAACTCATCTTAGAGGGAACACTGCCCCCAACTTAAGGCTTTTGCTTCTAAAATTCGATCAATGTTTGGGACATGTGTCTGTGAAAAGCTCTTTTCTGTGATAAATGTCCATAAATCAAAAGTGTGTCCTCAGCTTACAGATACACACCTAAACAGTGTACTCAAGATTGCTACAGCACAGACATTGACTCCAGATTTTGATGCAATAATTCAGAGGAAGAGGTGATAGTTATCAAAGACTGTTAAATAAAGGAAGTACTGTATTTGAGTAAAAAATAATATTGTTAATTGGGTTTGCCTATGTCCTTTATAAAGTTTATATGTCTGGTACCTGGTATTATGGAGCTGTGGTGGCTCAAGTGGTTAAGATGCTGAACTGCAGGCTGTGGAAGGTCGGTAGTTCAGCAGTTTGAGACCCGAGTGTGCTGCATGACGGAGTGAGCTCCCGGCTCTAGTTCCAGCTCCTGCCAACCTAGCAGTTCGAAAGCAAGAAACTGCAAGTAGATAAATAGGTACCCCTTCAGTGGGAAGGTAACAGTGTTCCGTGCACCTTGGTGTTTAGTCATGCCAGCCACATGACCACGGAAATGTCTTCAGACAGCGCTGGCTCTTCGGCTTTGAAACGGAGATGAGCACCGCAACCCTAGAGTCGGATTCGACTGGCTTTCGAGCAAGGGAACCTTTACCTTTTACCTGGTATTACATTTTATGGCACAGGTGGCTCAGCCTGACAAAGTGACATTTATGTCCAATCCAGCCCTCATAAGAAATGAGTTCAAAACCTCTGTTCTAAGAAGTTACTTGGCTTCTCCTTTTGTGGGTTCTTAAATGCTTTTGAAGATGGCCACACTGTCCAAATCTCTTTCTACACTCTGAAAATTCAAAAGGATTCTCCCCCCTGTAGATTCCTAGATGCTTTTGAAGATGGCTACTCTGACTGAATCTCTTCCCACATTCTGAGCATTCAAAAGGCTTCTCCCCTGTGTGGGTTCTTAGATGTTTGTGAAGAGTGCTACTGTGACTAAATCTCTTCCTACACTCTGAGCATTCAAAAGGATTCTCTCCTGTGTGGGTTCTTAGATGATTTTGGTTCATAATCTTTATTGAAATTTTATAAGAAAAAAGAAAAGAGGAAAACAAAGAAAAAAAGAGGAAAAATATATAATTCAGTATGCATGTCTTCTCAATACAGATTAATGATGATGTACTATCCACATTATCTAAATCACATAATATCCTTGTGACTAAGATATACTAATCTTATATCCATATTTATCTTTAGTTCACACATAGGAAGGAGTCTTTTTCGGATTTTTCTTTCAATGTCAAAGTTAATTTGTCCACCTCCACACATTCCATGATTTTCAAATCCATTCTTCTCCTGGAACTATCTGCTGTTTCCATACTCGAGCTAAGGTTACCCTAGCTCAGTGGTGGCACTCAGAGCCCTCTCTGTGGGCACGCGTGCCATCGCCCCAGCCAGGCCCAGACCATAATTAAAGTGTCAAATTCTCTGCCAAATAATTTTAAGTAGATGAAAGCATTTGGGATTGCTTTCCTTACTTTGTTTGGATCATCTTAAGTTAATGTGTGAGTTGTTTTTTCTAAAGTAAAACCTCAGTATTCAGGTTAAATTGCCGTGTTGGCACTTTGCGATCAATAAGTGGGTTTTGGATCGCAGTTTGGGCACTCGGTCTCTAAAAGGTTCGCCATCACTGCCCTAGCTGCTGTCACTGCATGCAGTATAAAGTATTCTTGTTGTTTGATAAGCTGATGAGATGCAGTTCAACAGGAAGATTTCTGGTTCAAATGGTATTGTTACCAGATTTCGTGCTCATTTAATCAGTCTGTCACTGTCTCAGGTTCCATTTTCATTTGCGATAGGAAATTGTACATTTTCTTTATAAGTTTCTCTTCAGAAGTACATAGTAGCTTTTCAAAAATACATTGCTCTGTATAGAAACCAATGAGCTTTCAATGTGTTATCGAAGGCTTTCATGGGTGGAGTTCATTAGCTGTTGTAGATTTTCTGGGCTGTATGGCCGTGGCCTTGGCATTGTAGGACCTGACGTTTCGCCAGCAGCTGTGATTGGCATCCTCAGAGGTATAACGCATATTGATTGGCTGTTGAAATTCTAATCTTATCTGTAGTGCTATTATAAGTGCTATTATAGTGCCTTTTGTGTTTTTCAGGACAGGAAACCATGCCCTATTTATTTTTAAACTCTCTTTCCTGTTGAAATTGTGTTTATGTTTATGAATTTCAATGGCTTTCCTGTGTAATCTGACATGGTAATTGGATTCAGTGTCTTGGAACAAGATACTGTGTCCTGTTTGAGTTAGGCTATGTTCAGCCACTGCTGATTTTTCAGGTTGGCCAAGTCTGCAGTGTCTTTCATGTTCTTTTATTCTTGTCTGAATGCTACGCTGTGTGGTCCTGATGTAAACCTGTCCACAACTGCAGGGTATGTGGTATACTCCTGCAGAAGTGAGGGGGTCTCTTCTGTCTTTTGCCAATCGTAGCATCTGTTGTATTTTTCTGGTGGGCCTGAATACTGTTTGTAGGTTGTGTGTTTTCATAATTTTTCCCATCTGATCAGTGATTCCTTTGATATATGGCAAAAACACTTTTCTTGTGGGAGACTGCTTTTCCTCAGTTGTTTGTTTTACCTTTGTTATCAAAGGTCTTTTCAGCATCTACAAATATCACTGCCAGCGGTTTTCCCGGATGGGTTTCATAATATTCCAATACATTTAAGATCATTCTAACATCATTTCTCATCAGTCTTTTAGGAAGAAAACCAGCTTGATCTCGATGTATCAATTCTGTTAATACCTTTTTTAGTCTAGATGCAAGGATTGTTGCAAATATCTTATAATCATTATTAAGTCAGGAGATGGGTCTATAATTCCTAATCTTCTTTGGATCCGTTTCCTCCTTATGTATTAAGCAAATTGTTGCTTCCATCCAGGATTCTGGCAGAGTTCCCCCTTCCATTATTGTTGTCATGACATCCTTTAAGGGTAATAAAATTATATTTCCAAATGCTTTATTGTATTCTGCTGGTAAGCCATCTGGTCCTGAGGCCTTCCCCTTATTCTGTTTCTTTATTGCTTCTATAATTTTCGTCGTTGTTATTGGTTCATTAAGTCTTTGTTTATCTTCATCAAATAATTTAGGGGGATCTTGCTGATGTATATATACAAACTAAAGATTGCAGCTGTGATTGAATCTCTTTCTACACTCTGAGCATTGAAAAGGTTTCTCCTTTGTGTGGGTTCTTTGATGCTGTTGAAGATGGCCATTGAGACAGAATCTCTTCCCACACTTGGAGCATTCAAAACTAAGATTAATAAACTATCAAGTACAGTCTTTAACAGAAGCATTATGGATGTTATTTTTTCTTCTTCAGAGGCCCATTTCCACAAACTAAGCCTCTGGAATAGCAGCAAGTTGTCCCCCCCCCCTTTCAGGCCTCTTGGCAACCCCAATGCAGATACTTTTCCAAATAAAAGTAGGGAGATGGAAAGAGAATTTTCTCTGTCCATGCCATACAGGCACAATCTCAGTGAAGGAATTCAAGGGGGCTCTGAGGAGTCAGGGGTGGGGACTGAACCTTGCCCCAGAGCTCACTCCAGGAGATTTCCAGCTTCTGGAACTGGGGGAGTCAGAGCAGGAGGAGGGAATCTTACTTCTCCTTCCTGATTCACTCTGGGAGAATCTGGGGGTGGATGGGAGGAGAACTGGGATTGGGGAATTCATGTCCCACAAGGTTCACCTGCCAGCTCCATAGATAACAGTCCATTTTGACAATACTTCCATGAAACTTTAAAAGGACTGCAGAAGACAGCGCAAAAAAAAAGTGGCCAGCAAAAGGGGGGCAGATCTCCCAGGAAGGGACTTCTCCGAGCATTTATAACATTTCTTCAAAGTTAGGGTAGGTTTTTTATGTAAATGCAAGCTCTTTACAACAGTTTATATCGTTTCAATGCTTTATATGATCGGTGGTTGTCTTTTCGGTGTGAAATAGAGAAAAAGGTCTTTTCGCGGGCTAAACATTTAAATGCTTTCTCCTTGTACGCATTATTAGATTATATTGAAGACCGCCACGCTGACTGAATCTCTTTTCACACTCTGAGCATTCAAAAGGTTTCTCCCCAGTGTGGGTTCTTAGATGCTTTTGAAGATTGCTAGTCTGACTGAACCCCTTTCCACACTCTGAGCATTCAAAAGGATTGTACCCTGTGTGGATTCTTAGATGCTGCCAAAGATTGCCACTCTGACTGAACACCTTTCCACACTCTTAACATTTAAAAGGATTTTCCCGTGTGGGTTCTCTGATGCTGTTGAAGGTAGTTACGCCTACTAAATTTCTTTCCACACTCTGAGCATTCAAAAGATTTCTGACCTGTGTGGGTTCTTTGATGCTGTTGAAGGGGGCCACTCTGACTGAACACCTTTCCACACTCTTAACATTTAAAAGGATTTTCCCGTGTGGGTTCTCTGATGCTGTTGAAGGGGGCCACTCTGACTGAACACCTTTCCACACTCTTAACATTTAAAAGGATTTTCCCGTGTGGGTTCTCTGATGCTGTTGAAGGGGGCCACTCTGACTGAACACCTTTCCACACTCTTAACATTTAAAAGGATTTTCCCGTGTGGGTTCTCTGATGCTGTTGAAGGGGGCCACTCTGACTGAACACCTTTCCACACTCTTAACATTTAAAAGGATTTTCCCGTGTGGGTTCTCTGATGCTGTTGAAGGGGGCCACTCTGACTGAACACCTTTCCACACTCTTAACATTTAAAAGGATTTTCCCGTGTGGGTTCTCTGATGCTGTTGAAGGGGGCCACTCTGACTGAACACCTTTCCACACTCTTAACATTTAAAAGGATTTTCCCGTGTGGGTTCTCTGATGCTGTTGAAGGGGGCCACTCTGACTGAATTTCTTTCCGCACTCTGAGCATTCAAAAGGTTTCTCCCCAGTGTGGGCTCTTTGATGCTCTAGAAGAGAGCCACTTAGAATGAATCTCTTTCCGCACTCTGAGCATTCAAAAGGCTTCTCCCCTGTGTGGATTCTTTGATGCTGTTGAAGGGGGCCACTCTGACTGAATTTCTTTCCGCACTCTGAGCATTCAAAAGGTTTCTCTCCCGTGTGGGTTCTTTGGTGCGTCCGTAGATTGCTACTATAACTGAATCCCTTTCCACACTCTGAGCATTCAAAAGGTTTCTGACCTGTGTGGGTTCTTTGATGCAGTTGAAGATTGCCATTCTGACTGAATTTCTTTCCACACTCTGAGCATTCAAAAGGTTTCTCCCCTGTGTGAATTCTTTGATGCATTTGAAGACTGCCACTCTGACTGAATTTCTTTCCACACTGCAAGCATTCAAAAGATTTCTCCACTGTGTGGGTTCCTAGATGATTTTGAAGATCGCCATTCTGACTGAATTTCATTCCACACACTGAGCATTCAAAGGGCTTTTCCCCTGTGTGGATCCTTTGGTGCACTAAGAGCTGTGATCTGCATCTGAAGTGCTTTCCACACTCAAAGCATTTATGTCCCTTCATTATACTGTGCTTTGGGAAGTGTACATTACGCTTCCTTACATCAGAGAACACCATTTCAGCCTCTGAGGAGATAAATAGCTTCTCTCCTGAGTGAATCCTTTGGTGTTGAACAAGGTCCGATTTCTCTGAAAAGCTCTTACCACAGTTTGAACAGCTATAAGGTTTCTCTCCAGTATGTGTTCTTAGAGGTCTAAGGAGCTGTGCTCTGCGAATCCTGGTCTTTCCACCCTCCAGCCTTTGATGGGTCTTCTTTCCAGTGTGCACTCGTATATGGACATTATACTGGGATTCATCTGCGAAGCTCATTCCACATTCCAAGCACTTGTATGTTTTCTCCACCATGTTAATTATTTCACGGAAATTTCTCCCTTGGCAAGGAATAGGTTTATCCCTCTTATTGACCATTTGGCTGTCTTTCTGCCTCTTAGGTCTGCCTTGACTCCTGAAGTTTCCTCTCAAATCTTCATTCTTGATTTCATCTGGCGATAGATGATGCAGTTCCTCATCCTCCTCATTCCTCTGATCCTTCCCTGCTGGAATAAAGAGAGTGATGCTGTTGGAACCCATACAAAGAGGTCTGATCTGCCATTGAATTTACATCTACACTCTAAATATTTCAGTGTCTTCTTGCTGATGTACACTGAAGTGTACAATAATTTACACTTTAAAAGTACACTAAGCCTCCAATGTCAGAGACACCTGGTTTGCTTCCATTAGGGCCCATGCTCACGTTCCTTAATTAATGATTGGAGTAGGTCACCTTTCTAAGCAGTGTTTTATCCAGCTCCAGAAAGGCACCTCTTGGGTTGCAAGCTATCACAGGATTCTCTGCCATTACCCAATACCTGTTGACCCCCAGGGCCTCTTTCTAGATGGGTTCAAAACTCGGGATCTAATATTCAATATAGATGCCACCTTAGACAGGGGAAGTATTATCCATTCCAGTTTTTCCCCTGGTTTAAACTGCTCAAACGGGTTCACAACAGAGCTTCTTATTTGTCCAGCATCACTTTCCACAAACTTAGAGAAGCCTTTCCAGCCCTCAGATTTCAAACAATGACAACCGCCATGTTAGCTGGCCATTATCAGCATATAGCAGATCCACGAAATATACCTGTGGAGCCCTGGAATTGCAGGATCTCCTCATTATTTCCTTTATTTTATTGACCTTTATTTTATTTATTCATTTAATTGGACATATCCTGTCCAGGGTGGGTCACAACAGTTTGAGTAACAGTACACTAATGAATACAGTACACACAGAATAAAATTATAAAGTTATAGAATTTTCTATATAGAAAATTATTATAAAATTATAAAATCAACAGCAGCCCAGATTCTATTTCTGGAGTCCACCAGCTCCTCCCACAATTGCAGGGCTTATATAACTGAGCAACAGAGCCTATTCAGCAGGTGCCAAGACAGTTTTTCAGAGGGCA
>NW_015169380.1:0-1078 GCF_001447785.1 Gekko japonicus
GGGGTTTGGGGAGGGGAGGGGCCTCTGCGGGTTTATAATGCTGTGGACTCCACCCTCCAAAGCAGTCGTTCCCTCCTGGGGAACTGACCTGTGCAGTCTGGAGATCAGTAGTAATTCTAGGCAGGGGTCATTTCGTAGAAAAAGAGGTGCAGGAGCTCATTAATATAACTCATTAGCATAACTTATTTGCATATGCCACACCCCCTGACATCACTGGAAGTTGTCAGAAGGCAACATCCACCGCTCAGGCTCCACTGGACTGTTTTGGATTGCTAGCTACTGGGGGGAGAGGAATGTGCAGATCTGCCCTCGCAGAGGAGGGAGAGCTTGTACCTGAATAAAACTTGGTCTTAAAGATACCCCACTGGACTGTTTTGGGCCGGGGGGGTCTATGCAATTTACCTGGCTGCTTCTTGCTCTGACTGAGGGCTGCTGGGAGTAGGGGTGTGTGGCTTGTTGCGTGTGCCCGCCCCCTGGGCTCTTTACTGCCGGAGCTCCGCTCCTGTGCGCTCCTGCAGGAAATGATTCCTGATTCTAGGAGATCTCCAGGCCCCACCTGGAGGCTATCGACGAGGTTTCCCCATAGAATTTAGGCCCTCTTCTGAGTTCCTGATGGAGAACATGACACAGCTCCACACAATGACACCTGTGGGGGGAACCGGGAGGTCTCATCACTCTATGGACACAGCCAGACTTTGCATGGTGCAGAAGACCTGAGTTCGAATCCTCACCCTTTGAGGATCTCAAACAGCAAGTGCTGGGAAAGACCTTTCTCCGTCTGACACCCTGGAGAGCTGCTGCTAGTCAGAATGGACAAGTCATACTGACTCCATGGCTCTTGGAGAGCCACATTCGTAATGAAGAAGAGGTTCATCAGTGCAGGGCCGGCCCCAGCTTATTTTGCACCCTAGGCGAGGATCCCTTCTGGTGCCCCCCCATGCACCCACCATGGCTCGGACCCGTTAATTGGATCTGTACCCTGGACCTCCCATTCCCCTGGCACCCATGCTCTTCACACTCACTTTTGCTTTTGTAACTTTGCCTGCTTTGCACATCTGGCTTCCACCAAGGAAGACTC
>NW_015169380.1:1333-2341 GCF_001447785.1 Gekko japonicus
GCGTGGCGGTGGGTGCCAGTTTGGTGCCCCTAAGGGCCAGCGCGCTCTAGGCAAGGGCCTAGTTCACCTAGTGAGTGAGCCGGCCCTGCATCAGTGGCTACTAGCCATGTCGACTAATGGGAACCTCCATATTCAGGGGCAGGAAACCTTTGAACACTACTGCCAGGAGGCAACGTCAGGGGTAGGCCTTGACCTCTGTGCCCTGTTGTTGGACATCCAGAGGAAATAGTTGGCGACTGTGTGAGACAGGAGCCTGGACTAGATGGACCCCTGGTGTGATCTAGCAGAGCCAGTTTGGTGTAGTGTTTAAGAGTGGCAGACTCTAATCTGGAGAACCAGGTTTGATTCCCCACTCCTCCACATGCAGCCAGCTGGGTAACCTTGGGTCAGTCCAAGTACTCTGAGAGCTGTTCTCTTAAGAACAGTTCTCTCAGAGCTCTCTCAGCCCCACCTCCTCTGAGAGCTGTTCTCTTAAGAACAGGGTAGGGTATAAATCTGTTCTCTTAAGTGAAGGGTAGGGTATAAATCTGATCTCCTCCTCCTTCTGTTCTGATTATCATACCCCCCCCCCAAGCCGTGCTTTCTTCTATACCAGGCCTGCCCTTCAGGGAGGTTCACAGCTTATATGTTCTTCCACCAGCAGCTGCTTCAAGGTGGGAATCACCTGTCTACCATGACTGGGAGAGGGCCTTGCCCACTTTCCTGGAATATGGAGCAGGTGCCGTATTGGGGAATGTTGTTCAGAAGAGCCACCGTTAGCTTCCCCAAGGTGCCGGTTACTTGAGAGACTTCCTTCCAGAGCTAAGACAAAAATGTGTGAGCCAGACACTAAAAAACTGTGAGCTAGCTCACACTAACTCACCTTAGAAGAAGAAGAAGAGATTGGATTTATACCCCGCCCTTCATTACCCAAAGGAGTCTCAGAGCGGCTTACAAACTCCTTTCCCTTCCCCTCCCCACAACAGACACCCCGTGAGGTGGGTGGGGCTGAGAGAGCTCTGACAGAAA
>NW_015169380.1:3295-9533 GCF_001447785.1 Gekko japonicus
CAGCAGTGCCATTGTGAGTTTTCTGGACGCATTTCTGAGTTGCCCATTTTTGTCCATTGTCCCTCTTTCTCTTTTCTGGCCATTATTTCCTCTTTAGCGGGCATCTAACTCATCCCCCTAAGGAGCTGCGGTGGCTCAAGTGGTTAAGACGCTGAACTGCAGGCTGTGGAAAGTCGGTAGTTCAGCAGTTCGAGACCTGAGTTGCCGCATGACGGAGTGAGCTCTCGTCTCTAGTTCCAGCTCCTGCCAACCTAGCAGTTCGAAAGCAAGAAATGGCAAGTAGATAAATAGGTACCACTTTGGTGGGAAGGTAACTGCGTTCCGTGCGCCTTGGTGTTTAGTCATGCCGGCCACATGACCACGGAAACGTCTTCGGACAGCGCTGGCTCTTCGGCTTTGAAACGGAGAGGAGCACCGCAACCCTAGAGTCGGACTCGACTGGCTTTCGAGCAAGGGAACCTTTACCTTTACCTTTTTAACTCATCCACCCATCCATTTCTTCTCTAGTTTCTCTCCCTCTCTCTCCCTACCCCCACTATGTATTAAACTTTTAACGTTGTATGACTACCTTTCCTTGTCGTATTGACTTTACTAAGTGCACATAATAGTAATTAAGACTTAGTAACAATAAGCAGCAACCCTACTAGTAATTGGGCTACTAATAATAGTAGAACTACTAGTAAGGATGTTATTATAAACCTAATTCTACTACTATTGTTACTGTGTGTTATTGGTGGTGTTAGCTGTTGTAGAATTACCACTCCTCATAGTAACAGTGTGGTAGAAGGAACAATAGTTGAAGCTGCTACTGTCACTATCACCGTTGATGGGTTAACTGAATATAAGAGACAGGCTACCAGGTGGAATAAGAAAGTAAATTATGCAGAGTAGAACTGGTCAGCCATCCTCAACTATTACCAATAGCTGGAATTCTCTAATGATTGTCCCCACTTACTTAGAAAAAGTAGCCCAATGAGATGCCTCCAAGGAGCTGACCAGGTTCTTGAGAACATTCTGAAGGACACGGATGCTCCTGCTGGAATCGATTCCTCTTAGCAGATGGTTCTAAAAGGCAAAAGGAGGTGGGAATGTTCCTTCGCAGGTGTAACAAATTTTCCGGCGGTGTATGCCGCTGGTTGTTCTCACTATCTGAAAGTCAGAAGCTGAGACTTTATGGGTGTCTTCAGACTCTCAGGAAAAAAAGAAAAAAAGAACTGAGCTGGGGACCTACAGTTTTGTCCAAGAAAGGAAGACTCTCGAGTGCCATCAAGTGGAGAGAAGAAGGCATGATTTAGATACCTCATTGCTTATTGTACAGAAGATCCCTGATTCTGACCTTGGTTTTACTGGAAGTGTATAACTATTTTTAGAGAGGTATGGGTGGTAGCTGTCCCTTTCTCTGAGTAAATACAAGCTTAGTTGGGAGAACAGGGGTCTTGATTGAGAAAATACACAAGAGGAAAGGGTTAAACACAATGGCCGCTCCCCCAAACTCCTCTAAACGAATTTGCAGTCACCTGTATGCAACCAGCCCTAACCTAGCTAGCCCAGTCTAACTCAGTCTCATCAGATTTCTGAAGCCAGACAGTATCAGCCCTGGTTAGTGCTTGGGCAGGAGACCACCAAGGAAGTCCAGGGTGGCTATGCAGAGACAAGCATATATTTGCTTGCTCTCGGTGCATTGTTTTCTGCTTAGATAATACCATTCTTCTGCATTGTGTCTCACATCATGTCTAATGATGCTTTGTTTTACATTTCTGTAATCCTGGCCCTATAAGATTACTTATTAGGTGTCTCATCCGGTTGATTGCCTTGGCTTTCGAAGCTTAATTCACCTGGAATCTCAGCGAGAAAGGTGGACAATTCAAATCTTAAATAAATGGAATTCACGGCCACAGGAGATGGTGGCAGCTACGAACATGGGCGGATTCAAGAGGGAATATGGAGCAGAGGTCCATCAGTGGCTATTAGCCACTAAGTATAGATAGGAACTCTCAGTCTGAGGCAAGTGATGCTCTGTATTCTTGGTGCTTGGGGGGGGTGGCTTCTAGAGTCCTGCCCCACTGCTGGACCTCTTGAGGGCACCTGGCATTTTTGGCCACTGTGTGACACAGAGTGTTGGACTGGATGGGCCATTGGCCTGACCCAACGTTGGCTTCTCTTATGTTCTTATAAATAAATAAATAGGATCAGAAGATGAGTGAGGAGCTGAAGACAGTTCCCTCCTCTTGTGGACCATGGGTGATGGGGAGAGAAGAGCACCTCCAGCTCTGGTGGGGAGACATGGGAAGGGGAGAAGGTTGAGGGCTATAATCAGTGCTACAACCAACCATTTCAGGTGCATGTGCTTGTTTATAAAGACCGGATCAACGTATGTCTGAGCTGGAGACTAGGAGTCCACGTTTCAGTGTGGTCCAATGGATTGACTGGTTCAGTTGGCCTGTTAGATTGATGTTAGAAGGGGAACATTAATTCTGAGACTGTAGCACATGAAGCTCAAGAGGGGCTGGGGTTATGGTTGTGGTCCTCCCTCTTCCTGTAACACTGTGCTGTCACTGCACAAAAGTAGACACCAGAATCATGCAGCTGGGAGCCGGGGAGGTACAGCCGTTGTTGTTTCCCATTCTCAAGACTCTCTAATGTGAAGCGTCCCTTGGTGACGTTGTTGTTGGAAGTGCCTTCAGAGAACAGAAAGGTTAGAGATGAGTCCGGCAGCTGGCGGTACCAAAAGAAAGTCCGATAGGCAGTGGAGTAGCTGCAGGTCGTAGTGAAGACATCCCCTTCCGAGAGATGCTGCGAGGTGGGCGCCTGAGTGACATCAGAGGCGGAATGACAGACTGTGGGGAAAGGAGATTGAAGGAAAGGTTGGTTTCAAATACAGTTTCCTCAGGGAGGCCATTCTTGCAGGAGAGGGGGAATTAAACATCTCTGAGCAGGAAGAGATGTGGGGAAGGGGTGAGGTGTAGAGTGGAAGGATGTTTCGAGAGGGGAGCCGTGCTGGTGTGCAGTAGAAGAGTTCAGTTTGAGTCCAGTAGCAACTTAACGATCAACAAGATTTGGGGGGTTAATAAGCTTTCAAGACTCAGTGCTCCCTTTATCAGAAGGGCGGGTAGATAAATTGATACACACGGAGTCTTTACTTCTGCCTTGAATTTTTGTGGATATGGAACTTTTTCTGTGTGAAAAAGAAAGTGACTTACAGTGCAAATGGAGAATGAAGAGGAGGACTTCCAGCCCCATAGCTGACGTGACGTTTCTCCTTCCACTGCTCACTGCAAGGATGAGAGACGGAACTGCCTCTTCTCTGAGTGATGGAGCCCCAGAGCACAAAAGAGGCGTGGTCAGGGAGGAGGGGCATCATCCTTTCCCTCCACGCCATTGGCCAGTTCCTGATTGTCCTTCCCAAAATGATTGATTCATCAGCTGAGACAGGGTGATTTGCAGACCCAAATCTGAGCAGTATATGGCAGAGGATTACTCCCAATGTTGCTGGGGTTGGGGGCGGGTATTTACTTATTCCTAATTTATTCAAGCCTTGATGTGCCGCTTTTCTCCCCAAAGGGGACCCAGAGCACCTTATAGTACAAAGCACACTGTAAACGAACGAGCAGGTCTTTCTCTATCTCTGCCAGCAAATCTCCCTCCCAACTCTAGGCTAACAGCGAAAGGCAAAAAAAACCCCTTTTACTGTTGCTCTTTGGCTTGTGTCTCTGCACCAAGTCGGGCAATGCAAGGGTTGCCTCCAATATAGGGGAGGGAGAAGAGAGGGGGGATCCTCAGTGTCCCTCATCTGTGAAATGGGTGCACACAGGGCTTTTTTTGGTTGAAAAAGCCCGGCAGGAACTCATTAGCATAAACAGGCCACACCCAACTGCAGAAACTCATTAGCATATTACACCACACCCATGACAGTGCAGCTCATTAGCATATTAGGCCACACTCCCATGCCTTCCCTTGGCTTGCATGGGCGCCCCACGGCTGCCTGATCCTTCCAGGGGCCCCCCTGGCCTGCCCGACTTGGAGTCACCGGGGGGGGGGGAGTCACCGGGGGGGGGGTCGCTCTCCAGACCTTTCCTCTGTAGCCAGGCACACAGAGGTTTTGGCTGTAGTGGGCGTGGCCAACTCTGAAACCAGCCGGAACTCCGTTCCTGTGTGTTCCTGCCCTGGGTGCACACATTGACTGCCTCTGATCAAGTGCCAGTGTAGCATCCCTCGAGGCCAATGTTAGAAGCTTTTCTGTGGGGACATTGTAGGGGCAGATAACCCAGTGTATGATGAACAGGATTAACCCAGTGTATGATTAACATGGCACACTGGGTAATTGTGCCTGGTGGTCTCTTCTAGAGGGAGCAGTTTTGTAACTGGCTCAACTGCGAGGAACCTTTTTGCAACCGCCTCTAACAGTTGGGGGTGGGGGGGGAGAGAAGCAGATCCCTAAAGCCTGAAATCCACCCAACCCTAGAATGTTTGAGCAGGTTAAGTTGGAATTTTCCCCTTTGCAGATCTTCAACAACTGTGCTTCACATACAACTGGGTACATGCTTTGTGGTAAAGAGAACACCACTTTCAGAAGACAGTAATTTTCCAGAGAGGAGGAAAGAGGGTGGTTTTTTTTTTTTTTTTACTAGGGATCTTTTCCATCCTATAATCAAGACTGCATCAAATATATGGATTCATCCAGGACAAGTTCAAGGTCATCTCAGCCAAGGTAGACCCATCATCTCCTGGGCCTTGCACTGTCCAGCAGGATCCAACACGTGCTTCTTCAGCATTGTCGCCAGGACTTAATTTGGATTTTATTTATTTTAGCATATTTATATACCGCCCTCCCAGCAAACAGCTCAGGACGGCTTACAAAGTCGGTCCAATGTATCTGGTATACATAAAACAATTAAAACATTTAAAACAGTTTAAAAACAGTTAAACCATCGTACATTTAAGATGCTCGCAGTACTGATCTCCATTTATTAGGCTTTGAATGGTGCGGTGGAACCGTGAGTCCAGGAGGACCAACAGTTGGGAGCAAACTGGGTCCCCGCAGAGCACTCACGATTTCCCCATCGTGCAGCCCCTAGCTGTCGCTTGAGCGGTAGGGTCAGAGACAACAAGCCCTGGACTCATCTTGAGAGCCATCTCCAATTCTAAGCAGTTGCAGATCACCCAGAAAGCAGGGACTGGTGGCAGGAGGAAAAAGAAAGAATATATTATTTGGCAAGACCATTGTGTTCTCACAGAAAGAATATTGCACGCAATATATAGGAGGCCTGATTTCTGGGAGGGGTTGGGAGGGGCTGGGGTCTCCCATCTCTACCATCTTTTTGGCCCTATGATGGCTATCCAAACCTTTCCCTCAGATTCTAGGAGGAGGGAGGTTATTTTAATTCATTTGTTTGCTTCATTTATACCCAGACTTTCTCCCCAGTGGGAACCCACGCTGGCTCTTGTATCATTCCCCTCTCCTCCATCCTGTCCTCACTACAATCCCGGGGCGGGGTGGGGGGGAGGTCAGGCTGAGATTTTAGGCCCAAGGTCTCCCGGCATGGCCTCCATGGCAGAGGGTGGACTTGAACGTTGTTCTCCCAGAATCGACCCTGATCTGGATTGCCCAGCCTAGCCTGATCTCTCACATCTCAGAAGCTCAGCAGGGCTAGTATAGGAGACCTCCAAGGAATACTAGGGTTGCTACGCAGAGGCAGGCAATGGCAAACCACCTCTGAATGTCTCTTGCCTCGAAAACCCTAAGGGGCCGTGTTAGTCAGCTGTGAGTTGACAGCAAAAAAAAGTAATTCCCAGAATCTGACCCTAATCAGTAACCACCACAAGGCAGTGGATCTTGTCTACTTTTGTATGATGTTCTGCTCTGTCTGTTGATCAGTATTTAGGGAATTCATTTCTTCTCCTGGGAGTGGTCCACCGCAGCTCCAAAAAAACAGGGATTTGGTGTCTTGGGTTTACCAAACATGAAGGGTTCTTTTTTAAACTTTCTACAATTCAAGAAGAAGAAGAACAGTGGGAGGGCTTCTAATGTCCTGGCCCCACTGGTGGACCTCCTGATGGCACTGGTATTTCTGGCCACTGTGTGATACAGAGTGTTGGACTGGATGGGCCTTTGGCCTGATCCAACATTGGCGTCTCTTATGTTCTTATGTAAGAAAAAGAAGAAAGAAGAAAGAAGAAAGAAGAAGAAGAAGAAAGAAGAAGAAGAGGAGGAGGAGGAGGAGGAGGAGGAGGAGGAGGA
>NW_015169380.1:9849-11877 GCF_001447785.1 Gekko japonicus
GGCTTGCACAAGGTCATCCAGCAGCTGCAAGTGGAGGGGTGGGGCATCAAACCTGGTTCTCCCAGATTGCAGTCTGCGCACTTAACCGCTACACCAAACTGGCAGTATACAGAACCGGGAGCACAATTTTTTTTAAAGCCAGGTAGAAATGGGAATTTTTACTGCAAGCAAACACATTAGAAGATTGTTTTGGAGACTCCTCCCCACATAAGCCGCTTCAACCCTGCTCTTAGCATCTCTGTATCAGTTTTTGTATGAACGCCAATGGAGGGACCTCTCACTGTGGGGCTCAGAGCACAGAAATACACAGCCCCGTCCTGGAGAGAGATGCCTTCGATCTTCAGAGGAACTGTCTTGTTCTCCACAAACAGAGTAGTCGAAAATTTTCCCAGGGAAAAACTGTTCTTCTGTTTGCTATTTTTGTAAGCACGCAAGATCACCTGGTCGGTCCACATATTGACGATACCAGAAAAGGTATGGAGTTGTGCTGAGAGTGGAGAAATTGCAGTGCAGAATTGCGGACTGCCCTTCTTGGACTTCCATTTGATTTGGGGACTGGAAGACGGAATTGCTTTGAGAGGCTCCTGCAAAAATAGATGTGAAAATAAGGTTATGGAGATCATCTCTCCCCCCTCCACTTTTGGTACACCAGACAATACACTGTCGCTTCACTGTGGGTCTCAGAGCACAGAAATACACGGCTGCATCCTGGAGAGAAGCTTCCTTAATCATCAGATCAACTGTCTTCTTTTCCAGGGTCAAATTTCCTGAGTATTTGCCCGAGGAAAGCTCTTGATTCACAGAAGAAAACTTAGTTATTGTCAGCACGTGCTCTGGAGATTTATTCGGGAATTGCCGATACCAAAACAAGTAAGGGGAAGTGTCTGTAGTGCTGAAATTACACCGCAGAGTTGCTTCTTCTCCTGCTATGAAGGACGTTTTGGAATGTGGTTGAAACACAGCATTGCTTTGAGCAGGACCTGTAAAAGGGAAACATTAGAGAAATCTGTCTGCCTGTCTGCCTGTCTGTCTGTCTGTCTGTCTGTCTGTCTGTCATCTATCTATCTATCTATCTATCTATCTATCTATCTATCTATCTATCTACTATCTATCTATCATCTATCTATCATCTATCTATCATCTATCTATCTATCATCTATCTATCTATCATCTATCTACCTATCATCTATCTACCTATCTACCTATCTATCTACCTATCTACCTATCTATCTACCTATCTACCTACCTACCTACCTATCTACTTACCTACCTACCTACCTACCTATCTACCTACCTGTCTGTCATCTATCTATCTATCTATATCTATCTATATCTACCTACCTACCTACCTATCTATCTATCTATCTATCTATCTATCTATCTATCTATCTATCATCTTATCCTATATCTTTAGAGGGTTGTTAAAATTAAATGAGACAAGTTCTTGAATTACAAATCCCCCTTTTGTGACCCAGAATATGAACCTCATACATTTTCTATAGTGAAAATTTATTCTAAATCTGACCATTGGTCCATCAAGGTCCAGTCTTGTCTACTCAGACAGGCAATGACTCTTCAGGGTCTCAGGCTGAGATCTTTCACATCACTTACTACCTGTTCCATTAAGTGAAGTTGCCGGGGATTGAACTTGGGTCCCACTAGCTTGCCAAGCAGATGCTCTAACACTTTGCCATGGACCCTCTCTCACATTCAGAAGACTTCATTTCCCAGCTTGTATTTCCAATATAATAGCCAGGATGCACAGAGCCCTCTCCGTTTACCACTCGTCCAGAAGGTTTTTCCAATAGATAATCCAACTGCACCTTCCCATTGTGTAATATTCCATATTGGAAGTCCCCCAAGGGTTGTTTTGTAGAGACCCTGGAGGGCTGCTCTGGGAAGGGAGCAAAGTCCCAATTCACATCCAGAAGACCTTCGATGGTGTCTAGATGGTGGCCAATGTTTACACAGCTTCATGTTTCCAGAAATAAGCCCCTTTGGAGAAACTTCCAGAGTGAGCTTGCTAGG
>NW_015169380.1:15447-19952 GCF_001447785.1 Gekko japonicus
CATTGGGGAGCAAAAAAAGAAAAGAAATGGGGAAAAGGCCCCAGGACTGTATATGCCTTAATCGCACCCCCTCCCCTTTTCTTTCCAGTTGTAATCTCATTGTTCAACGTATGTTGAATCAACGTATGTTTGAGCTGGACACTAGGAGTCCGAGCTTCAGTGTGGTCCAATGGATTGACTGGTTCTGTTGGCCTGTTAGATTGATGTTAGAAGAACATTAATTCTGAGAATGTAACACATGAAGCTCGAGAGGGGCTGGGGTTATGGTTGTGGTCCACTCTCTTCCTGTAACACTGTGCTGTCACTGCACACAAGTAGACACCAGAATCATGCAGCTGGGAGCCAGGGAGGTACAGCCGTTGTTGTTTCCCATTCTCCAAGCTCTCTAATGTGAAGCGTCCCTTAGTGACGTTGCCCTTGGAAATGCCTTCAGAGAACAGAAAAGCTGGAGCTGATCCCGGCAGCTGGAGGTACCAAAAGAAAGTCTGATAGGCAGTGGAGTAGCTGCAGGTCGTAGTGAAGACATCCCCTTCCGAGAGATGCTGCGAGGTGGGCGCCTGAGTGACATCAGAGGCGGAATGACAGACTGCGGGGGAAGGAGATTGAAGGAAAGGTTGGTTTCAAATACAGTTTCCTCAGGGAGGCCATTCTTGCAGGAGAGGGGACATTAAATATCTCTGAGCAGGAAGAGATGTGGGGAAGGGGTGAGGTGTAGAGTGGAAGGATGTTTCGAGAGGGGAGCCGTGCTGGTGTGCAGTAGAAGAGTTCAGTTTGAGTCCAGTAGCAACTTAACGATCAACAAGATTTGGGGGGTTAATAAGCTTTCAAGACTCAGTGCTCCCTTTATCAGAAGGGTGGGTGGCAGTGTTCCCTCTAAGCTGAGTTAGTGTGAGCCAGCTCACAGTTTTTTAGCCTCCGGCTCACAGATTTTTGTCTCGGCTCAGGAAGGGATGGCTCCAAAGCAAACTGATTGATGCAGCAGCCAAATCGCTTGCTCACAACTTTCATGCCAGTAACTCACAAAGCAGAATTTTTGCTCACCGGACTCCACAGCTTAGAGGGAGCATTGGTGGGTGGATAAATTGATACACACGGAGTCTTTCCTTCTGCCTTGAACATGTGTGGGCATGGAAGTCTTCCTGTAAAAAAAAAAAAAAAAGGAAACTTAACGTGTAAATGGAGAATGAAGAGGAAGACTTCCCACCCCATAGCTGATGTGAAGCGTCTCCTTTTACTGCTCACTGCAAGGATGAGAGATGTAACTGCCTCTTCTTTGAGTGATGGAGCCCCAGAGCACAAAAGAGGCGTGGCCAGGGAGGAGGGGCGTCATCCTTTCCCTCCATGCCATTGGCCAGCTCCCAATTGCCTTTCCCAAAATGATTGGACCATGAGTTGTGTCAGGATGATTTGCTGTCCCAAATCTGAGCTGTATATGGCAGAGGATTACTCCCAATGTTGATGGGGTTGGGGGCCAGCTCCTGCCAACCGAGCAGTTCGAAAGCAAGAAATTGCAAGTAGATAAATAGGTACCACTTCGGTGGGAAGGGAACAGCATTCCGTGCGCCTTGGTGTTTAGTCATGCCGGCCACATGACCACGGAAATGTCTTCGGACAGCACTGGCTCTTCGGCTTGGAAACGGAGATGAGCACCGCAACCCTAGAGTCGGACTCGACTGGCTTTCGAGCAAGGGAACCTTTACCTTTTTTTAATTTGTTCAAGGCTTGATGTGCCACTGTTCTCCCCAGTGGGGACCCAGAGCACCTTATAGTACAAAGCACAATATAAACGAACAAACAGGTCTTTATCTCTGCCAGCAAATCTCCCTCCCAACTCTTGGCTAACAGACGAAGGCAAAGAGCCCCTTTGGTGGCTGCCCTTTGGCTTGTGCCTCTGCACCAATTCGAGGAAAGAAAAGAAAAGAAAAGAAAAGGAAGAAAAAGCCTCAGTGTTCCTCATCTGTGAAATGGGTGCACACATTGACTGCCTCTGATCTTGGGCCAGTGTAGCATCCCTAGAGTCTGATGTTAGAAACCTTTATGTGGGGACATTGTAGGGGCAGACAACCCAGTGCATGATCAACATGGTGTCATGGTTAATTGTGACTGGTGGCATCTTATAGAGAGAGCAATTTTGTAACTGGCTCAACCTCCTGGGAGGAACCTTTTTTGCCACTGGTTCTAATGGGTAGACTCCACAACTTAGGGGAGGGGGGAAGAAAGGCAGATCCCTCAAGCCTGAAATCCACTCAACCCTAGAGTGCTTGACCAGGTAGAGTGTTGAAGTTTCCCCCTTCACAGATCTTAAATGGATCGAAGACCATGCTCCACAAACAGTGGGGCATATGTGTTGTGCCATTTTCAGAAGAAGGGTCATTTTCTATGGAAGGGAAGGAAACATTAGGCTTTTTTACTGGGGACTTTCCAATCCCGTAATGAAGACTGGAACAAATATATGGATTCATTCAGGGCCAGTTCAAGGTATTTTCTCACCTTGGGTAAGGTGACACCCATCAGTTCCTGGGCCTTGCCTGCCCATTTGGGGCCAAGCCCAACCCCTGCAGCATTGTTGCAAGACCTGTGTTTGGATCTGTCCAATGGCAACGTGCAACCAGGCGGATATTCCATGTTACAGACAGCTGGGAACAAACTGAGCCTCCACAGAGCATCCCTGCCCAAGCAGTCACCAGAGAACCAGCCCTGGACTCATCTCGAGAGCTGCCTCCAGTTATAGCAGCTTCAGATGATCCAGAAAGGAGGAACTGGGAGCAGAAGGAGAGAAGAAAACAGAACGTTACCAGGCAAGTGCACTGAGATCCGACGTGAGAGCCAGTGGGGTCTGGTCCCTAGAGTGTCAGTCTAGGATCTGGGAGGTAAAGGTAAAGGTTCCCTTGCTCGAAAGCCAGTCGAGTCCGACTCTAGGGTTGCGGTGCTCATCTCCGTTTCCAAGCCGAAGAGCCAGCGCTGTCCGAAGACGGTTCCGTGGTCATGTGGCCAGCATGACTAAACACCGAGGCGCACGGAACGCTGTTCCCTTCCCACCAAAGTGGTACCTATTTATCTACTTGCAATTTCTTACTTTCGAACTGCTAGGTTGGCAGGAGCTGGAACTAGAGACGGGAGCTCACTCCGTCATGCGGCACACTCGGGTCTCGAACTGCTGAACTACCGACCTTCCACAGCCTGCAGTTCAGCGTCTTAACCACTTAAGCCACCGCAGCTCCAGGATCTGGGAGATCCAGGCTCAAATCCCAGCTCTGCCATGGAAGCTTGCTGGGTGACCACGCGCCAGTCACTCTCTTTCAGCCTCATCTAGATCCAGGTGGGCTCAGCTGTGTCGGTCTGAAGCAGCACAACAAATGTTGAGTCCAGCGGCACCTTGAAGGCCACAAAGGTTTGTTCAAGGTATGAGCTTTCGTGTGCATGCAAACTCCTTCATTGTATCTGCAGGAGTGTGCGTGCATATGAGATCTCGTGGCTTGAATAAACCTTTGTTGGTCTTAGAGGTGCCACTGGACTCAAAATGTGAGGAGGAGGAGGAGGAAGAAGGAGTTTTCCCTTCCTCTCCCAACGACAGACACCCTGAGAGGTAGGTGGGGCTGAGAGAGCTGTGACTGACCCAAGGTCACCCAGCTGGCTTCACATGGAAAAGTGGGGAATCAGACCCCGTTCTCCAGGCTAGAGTCCACCATTCTTAACCACTACACCAAACTGACTCTCTTGAAGAAGAGCCTACCAAACTTTGCTCTTCCAAACTGTGACAGCACTGCCCCCCTCTTTTATACCCCGCCCTTCACTACCCGAAGGAGTCTCAGAGCGGCTGACAATCTCCTTTCCCTTCCCCTCCCCACAACAGACACCCTGTGAGGTAGGTGGGGCTGAGAGAGCCCTCTGGAGAACTGACCTTGAGAGAACAGCTCTGAGAGGATTTGTGACTAACCCAAGGTCACACCAGCAGCTGCATGTGGAGGAGTGGGGGATCGAACCCAGACTAGAGTCCACACTCTTAACCACTACACCAAACTGGCTGTTGTGAGGATAAAAGTGGAAGAGAGGAGAATGACGGGAGCCTCTGGGGGTTCCCACTGGGGAGAAATGTGGGGTTGAAACGTAGTAAACAAAACCCATAACCACTTAGAAGAAGAAGAAGAGAGAAGAGATTGGATTTATACCCCGCCCTTCACTTGGAGTCTCAGAGCGGCTTACAAACTCCTTTCCCTTCCCCTCCCCACAACAGACACCCTGTGAGGTGGGTCGGGCTAAGAGAACTCTTGAAAGAAACTGCTCTTTTTCAAGGACAGCTGTGCTAGAGCTTGTGACTGACCCAAGGTCACATCAGCAGGTGCAAGTGGAGGAGTGGGGAATCAAACCCGGTTCGCCCAGATTAGACTCCGCACACTTAACCACGACACCAAACACTTAGTGAGTATTGTGCCCTATGTATAGGATGCCTGACTTATGGCAAGAGCTTGGGGGGGGGGGGGGGGGGACAACTTTTGGTGCCTCAT
>NW_015169380.1:19994-20382 GCF_001447785.1 Gekko japonicus
GGTGGTGGGGGTGGAGCTCAGATCTTGGACCTCTATCGACTTTTTGGTCCTATGATTCTATCCAAACCTTTCCCCCACATTTTAGGAAGATGGGGCTCATTTTATATTATGTTTTTTATCTGCTTCATTTACACCCCACCTTTCTCCCCAGTGGAAACCCAATCTGGCTGACATCATTCCCCCTCTCCTCCATTTTGTCCTCACAACAACCCTGGGAGGTAGGTCAGGCTGAGATCTTAGGCCCACGGTCTCTCAGCCAGGCTTCCATGGCAGAGGGCGCATTTGAACCTCGTTCTCCCAGAACCGAGCCCTACCCTCTAGCCACTACACCAGTCTGTCTCCCATCTAACTTTGTGTGATCTTCTTTTCCATCAGTTGATCAGTACTT
>NW_015169381.1:0-1140 GCF_001447785.1 Gekko japonicus
TACATCTACTCTTCTGCCACTGTCCTCTTGGATACATAGATTGTGACCTCAGGGAGTGATTTTCCCTTTCCTGCTTCTTTCTCTTCTAAACTTGCAATGTGGCTCTGTGTAGCTTTGTAAGCTGAGTAACCTGGTGAAGTGACGCTGCTGGGTTTGGAGCTTTATTAAAGCACTCTGCTAACCAGGGCCGGCGCAATCACTAGGCAGACTAGGCGATCGCCTAGAGCGGGCTAGCCTTTAGGGGCACCAAACTGCACCCGGCCCCATACTCTGGGAGTTTCTTGATTATTTGTGTTTTTCATTCTTCCTAAAATGCATTTATTTTTGAAAATTGGTGGCACGCTGGTGGTGGGGGGGCGCCAGAAGGGTTCCCCGCCTAGGGTGCAAAATAAGCTGGGGCCGGCCCTGCTGCTAACTAATGATGACTGGACAAACCACAACAGTTAACCTCAATACTGAACACAACCTTCAAAATTACAAATCAGCACAACATCCACACCAGCACAACAGCCAACAGCCACACTTAAGAACACGACCTGGAAAATGCTGTTTTTTTCCTTCGCACAGTTTTTTTTTTAAATTTACTTCTGGCCTGATGAAGAGTACTGGTGAACTCAAATTTTAAGGATTTTTCATTTGTTTTTTTATAGATTTTGCAAGGGTTAACATGGCTGGTGGCAACCTTCTCTCAGCACCAATATTCATTGCAGGTTCTTTTGTGGCACTTAAAACCTTTAGAGTAGATCCCCTTCCAAGGTCCAGTCAAATGACAAAGCAAAACCTACACTTGTCGGTTTCTTGTAACTTGGCTGTTTCTTTCTTGTAACTTGGCTTTCCTGTAACTTGGCTGTTTACCCAGATTCTGATGTGAAGAAGAAGGCGGGAGAGAATCCAGACCAAAGGTCAAGAGCTGAAGTTTTCCCTTCAATTGCTGAGCAGTCGGGTTAGAATGCATAAAAGGAAGTACTTCACCCAAATGGTGGAAAACAGGAGGTGGTGGCAGCTACAAGCATGGACAGCTTCAAGAGGGAATTAGATAAACATATGGAGCAGAGGTCCATCAGTGGTTATTAGCCACAAGGTATAGAGAGGAACTCTCGTTCTGTGGCAAATGATGCTCTGTATTCTTGGTGCTTGGGA
>NW_015169381.1:3876-19870 GCF_001447785.1 Gekko japonicus
TTTATTGCTTTGACAGCGTAACATGCGAGTTCAGCTAATGCCCTAGCATTTCCAACAGCCAGTCCAGGAACTCCTACAAGGGAAGCTGCTAATGATACATATTCAGCTTTACTCAACAAACTTACTTTAGAATTACAATCAGGAGGAAGGGAAACAGAGCGCTGAGTGCGAGATTGTGCTTGTGGCAGAACAATAGCAAGCCGACTAAGGCAACAAGTGATGTCACTAATATTGGCAGGAATATAATTAAAAGTGCGACTGCCACAGGTAAAGAACCATCCAGTAGGTAAAATGATATGGGCGTAATTAAAAGACACTTTAGTGATGTGAGGACATTTTAGTATGTCAGGGCCTATGTTAGAACACCGCTGAGCGCGTTTAGCACAATTAATAATGCGTTGTATTACCACTAGCTATATAAGAACATAAGAACATAAGAGATGCCAATGTTGGATCAGGCCAAAGGCCCATCCAGTCCAACACTCTGTATCCCACAGTGGCCAGAAATACCAGTGCCATCAGGAGGTCCACCAGTGGGGCCAGGACATTAGAAGCCCTCCCACTGTTGACCCCCCCCCAAGCACCAAGATGAAAGAGCATCACTTGCCCCAGAGTCCCTATCTATACCTTGTGACCAGTGTTCCCTCTAAGCTGAGTTAGGGTAAGCTGGCTCACAGTTTTTCAGCCTCCGGCTCACAGCTTTATACCTTAGCTCAGGAAGGACGGCTCCAGAGCAAACTAATTTCTGCAGCAGCCAAATTGCCGGCTCACCACTTTAATGCCGGTTGCTCACAAAGTAGGATTTTTGCTCACATGAAGTGTGAAGAGAGATTGCAGATGCAGGTAAAATCTTGCTCTGTGGAGCCAGCAGTGACTTCATGGGTCAGTCTAAGGACATGAAAACAGGGGGGGGCAAAAGCCAGTGTGTGCGTCTGGGAGGACAAGGGCTGCCAACTCTAGCTTTGGAAATTCCTGGAGATTTAGGGGCAATGCCTGGGGGGGCAGGATTTGGGGAGGGAACTCAGTGAGGATGTGACGTCATTGAGTCCTCGCTGTGAAGCTGCCATTTCCTCCCGGGGAACGGATATCTGTATCCCAGAGATCAGCTGTAATTCTGGGAGGACTCCAGCTGTACCACACAACATGACACAAGCAAGTGCAGGATTCCCCAGTGTCATCTCCATGGGGACCATGACACCTTCTGCCACTTTGCCTGTCTCCCGCTGAGCTTTCCAAGGTCACTGTAAGGCAAGGCTTGTTATAGGGAGGCCAGGTCCCCACTATAGCGGGAGAACTCCCACCCAGCAATTTCAGTTCTTTGCCACTGGTAGAGTGACAGGAGGAAATGGTTGCTACATAGGTATCACAGTGACGCCAGGACCTCACCTCGAAGTAATGTTGGTGCAATGATCTAGGACAGTGATGGCGAACCTTTTAGAGACCGAGTGCCCAAACGGTGACCCAAAGCCCACTTATTTATCGCAAAGTGCCAACACGGCAATCTAACCTGAATACTGAATACAGAGAATTTAACACTTTAATGACGGTCTGGGCCTGGCTGGGGCGATGGCACGCGTGCCCACAGAGAGGGCTCTGAGTGCCACCACTGGCACCCGTGCCATAGGCTCGCCACCACTGATCTAAGATGTCACCCAAACGCTGTGGTAAAATAGACAGGTTTGTGCCAGAATGCTGCAATGGCTAGGCACATGCCACAAACCTTCTGCTGGCAAGGCAACCCTAATTTGCTATTGGCTACTCTCATAGAAAGGTCTCCCACAACTACTGTAGCAGCCACAGCTACTGGAGGTTCAGGAGTACTTGGTAAACTCCTGGGCTCTCCTTAGCTACTGTGGGGTCCCATTTCCCCTTCAGACCTGATTGATGGTTGCCATAAGCTCTTTTTACAAAGTAGAGAGGAAGCTTAGTTCTAGTTCAGGGACCTGAGCTGTTGTAGGAGGGGAGATAAGTATTCAGGATTAGGAGCCCACCCAGTCCTTCTCCAGACTTGTTTACCTCCCAGGGGGGTGCTATATTTGGTTCTGCCTCCTGCAGCAGCCATTTTGGGGTCATGTTCACCAGGACTCATATCCTGCAGGAACGCACCGGAGCGATGCTCCTGCAGTAAGGAGGCCAGGGGGCGGGCACATGCAGCAAGCCTCACCACCTGCTCCCAGCAGGCCTTTCCTGCCCGCTGGCCGACCCAGCGGACGCTGCCATGAGTTCCACCTTGGCCTCCTGCACACAAGCGTACAGTGCGTGGGAGTTCGGGCCACCCCCGAATTTTTCCAAGGGGGACTGCGCCTCCCCCAGGCAATCAGTGCCAGGTACTGAAGACGGAGGAGGAAACAGACAAGTGTGCAGGCTTGCCTATTGGCAAGGTGGAGCAAAAGCTCCTCCCTTCCACCGCAGAGGTGGCGGGGAGAAAAGAGAGTGCGAGCGTGGGAAAAGAGACACTGGGGCAGCATGCAGCCACCTAGCTCAGGACTCAGCGAGCGAAGGAGAGCAAAGGACGGACCCGGCTGCAGCAGCAGCAGAAGGAGGTGAGCCAGGAGCCAGAAGACCAGCCGAGATACACATGCAAGCCCCTTCCCCTTCACTTGGAGTCTTGCTGTGAGTTTGATGGCTGGGCCGGGAGGCTGCTGGGGGGGTGGCGAGCTGTGCTGAGGAGAGAGACAGAGCCACCAGGCCTGGCGCAGCAAGCCAAAGCTGAACCAGGTGGGCGCTGCTGTTGCTTGCCACCCTTCCTCTCCCTCCCCACTTCCCCCCCCCCTCCGGCTCTGGCGCTGCCTCACCTACTGGACCCTGGAGACAAGGCGAACTGGCGGTGCTGGGCAAGCTGTCTCGCTCCACCTGACCGCAGCTGCCCTAGGGTTGCCAAGTCTTACCTTTCGCTGGAGCGGGGGACTCCTGTTTCTCTCCCGGAAGTGACGTGCTCACGCTGGGGGTGGGGCCACGACCATCCGAGGGAAAACCATAGAGTTTTCCCTCGAATGACCGTGGCCCCGCCCCCAGCATGCCAGGCGTGGTCATGTCACTTCCGGGTGACGTGCACGTCACGTACTTTGGGGGTGGGGTTCCCCCCAGGGCCCGATCCACTGGTGGCGAGGAACGGGCCTCTGGGGTGGGGGTTTCCCCGCCCCCCCCCCGGGAGGACTTGGCAAGCCTAAGCTGCCCCCGAGCAAGCAAGTGGGTGGCCGGGCTCCGGAGCTGTCGGGGGCTGTGGCCATCTTGCTAGGAAGGTCAGGGTAGTGGTGTGGGGTGGGCTTGTGGGGTGGGGGTTTTCCCCGGGCTCGGGCCATGCTTTGGAGCCATCGGGGTGGCTGTGGCCCCCTCTCTGGGAAGGTTGGAGGTGGGGGATTTGCGGCAGAGCGGGGCAAATACGCTGTCCTCCAAAAGGGGACGTTTCGCCAGCCTGAGGATTCTGTTACACGCCCCCTTCCTCTGCTCCCGTCGGGAGTTTCAGAATGCCCTTACCCTCCTCTGTGGGATGGACTGGAAAAGAGAGAGACAGGTGTGTTTTTTCTGGAAACCCTGGGGGAGAGAACAACAACGACAAAAGCATGGCAGAAAACCAACCCTCCTCTTTGGAAATAAAGCAATGATATTTTCCCCTCCTTTGCTCCCGGCAGCGGGGCTTCTGAGCTCTGGAAGGCTTTAAAAACATCCTAATGAGCTCCTGAACCTCTTTTTCTACAAAAGGACCCCTGCTCACCATCCGGTTTCAAAATCCCAAAGCTGCCCTCAAGGTCAAAAATGCTGATGAAAATATATTTGCCTGGTAATCAGTGGGAGGTTGGGGGGGGGGGGCACAGTGTCACTGGACAGGTTTTTTTTAATGCAGCCTTATGTGCTTGTCGACATTATATACAGGAACCACGAACCTTCACGAACTCTCCCATTTAATGAACCAGTTTGTGAGGTTTGTGGCATGGTAAAACAGCCCCCTCCCTCCGAGAGCTAGAGACACCAAACTCACAGCAAGACTCCAAGTGACTCTCCTCTACCTTCCCTCCAAGGTTGGTAAGGATTGGATTTAGAGAGAAGACGACGACAAAATTGGATTTATACCCCACCCTTCATTAGAACATAAGAGACGCCAATGTTGGATCAGGCCAAAGGCCCATCCAGTCCAACACTCTGTGTCACACAGTGGCCAGAAATACCAGTGCCATCAGGAGGTCCAGCAGTGGGGCCAGGACATTAGAGCCCTCCCACTGTCTCAGAGCGGCTTACCATCTCCTTTCCCTTCCCCTCCCCACAACAGACACCCTGTGAGGTAGGTGGGGCTGAGAGAGCTCCCTCGAGAACGGCCCTTGAGAGAACAGCTCTGGGAGAACTTGTGACTGACCCAGGGTCACAACAGCAGCTGCATGTGGAGGAGTGGGGAATCAAACCCGGTTCTCCCAGATAAGAGTCCACTCTCCTAACCACTACACCAAACCAGGGGGGCTGAGTTACAGCCCTGCAAAGCGGGTGCCCCCAGGAAAGTGCGCTCTGAAAATCACAGCCACAAGTTCAAGTGTGTGTGGAACTCCCCCCCCCCCAGCAAGCTAGAGGCATCAAACTCACAGTGGATATCCCTGGGATCCCCCTCTACCTACCCTCCAAGTTGTGTACAGATTGGCTTGGGGGGGGGGGAGATCCTAGGGTCCAATGTACAAAAGGGGGAAGCATGTGAAATGGGTCCTCTTGCAAACTAAATCCATCAAGTTCGCAGCGGACCTCCCTGGAATGCCCTTCTACCTGCCCTTCAAGTTGTGTGCAGATTGGCATGGATTTTACATCCTATATTAGTGAGCAGTAAGCTTTCAAATCACTGGACCTGTGCAATGCAACCTGATATTCTCCCCTAAGTTTATTTACTAAAGCAGCAAGGTTCAAACTGCTTGACCTGTGCATTTGCAGCCTGATTTACCTTTTTAAAAAAAATTCAGTTAGAGCAGTAAGATTTCCAACTACTTGACCTGTGTTGCTGCAGCCTGACACTTAGATATAAATTATGCTGTAACACATGGTGGGTAAGGACCCATGATCCTTTGTGATTGAGTAAACTGGCTTCTGTATGTGCTACTACTGAGATTGGTGTGAGTTTCTCCATGTTTTTGTATTATGTATCTATGCAATGTATACATATTGTTTGATTGTTCATCCTCATTTGCGCATGCCTTGAATTTGTATTTAGTCCCACTGCAGCCTATTGGTTTTGAAAAAGAATTATTTGAAACGCGGCAGTTTGCACCTACATTACGCGTCGGCTTCTGGATTTCAAGATAATATGGATTTTCCAGGAGCTGTATGAGCCCAATCTATGATGAATGTATGTCAAGTTGGATTATGGAATTACAATACAACAGGAGTGAGACACGTCGGGGAGGCGGGGCTTCTGTGCAACAGTGTGGTTGAGATTTTCAGGGCTCCCTGAATCTCACCAACTTTGGAGCTTTTTTAGAGGACTTACTGGAGTTTCCAGTCACTGGAGATGACAGGAGTTCACCCGGTACTTCGTGTGCAAGATATCGGTCGCAAAGGACTCTAATCTGAGCCCCCCGCATGTGGCAACAGCGGGTGTAGGAGTCAGATTGTCCTGTGCAAGAAGCTTCAAGGAAACAGCTGTGGGAGCCCGGCTGACAAGTTGTAACAACCCCCACATGAAGAGCATTCAACCTCGTCTCAACATCTCGTCGAAGCTCTGAACGGAGGAGATTTTGGGTTGCTCCCTGAAGCAGCAGCGAGGCGGCTTTTAGAGGGAGTCGATCCCTCACCTATTGTGGGGCGAGTCTCACCTACCTGGATCAAGCAGTCCAACAAAATGGGAACATGGCGGTCGCCTCAGAGAGGTTTACTGTTTTCTGGCCAGCTTCTTCTCTTGTGAGTTTGCCCTGAAGTAATTCTGCCCATTCTTGTAACTTGCCTTCTATTTACTTACAGAACTGCCAACTCCAATTTTAAAAATTCCTGGAGATTTTGTGGGAAGAGCCTGGGGGAGGGCAGGCCATGGACCTCAGCAGGGCATAATGCCACAGAATATATCTTCGAAAGCAGCCGCTTCCTCCAAGTGAACTGATCTCTGTACTCTGGAGATACGTTGCCATTCAGAGAGCTCTTCAGGCACCACCTGGAGGTTGGCAACCCTGTTTACTTGCAATAATATTGTTTAATAAGGATTTTCTTATTCATGTTGCCTGGATACCCAACACCTCAGATTCATAAGAACATAAGAGATGCCAATGTTGGATCAGGCCAAAGGCCCATCCAGTCCAACACTCTGTATCACACAGTGGCCAGAAATACCAGATGCCATCAGGAGGTCCACCAGTGGGGCCAGGACATTAGAAGCCCTCCCACTGTTGACCCCCCCCAAGCACCAAGATGACAGAGCATCACTTGCCCCAGAGTCCCTATCTATACCTTGTGGCTAATAGCCACTGATGGACCTCTGCTCCATATGCTTATCTAATTCCCTTTTGAAGCCGTCCATGCTTGTAGCCGCCGCCACTTCCTGTGGCAGTGAATTCCATGTGTGAATCACTCTTTGGGTGAAGAAGTACTTCCTTTTATCCGTTCTAACCCGACTGCTCAGCAATTTCATGGAGAGCCCACGAGTTCTTGTATTGTGAGAAAGGGAGAAAAGTACCTCTTTCTCTACCTGCTCTTTCCCATGCATAATCTTGTAAACCTCGATCATGTCACTCCTCAGTCATCGTTTCTCCAAGCTAAAGAGCCCTCAGCGCCTTAACCTTTCCTCATAGGGAAAGTGTTCCAACCCTTTTATCATTCGAGTTGCCCTTTCAACCATGCCTCTTCTTGTCCATTCTGCCTGGACACTTCACACCTCATATTCAGCCATCAGAGGGGCAGAGAAGATGCTCTGGGCTATCTCCAGTAAAGGCACACAACCAGAGCAGTGGGAGGCAGTTAAGGTCCTTTCCTACTGCCCTGACCCGGATAGCCCAGGCAAGCCTGATCTTGTCAGATCTCGGAAGCTAAGCAGGGACAACTCTGGCAAGTACTTGGATGGGAGACCTCCTTGGAATACCAGAGGCAGGAGGCGGGGGCAGGCTTTATTCAGCCACCTCTCTGAATATCCTCCAGGACCTCAGTAGGGGGTCACTCATCAGTAATCACCATGACTTCCAGGTGCGCACGCACACACACACATGCACACGGGCACAGGAAGAATCCACACCTGATGGGTACATGTGGGGCCGGAGGAAAAGAGGGTGTGTGGGAGGTGAGAGAGATTCCTGTAAGGGATATCCTGTCTCAGGCAAAGCTCGTCAGCCTTCCACACCAAACCATGACCCTGGCACATTCATCATTCTTAATCAGGTCCCTTTAAGCAAGAGGCTAGTGCTACTACAGGTTCTACCACCCTGATGGGCACAGAGCTGTCAGTAGAAAGACACAGACTCCAAGGTGTTACTGATACAAATGAAAAAGGTTTATTGGAAGGCACTGTGGTACTATCTACTACAAAAGCAACCTCATGTTATATGAACAAATGGTAAGAGGCGTGGATACAGAAAGCCCAGAAAGGTGCTTATATGGGGCACATCTAAACCGGTCCCCCATAGAAGACATAGTAAGCAGTGGAAACATAAACCATAACCCATCATACATTGCATATTATCTTGAAAAGTCACAGAAAGGATAGCAAGCTTAAAGCCTAATAGCTACTCTAAATACTGGCTGCCACCCTACCACCCTCCTGCCCTTCTAGTTAAAGCTTGGTTCCCTAGCAAAGTAAAGCAGGCTCATAGCTGCCTGTCCAAGGATCCAGAAAGATTGATAGGACAGGGTCTCCCAACAGGCTTGTGGGCCTCTCAGCCATCGGACTCTTGAGGACTTAGGAGGAGGGGAGGCCGAGGGGAGGCTGAGGGGAGGAAATGCCATTGGGTGCTTGGAGACACAGGAAAACATCCTCAATACAGGTGGGCCCTCCAGAGTAAAGGCAGCTGCCCATCTGCCTTCCTCTTGGATGTTTTCTACATTTCCGTTGGTTGGAGGTAGTATCACGGTGGTGTGGAGAGAGGCATCGACTTTATTTTTCCTTCATTTATTGCTTACTTGGGCACCCAGGGGTGCCAAACTCTCCATAATTTCTTCCAGGAGCCCAGAACAATATCCCAGTTGGCGCTCTTCTTGTGAGTCATGCGATTGGCCACCTCCTTTGTCGGAGATGCAGGAGCCTACCCATTTCCGGGGGACTTTATGTTCTTTCAGCAAACAGCAGTGCCTTGTGGAGACTTCAAACAAAGACTTTCAGTCTGGGGTCTGAGGAAAGGCATCCCTGTAAAGCACGATCGTGCTGGCAAGCCATTCTGGGATGCCCCTTACATGTGGGAGCCCATCCTGTACAATCTCATTGCTTGGAATTGTCATTTCTGGTGCAAGAGGAACCTAAAGATTTCTCTTGGCATCGCAGTTGCTGCTTAACTGTTTAACGTCTACAATAAAATTTCAGAATACAAGCAAGAAACAGGTAGCATTAGTGCAAAACCAGCTTCATGTTGTAGTTTTGTTAATGGTCTTTAAACAGAATATCCTGAAAACAGCACAACATAGTCATGAAGCTAAGAAACCTTTGTACCGATTTCCCACAGCTGCTGCTCTGCGCTCGCTCCTCTCTTTGCCCCGCTGGTACGTGTCAAGTTCCCACGATGTGCTGCGCGGCAGCATTTTGCCCTGCAGCTTTCCCCGATTTTCCCCAAATCTACTAAATCCTCAAAATGCCGCCGCGCAGCACATTGTGGGAAATTGACAAGTACAATCGGGACAAAGAGAGGAGCGCGCGCAGAGCAGCGGCTGTGGGAAATCGGTCATGGTGTTTTTCTCCAAAAACTAAATCCACACTTTTTTGGTATGATTACTCAAACTTTTTTGATATAAGTACACAAACCCAGTTGGAGAGGACTCTAGCACCTTTAAGGGCTACATATAAACGAAACCTGCTAGATTAGAATGCGAAGCAGAGTTTAAGGAAACTCTGTTTCCCTTAAAGGTACAAGATTGCTCCCTGACTCAGGTCCGATCTGGCAGCAGGTAGGCCTTCCTTAGAGGGAAGTGAAGAATATTATTTGCTCTGAAACGTGTGTCTTTCCTTTGCTCGAGCCACATGGGAATTGAAGTTCAATTGCAGAATCATCAGAAGGGACTTCACTCAGCAACTTTTGCCAGAACGCTCTCGGCATCTTCCACTGCATCTTGGAGGAAGCCCTGCAGCATGTAATATGTGGTGGCAAAAGAATTAACTCCACCAACTAGAGAGCCGAGGACAGGTACGAAATCGGCAACTTCTTCCAGCACCATTGCAGAGCCACATAGCAGGGACTTGGTTGTGAGAGACTTCACAAATTCCGGGTTGATCTGGTTGGCCATCGGAGTCTTTTTAATAGCAGATTTCAGTACGCCAACAGGTTTGCCAACCCTCTTGGCGAGGTTACAGAGGGACTCTTCATCTAAGCCAAAGTTCCTGCAGAACTCTTTCATTGTGCTCACCAAGAGGGCAATATCAAAAATAAGAGAGAGACCTGGGATAGGAATCGCCCCAACACCACAAGACACAACGGCTTTTTTCCAGATGACAGCCTCCATAGCAGCCCTTTTCTCTTCCAGGTGTTCTCTTGAGAAAGCCGGCATCGCCATGATAAGAAGAGGCCTCTTGAGATCATTCAGGTCACCTGCTAGGGTTTTCTGCAGGAGAGGGAAGTCGTACATATTCAAATGCCAGCTGGATATGAGAAAAACCCTTGGATCGACCGCTCCTTCTTCTCTCAAATTGGAAAGGCAGTATTTTCTTATCTCTTCCAAGGTCTGTGTCTCACTAAAGTTCGGCTTCCTTCTCTCAGCATCCATAGCCTGATCCACTTTGGTGCGAACAAAGTAAAACCGCTTCTTCATCTTTTGAATTTCTGAGGCCAGCATTGCATCATTCACGGTGAAGCGTTCTGAGGCGACGATGATGAAGAAGTCATACCTGCTAAAATTTACCTTCTCTAGGTATTCTCTTGGTTTAAATTCAGGTGTCCCAATTCCTGGTAGATCCCATAAGGTTAGTTCTGGGAATTTAGGATGGGGATACCTCTCTGCAAGCATAGTAGTCTGCTTTACCCCTATTTTAGCTGCGCCTTCTTCATAATCTGAGATATTCCGAAAGGCATTCACGAGGGATGATTTACCGGCCCCCGAAACCCCTGTGAAAGCAATATCAAGTCTTGTGTTCTTTAATAATTTTAACTCTTTCTCAGCGTTAGCTAACACAGCTTCGAGATTTACTTGTCCCAACGCATCCTTCATCCCAGCAAGACCCTTTTCTATGGATTGTTTCGAGTTGGTGCCGGCCATAGCTGCTCTTCAGGGTGGTTCAGTTGATCTGAATAAGAACAGAAATAATGTTTGTTACCTCATGTAGGATATTGGTTAAATGGACATTTTCACGACATTCTAGCTTTAATTGTGTGGGGAAAGTGTCTTAAAAAAAAAAAAGAATCCCTCCACTGTTTTTTTATATGCCTGTATTATAAGGTGGCGTGTAATAAGATCATCAGCCCGTTGACTGAAGAGATTCCGGGCCTTTCTGAAAAAGCTAGACTCGAGTTTCTTCTATTTGACAGAAATCCCAAGATCACCTACCAAGTAGGCAGTTTCTGTATGGTGATACTCAGATTACAGTAATTCTATGGTAGTTAGGTAGTTACGGCAGTTAGACAGTAGATTAAATTTTAATTCGCTTTTAATGTTTTATTGATGTATTTTAAAATTTTGGAAGATTGTCAAGGTGCCAGTTTGGTGTAGTGGTTAACTGTGCGGACTCTAATCTGGGAGAACCGGGTTTGATTCCCCACTCCTCCACTTGCACCTGGCTGGATGACCTTGGGCAAGCCATTGTTCTGATAAGAGCTGTCCTTGAAAAAGAGCAGTTTCTGTCAGAGCTCTTTCAGCCCCACCTACCTCACAGGGTGTCTGTTGTGGGGAGGGGAAGGGAAAGGAGTTTGTAAGCCACTCTGAGACACCACTGGGTAGTGAAGGGTGGGGTATAAATCCAATCTCCTCCTCCTCCTCCTCCTCCTCCTCCTCCTCTTCTTCTTGTATGACTGGTCTAAGGACCGTGACAATAAATTGAACTGGTCTGATCTGCATTCGACGCATTTGATTTTCATGATGGCAAGAGGGGATGGTAGTATTTTAAAAGAAAACACATGGCTGAGTGGCAACTGGAACATAGGTCTTCCTTATTGCAATCCAGCATCCTAACCATTTCGCCACACATCTAGCTCTCCCTAGCTTATTTAGTACTGGCTGGGTCTATGTGCAAAAGACTGCCACAGACTGTGGTTTTTGACTACAGCATTTCTTATAGGTTTGTTTTCTTTTCCAATTGGTGACAGGTTAAGTTCATTTTTCCAATACCGAACCAGACCGCCTATCTATCACCAACTGGTATGTAAGGGTGACCTCAGCATAACCCTCAGACTATCATCCTAGGCCATCATTTAGTTAACTTGGGTAAGTTTTCACTTTATTTTGTCAGTGTTTCAGATGCCACTAGCTTCTGTTTATTTTTCAGTGATATGCTTCCTTCTGGCATGCGTAGAAGAAGAAGAGGAGGAGGAGGAGATTGGATTTATACTCCACCCTTCACTCAGAGTCTCAGAGTAGCTTACAAACTCCTTTCCCTTCCACTCCCCACAGTAGACACCTTGTGAGGTAGGTGGGGCTGATAGAGCTCTGAGAGAACTGCCCTTGAGGGAACAGCTCTGACAGAACTATGGCTTGCCCAAGGTCACCCAGCAGGTGCAAGTGGAGGAGTGGGGAATCAAACTCGGTTCTTCCAGATTAGAGTCCACGCACTTAACCACTACACCAAACTGGCTCTAATTACTGCTGTACAATACATCTCCATGTACACATTGGGCCCAGGGCTCTTTTTGTAGAAAAAGCCCAGCAGGAACTCATTAGCATAATAGGCCACACCCAACAGCAGAAACTCATTAGCACATTAGGCCACACCCCTGACAGCACAACTCATTAGCACATTAGGCCGCACCCCCATGTTACTAGAAGTGTGGTTATCCAGCCACACCCACCTTTTGCTTCTTATTCTGTTTACCTTGTTTGTTGTCAAAACCCAGGGCCTTTTTTGTAGCAGCAACCCTTTGCATGTTAGGCCACACACACCCTACTGT
The DNA here is from genome assembly GCF_001447785.1 of Gekko japonicus. Taxonomy (NCBI): domain Eukaryota; kingdom Metazoa; phylum Chordata; class Lepidosauria; order Squamata; family Gekkonidae; genus Gekko; species Gekko japonicus. The sequence continues at coordinate 16,065 of NW_015169381.1, forward strand.
AGCCAATCCTAATGAGTTCCTGCTGTTGGGTGTGGCCTATTATGCTAATGAGTTCCTGCTGGGTGTGGCCAACTTGGGAGCCAGCCAGAACTCCGTTCCTGTGTGTTCCTGCCCAAAAATAGCCCTGCACATTACAGAGTGCTCATGCTTGCAGGGGAGCCACACAAGGCCTTTGCATCACATGCACGAAAGGAGTTTTGTGCCTCCCAAATACACACCGGCTTATTTCTTTTTGTGATCACACCACACAGGGATAAGTGAACATCATCTCCCCCTCTCCCTGGCTGCTATGTTCATGTCCTCAATCTGACCCATGGAGTTGCTTTTGGCCCCACTGTGAAACTACATGTACACATGTACCTCATATGATTTTTAATGGACCAATAGCAGCTCCATGATGTGCTGGGGGACAACTGCAAGAGGGCTTCTGGATTTCTGGCCCCGCTGGGGGACCTCCTGATGGCACCTGGTATTTTTGGCCACTGCGTGACAGAGTGTTGGGACTGGATGGGCCATTGGCCTGATCCAACATGGCTTCTCTTGTGTGGGATCAGGACATTAAAAGCCCTCCCACTGTTGCCCCCCCAAGCACCAAGAATACAGAGCATTACTTGCCCCAGAACAAGAGTTCCTATCTATACCTTGTGGCTAATAGCCACTGATGGACCATAAGTTTCTCCAAATCCCTCTTGAAGCCGTCCATGCTTGTAGCCACCACCTCCTCCTATGGCAGTGAATTCCATGCATTAATCACTCTTTGGGTGAAGAAGTACTCCCTTTTATCTGTTCTAACCTGACTGCTCAGCAATTTCATTGAGTGCCCAAGAGCTCTTGTATTGTGAGAAAGGGAGAAAAGTACCTCTTTCTCTGCCTGCTCTATCCCATACCCATGCATAATCTTGTAAACCTCTATCATGTCACCCCTTTGGGGATTTTGAACTTAGACTTCCCAGAGAGGAGGCTGATACTGACCCCTTAGACAAACACATAGCCCTCAGTCTGTATCATGGTGCCTTCTCATGTTCTTGACCAGCACATGAAGCAACTTATGTACAAAAGGTTGCAATGCCCAGCCATTTCATGTTTTCCCCTAGGCTCACAACGCTGAGCATTTCTGTAGTGAATGTCAATAAATCAAAAGTAGGTTTGCAGTTTACAGATACACTCTCAAACAGTGTACTCAAGATTGCCACAGCACAGACGGTTTGATGCAAGAATTCAGAGCAAGGGGTGTCAGTTAAATCAACAAAATATTGGAAGAGTGCTAATGTTTTAAACATGTTTTTAAGTTCAAACTTAACTTTTTAACCGAGAGCCTGTGGCCGGTTGGAGGGGCAAGAAGGCCATCGGGGGGGGGGACTTCTGAGGAGAGTGAGGCTGCAGTGCAGGCTGGGCCCCTTCCATCCTTCCCTCCTTCTCCTCCCCCCAGCAAAAAGTCATGGCTCTCCTCCGTCCGTCTCCTCCATTTGCTTTCCCACCCGGTGCCCTCACCTGCTCCCTTCACCTCCGCACTGCTGCAGACAACGGCTCACTCAGCCACGCCCAGCAGCCCAGACGGCACTCGCTAATGAAGACCTGACTCAGCTCAGCATGGCTCGAGAGGGGAGGGGAGAAGGCGGTGGCAGCAGGTGGGACACTGAGAGGTGCTTGGAGGGGCGGTGAGGGTGACTGGGGAGGAGCGCTTGCAGCGTCGGCTCAGAACTGACCAGGCGGCGCTGGGCTGCTTGCTTCTCTTTCTCCCCGTCAGGTGAGCCCCGGGGCAGTGGAAGACTACGATTCCTGCGCGTCATCAGCATCACTCTCGCCATCATCCTCACCCCGCTTGCTGGCCTCTACGCCCCTCAGGTCTCCATCCTTAGGCGGTCGCCTAACTTGGCCTTAATGGTTGCACCGGCTCTGCCAGCAGCCGCAGGGCACCCAGGCAAACCAAGGGAAGCCATGTGGGTGTGGCCTAATATGCTAATGGGCAGTGCCATCAGGGTGTGGCCTACTATGCTAATGAGTTTCTGCTGTTGGGTGTGGCCTGTTATGCTAATGAGTTCCTGCTGGGCTTTTTTTTTACAAAAATAGCCCTGCTCCTGGCAGTGGGATTCAGAGATTGACTGCCTCTGAGATGTGAAGGTTCCCTTTAGTCACTATGGGTAATAGCCACCAAGAGACCCATCCTCCATGAATCTGGCATCTTTCTCTGATGGGGTTACTACTTCTGGATTGGAAAATTCCTGGAGATTTGTGGGTGGGGCCTGGGGAGGGTAGGATTTAGGGAAGGGAGGGAACTCAGTGAGGTATAATGGCATCCCTGCCCTCCAAAGTTGTCGTTTTCTGCAGGAAAACTGATCTCTGCAGTCCGGAGATCAGTTGTAATCGGTGTTCCCTCTAAGCTGTGTGTGTCGCTGATTAACAAGGAAGCTCCACTCAGCAGCACTCTGCCCTTTGCCCATTTTAAGATTACTGCAGTTATATTATGCTCAGGATGTCAACTGCTCCACGCAGTAGGGGGAATAAATTAGAGGCAACATTGGTTATAATTCCAGGAGATCTCCAGACCCCACCTGGAGATAGACAGACAGACAACCTTACTCTCTGGCCACTTTACTGGTGCCCTATATTCGATGAGTTGAAGGCTAATTTAGTCACCCCTTTACTTAAAGATATGGAATTGCTGAATGTGCAAGCCCAGGTGGCATGGTTACTATCGGATACCAATGATCGTGTCACCCTCTCAGTGGCAAAATTCATAGGCACAATAATCAAGTACAATTTATTTTATTTTATTTTTGTATTTATACCCTGCCCTCCCTGAGAACGGGCTCAGGGTGGCTTACAAGAGGGCAGGATATGCCCATGCATAAAAACAGGATAATAACAGTAAAACCAATGAATATTACAAATAAAGTGAAGAAGAAAGAGAAATAATACTAAGTTCTAACAAGAGAAATAATACTAAGTTCTTTCTTTTTCTTTTTTTGGTTCTAATTTCTGCTTAAGGTGATAGCCATGTGAGGAGTACTAGATGACAGGGGGAAAAAAACAATTTTTTTTAAAAAAAATAAAAAATAGATGACAGACAGACAGACAGACAGACAGATATTTTATATGTTTACTTATTTTATTTATATTTTATTTATGAATTAAACTTTTAGACTGCCCTCCCCTGTATACACAAGGCTCTGAATGGTAAGCAACAATAAAATGCATTCATAGATATATATATTTTTTGTTATTTAGTTTGAATCCCGCTACTTCCCCATATTTTTGTATTGTGTTCAGTAAAGGCACTATTGATGTTTCTGGTTCTTCCAGGATAAAAACGAGATCATCCGCAAAAGCTTGCAGTTTAAATTCTTCATTTTTAACTTTCAAACCCTTTATTTGCTTATTTTCCCTTACTAGATCATTTTTTTATTACGTGGAAAAGAAGAAATAATATTCCAAAGGAAGTGGTTGAGAATGTATAAATGGTGGGGGAAATTTACTATGTATAAGACCTCCAAAACATGAATATAAATGTATAAAAATGCTTGTGGCTGTATAATATAAAACTAAATAAATAAAATATTTTATTAAAAATGCATTCATAGATTAATAAAAACAATTCAGAAACAGTAAAATAATATACAACATTACCAGATGGCGCTAAAATATTGGACTGCACCACTGCCTCGTGGGGGTGGGGGGTGGGAGGGGGGTTCCAGACAGTGCTCTCTCTAAGCTGTGGAGTCTTGTGAGCAAAAATTCTACTTTCTGAGCGACTGGAATTGAAGTTGCGAGTGAGCAATATGGCTGCTGCATAGATTAGTTGGCTC
>NW_015169382.1:0-5831 GCF_001447785.1 Gekko japonicus
TGATGAGAAATTTATTTATTATTATTATTATTTTGCTACATGGTAAATTATATGAATGATTTTATGAGGAAAAACAAGGTATGTGATTAAAGGATGAAATGTTCTTGGAAGTTTAGGTGTATGTTTAAAGGGGAAAGTGGGGTTATAATAATCTATATGTTAGAAAGAAGCAGGGGTCATTTGGGGGGGGACGCGGGGGGACGCCATCCCCCCGGGTGAGGTGCGGGAGGGCGGGGCCGCGATATGTGTTTTAAGGATGAAATGTTCTTGGAAGTTTAGGTGTATGTTTAAAGGGAAAAGTGGGGTTATAATAATATATTTGATAGAAAGTAGTAACCAAAATGAATTAATTCTATGGTTGTGCCTCTTTCCTAGATGATGAGAAATTTACTTAATATTATTATTTTGCCTTTTGCTGTACAAGTATTTATATTGGGTATTTTGAGGTAATATCATGTGTATTTAGCTGTGAAAAAACAAGCTTACAATAGTATTATTTTATACAAGACTAAAGTACATTATGAAATAGTAAGGAAAGTTAATGTTGCTTGAGAAAAGAAAAATTGTTGGTGTTGTGGTTGAGAAAAGAGTATAGGCTTAGTAATTAATTATAGCTCTCAAATGTGAATAACCATGATTATAGTTGGAAGAATGGAACATACTGTTGGGGGGGGGAAAGGTGTAATGAAAGAGGGCGAGAAAGTGATATTAAATAAGAGTATGTGAGTGTAATTGTTTTGGTAGAGGGTAGGAAAATAGGAAAAGAGAAAATAAGGAAAAAAATAATGAAATGATGGGTAAATAAACAGGCTTATAGTTTGTGGTAAATAAAATAAAAGCTAAAGCAGATGAGTCTGAGGATGATGTCAAAATTATAATGTTAAAGATTAAACTATTTGGTAAGGGAAGTAGAAATGGGCCTAGACAATAATAACTCCTAAGCTAGATAGAATAGGATTTAGATGTGTTTGGTAGTAATGTGCAGACGTAATAGAATGCTATCTTTGAGCAAATGGAATAATGTATAATGAGTAAAATGTAAAATCTCGCCTAGAAAAAGAAAACAATTATTAACTTTTTTGGAATTATTACTTGTAATAGAAATGTTTAAAACAAAAATATGGTCAAGTTGAGATAGATGGATATGTTGGAAAGAAGAATAGATCTATGCAAATTCTTAACTGTAATAGTGAGTAATGTATATGTTATTGCAAGGATTATGTACTTGTGGTGTTCAGGTGGTGGGCATTTCACATGTTTAAAAACCCAATAAATATACTATTTTAAAAAAAGAAGAAGAGATTGGATTTATACCCCGCCTTTCACTACCCAAAGGAGTCTCAGAGAGGCTTACAATCTCCTTTCCCTTCCCCTCCAGACAGATACCCTGTGAAGCAGGTGGGGCTGAGAGAGCTCTTTGGAGGACTGCTCCTGAGAGAACAGCTCCGAGAGAACTTGCGACTGACCCAAGGTCACTCCAGCAGCTGCATGTGGAGGAGTGGGGAATCAAATCTGGTTCTCCCAGATGAGAGTCTGCACTCTTAAACACAACACCAAACTGAAGTTGGGCTAGCCTGGGCCACGCATTGATATAGTCCGCTCCATATTCGCTTTTACGGAGGAGGAGTGATGCGCTTCGAATCTGTGTCCAACACACTTTGCAACTGGATCGACCCTGTGAAATGGCAAAGTCCACTTGCAAACGATTGCTAAGTTGCGCGGAAAGTGCGATAGATCGTTCTCCCTTCCAGAGGTGATCCCCTCCATCTGAGCTTGCCATGTCAAGTTTGTTGCATGTATTTTTAGAAGCTCTGTCAAAATTCTGATCTGGAAATAGAACAGTGGCTGTTTGCCGACGCCAGGTATGTGCACGTACTCTTACAAGTATTCTCTGGAGCAGGGCCTTTTTTGTAGGAAAAGCCCAGCAGGAACTCATTAGCATAATAGACCACACCCAACAGCAGAAACTCATTAGCATATTAGGCCACACCCCTGACAACACAGTTCATTAGCATACTAGGCCGTAACCCCATGTTGCAGGGTTGCCAGATCTGGGTTGGAAAATAGCTGGAGACTTTGGGGATGGAGCCAGGAGAGGGCGGGGTTGGGGGAGGGGAGGGGCCTCAGCATGGTACAATGCCATAGAGACCACCTTCCAAAGCGGCCATTTTCTCCAGGGGAGCTGATCTCTGTCAGCAGGAGATCAGTTGTAAAAGCGGGAGATCCCCAGGCCCCACCTGGAGGCTGGCAACCGTACCATGTTTCCAGAAGTGTGGTCATCCAGCCACACCCACTTTTTGCTTCTTATTCTGTTTCCCTTGTTTGTTGTCAAAACCCAGGGCCTTTTTTTGTAGCAGGAACTCCTTTGCATGTTAGGCCACACACCCCTAATGTAGCCAATCCTAATGAGTTCCTGCTGTTGGGTGTGGCCTATTATGCTAATGAGTTCCTGCTGGGCGTGGCCAACTCGGGAGCCAGCCAGAACTCCGTTCCTGTGCGTTCCTGCCCCAAAATAGCCCTGCTCTGGAGGAATAACATCCAGTGACCCAGGGTTTTCAGCAAAGAAACTGGACTAACATAGAGCTGAGGGGTCAAGAGGCAGCGTGGTGTAGCAGTTGGAGCTGGAGAGGTCGTCCTCCAGTTTGGACCTGGGGATCCCGTGGAATTACAGCTCGTCTCGACTACAGAGAAAATTTTCTCCCCTGGAGAAAATGGGTGCTCTGGAGGGTGAACTCTGGGGCATGGTACTCCACCGAGGGCCTTGTCCACTCTAGGCTCCACCCCCAAATCTCCAGGAATTTCCCAACCTCGATCTGGCAACCTTATCCCCTCATCCCTCACCCGGGGCCAGGGGGCACCTGGAAACCCTCGTTAGTGTCGGACTAGGTTCTAGGAGGCCCAGATTCGAATCCTGGCTGTTCCGTGGGAATTCACTGGGTGATTTGGGCCTAGGGTTGCCAAATGGGCCCGGGGGGCAGGGAATCCCCCGCTTCGGAGCCCCGATTTCCGCACCGGCGGAATCGGGGCCCAGGGGGAACCCCGCCCCCGAAGCTGCGTCACCGGAGGTCACCATATGGTTCCCCCCCCCAACAAGCTCGGCCACGCCCCCAACATCAGCAATGTCACACGTCACTTCTGGTGACGTCCTGCCGACGTGCGCGCCCGCGCCCAAAGAACCTCCTGGACACCGACGAGTCTCCGCCGCTCCGAGGGGGTAAATGGATTTGGCAACCCTATTTGGGCCGGTTGCATACTCTCAGTCTGACCTACCTCATAGGGCTGTTGTGAGGACAGAATAGAAGGAGAAAGGAAGAGACTGGATTTATGCCCCGTCCTTCACTACCCAAAGGTGTCTCAGAGCGGCTTACAAATCCCTTTCCCTTCCCCTCCCCACCACAGACACCCTGTGAGGTAGGTGGGGCTGGGAGAGCTCTTTCCAGAACAGCCCTTGAGAGAGCAGCTCTGAGAGAACTTGGGACTGACCAGAGGTCACACCAGCAGCTGCATGTGGAGGAGTGGGGGAATCAAACCCGGATCTCCGAGATTAGAGCCCGCGCTCCTAACCACTACGCCAAACTGGGTCTCTAGAGAAGAGTCAATGGGGGAGAAAAATAAAATAAATCATCCAGAACAGTGTGGCTGTGGTTAGAGGCGGCCCCCTCCCTGACCCACACCCCCACTCATCATTTCCCCTTTCTCCCAGGGCTGTGCCCAGTCTTACCTCTGCCGCAGCTCTCTGGGCCTGTCCTGGCTCGGTTGCCCGTCCCAAGCTTTGAGTGTACAAATGTCTCCATAGCAATGTGGCTGCCAGGCACTGCAGACAATGGGAGGGAGACTCCCCTCCCTGCTAGCAAGGCAGAGAGAAAGAAACAGAAATCGTGGTTGGCCGGGCAGGCCGGCCTTCTGTCTGCAATGGTCAGGGTGGGTCAGATCAGAGTGTGCGCGGGGGAGAGGAAAGAGAGACCCCCCCCAATTCAATTGCTATTATGCAGAGCTGGATTTGAGCGTGTCCCCGAACTTGTTTTTCAGAGCTGGGGCTCAGACCGGTGCTCCCTCTAAGCTGTGGGGCGTCAGATCAGAGTGTGCGCGGGGGAGAGGAAAGAGAGACCCCCCCATTCAATAGTTATTATGCAGAGCTGGATTTGAGCGTGTCCCCGAACTTGTTTTTCAGAGCTGGGGCTCAGACCGGTGCTCCCTCTAAGCTGTGGGGTCTTTTGAGCAACAATTCTGCGTTGTGAGCGACTGGCATTAAAGTTGTGAGCGAGCCGTTTGGCTGCTGCGTCAATCAGTTTGCTCTGGAGCCGTCCTCCCTGAGTTGAGACAAAAATGTGCGAGCCAGAGGCTAAAAAAAATGTGAGCTAGCTCACACTAACTCAGCTTAGAGGGAACACTGGCTCAGACCCTGGACTTGGGAAATAAAATTAGGTTTGCCATCTTCCAGGCAGTGGCTGGAGATCTCCTGGGATTACAACAGAGATCAGAAGTGAGCAGTGGCTCCCGAAAGCTTCTCCCCTGCCACAAATTTTGTTAGCCTTTCAGGTGCGCCTGGACTCTTGCTCTTTTCTACTGCTAGTAAAAGGTAAAGGTTTCCCTTGCTCGAAAGCCAGTCGAATCCGACTCTAGGGTTGCGGTGCACATCTCCGTTTCCAAGCCGAAGAGCCAGCGCTGTCCAAAGACATTTCCGTGGTCATGTGGCCGGCATGACTAGACCCCGAGGTGCGCGGAACGCTGTTACCTTCCCACTGAAGATGTACCTATTTGTCTACTTGCAATTTCTAGCTTTCGAACTGCTAGGTTGGCAGGAGCTGGGGCCAGAGACAGGAGCTCACTCCGTCATGCGGCAACGTCGGGTCTCGAACTGCCGAACTACAGGCCTTCCAGCCTGCAGTTCAGCGCCTTAACCACTTGAGCCACCGCAGCTCCATTTTCTACTGCTACAGCCAGAATGACGCGGCTTACCCATCTTGATCTATGTGCGACTGCAATAAAAAAGGCCAAACGCTATGCTGGGGATTATTAGGAAGGGGATTGAAAACAAATCGGACCGTATCCTCATGCCCCTGTATAAATCGATGGTGTGGCCTCATTTGGAACATTGCGTACAGTTCTGGTCAAAACCCCCCCCCCCAAAGGAAAGATCCAGGTGGGCAGCCATGCTAGTCTGAAGCAGTAGAACTGAACTCAAAATGTGTTCCCCAGAATGACATTATAAGTGCAGAAAAGGGCAAACTGAAACGATGAAGGTGGAAGAGGGTAGGGCACTTTAGCTTGGAGAAGAAGAAGAGATTGGATTTATACCCCGCCCTTCACTACCCAAAGGTGTCTTAGAGCAGCTTACAAACTCCTCTCCCTTCCCCTCCCCACAACAGACACCCTGCGAGGTAGGTGGGGCTGAGAGAGCTCTGACAGGAACTGCTCTTTTTCAAGAACAGCTCTTGTCAGAACTACGACTTGCCCAAGGTCATCCAGCCAGGTGCGAGTGGAGGAGTGGGGAATCAAACCCGGTTCTCCCAGAGGAGGAGGAGGTTGGATTTATACCCTGCCCTTCACTACCCAAGGGAGTGGCTTACAAGCTCCTTTCCCTTCCCCACAACAGATATCCTGTGAGGTAGGTGGGGCTGAGAGAGCTGACAGAAACTGCTCTTTTTTCAAGAACAGCTCTTATCAGAACTACGGCTTGCCCAAGGTCATCCAGCCAGGTGCGAGTGGAGGAGTGGGGACTCAAACCCGGTTCTCCCAGATTAGAGTCCGCGCACTTAACCACTACACCAAACGACGACTGAGGGGCGACATGACAGAGGTTTACAAAATGAGGCATGGGATAGAGCAGG
>NW_015169382.1:6058-12026 GCF_001447785.1 Gekko japonicus
CGATAAAACCCTGCATGAACACCTGGGAACAAAATGTAGGCTACACAATAAAAACGCAAGAATGGGAAAAAATGTGGGAAACGAAAAAATTAGTAAGAGCCACACCATACAAAGAGAATATCCTAAAAATGTTTTACAGGTGGCACTGGTCACCGGATAAAATAACAAAATGTTATAAAAATGTCTCGGATACATGCTGGAGATGTAATAATAACGTAGGAACATACTATCATATCTGGTGGAGGTGTGACAAAATAGTAAAATTTTGGAAAATGGTAAAATATTTGATAAAAGAAATTGTAGGAATAGATCTGCAGCTTAAACCGGAAAGTTACTTGCTTAATATCTTGCCAGATATAGTAAATACAGATGATAAATGTATTGTGTTATATATCCTCACGTTAAGCAGAATTCTGATAGCGAAAAAATGGAAATCAGATTTACTACCTAAAAAAGAAGAAATAATGGAAAAAATATTCGAAATAGCAGAAATGGACAGATTAAATATGATATTAGCAGAGAGAGATGATAACGCTTATAAGAAAAGATGGTTTAAAGTGTATAAATGGTTTGAAAAAAATGTATAATGAACACTCCGAAACTGATTTGTACAATGGGAATGTACTTGGATTTTTATTTTTTGTTTGTTTGTTTGTTGGAAAAAGTATAAATAAATTCTTAAAAAAAAAAAAAAAGGAAGTCATTCCACCAGTGCGGAGCCAACACTGAAAAGGCCCTGGCCTTTGTCACAGCCAGCCTAGGGTTGCCAATTCCCCCTTGGGGGAGGGGAAATCCCCGCCCGAGAGGCCCGTTCCCTGCCAGCGGGGATTGGGCCGCCAGGGGGGACCCCACCCCCAAAGCGTGCGATGTGCCTGGCGTGAACACATCCCCCGGAGGTGACGTAATCACGTTGGGCAGGTTGCGGGGGGACACTCTATCACCCGAGGGAAAACTCTATGGTTTTCCCTCGGATGATTGTGGCCCCACCCCCAATGTGTGTGATGCGATGACGTCACTTCCAAATGATCCGAGAATCTCCAGGCCAGCGACCGGGACTGCCACGCTAAATTGTAAGTAGCACATGGCAACCGTAAGCCAGCCTGACTTCTCCGGGCCCAGTAGGGGCCCAGTATGGTCTAGCAGCTGCAGAGAATAGCTTTCGGGGGGAAAAGAATGCCCAAAGAGGTTCAGAATGCTATCACAGGAAGGGGAAGGGCTCCTATCTCCCCCTCCCCCAGTCAATTTCCTGTACAGAGAAAGCTCATATGGTGGGTGGGGAGGTACATTTCCCTGTTTTTGCCGTGTCTCTGTGGAGTATTCTGTTGTGGTTGCCAGCCTTCAGGTGGGGCCTGGAGACCGCCCAGATTTCCAGTTGATCTGCTGAACGCAGAGATGGGTTCCTCTGGACCAAATGGCAGCTTTGGAGGGTGAACTCTGTGGCCTTATATCTTGCTGAGATCTCCCCCTGCCCCAAACCCCACCGTCCTCCCGTGCCACCCCCAAAATATCCAGGTATTTCCCAACCCAGAGCCGGCAGCCCCGATATTCGGTGTCTTCTTTTGCTGTATATCACCGTCAGTTCTTGCGCTGAGTTCCTTGACTCTGTGATAACTCATCCACCACTGATTTAAAAGCCAAGAGGGGGAAGATACTATGAGCTTGCGGAGGGAGAAAAAGCCATTGTCAGGGCTTTTTTTGTAGAAAAAACCCAGCAGGAACTCATTATCATAATAGGCCACACCCAACAACAGAAACCCATTAGCATATCCAGCCACACCCATGAGAGCACAGCTCATTAGCATATTAGGCCACACACCCCTTGTTACCAGAAGTATGGTCATCCAGCCACACCCACCTTTTGCTTCTTATTCTGTTTACCTTGTTTGTGGTCAAAATCCAGGGCTTTTTTGTAGCAGGAACTCCTTTGCATGTTAGGCCACACACCCCTAATGTAGCCAATCCGAATGAGTTTCTGCTGTTGGGTGTGGCCTATTATGCTAATGAGTTCCTGCTGGGCGTGGTCAACTCGGGAGCCAGCCGGAACTCCGTTCCTGTGCGTTCCTGCCCAAAAAGAGCCCTGCGTGTTATCCTCCAATGTCTGAAGTGTATATTTCAGCAGCTGCAGAGTGCGAAACGGCAGTCTGTGCGCTCCATGCGCTGATATGGAGCTGCGCCAGAGACGACATGCTTGCCTCCTTTCACCTGCTCTGAGATTAGAGGCCCAGAGGAGGAGGCTGGACTGACTCGAGCAAATGTAGCAAGGCATCGGGCGAGAGAAGGGCTTGACGACGAGGGACGGCGATTTACCAGGGACTGGGAAATCGGGATTGTCCCTGGTCAAATGCTCCATGTGACCCCTGTGGTTCCCGGAGTGGGTTCCAACCTGGCCAGCCATTTCACGGATCTAGGACTACGGATGCTCCTGCATTGCATCATCATCACCATCATCACCATCATCATCATCATCATCATCATCATCATCATCATCATCATCATCATCATCATCATCATCATCATCATCATCATCATTTCTTCTTTGCAAAAGCTGCTCGGTGTTCAGCCATTTCCCCCCTGCTCCCACTCTCGTCTGCTCCTAAGAGAAGTGCACAGGAGAGCAGCCGACTGCATTTTCATAAAAGGGATTCTGAGAAGAGGATCAGAGGTGGGGAAATGAAAAGGGATTTCGTAGGCTGCCGGGGAGCGGATTGATTTGTATTAAGAAGAGGGAGGGGCTGTGGCTCACCGGCCAGTTTGGTGTCGCGGTTCAGTGCGCGGACTCTAATCTGGGAGAACCGGGTTTGATTCCCCACTCCTCCACTCGCACCTGGCTGGATGGCCTTGGGCAAGCCGTAGTTCTGTCAGAGCTGTTCTCTCAAGAGCAGTCCTTGAGAGAGCTCTCTCAGCCCCACCTACCTCACCGGGTGTCTGTTGTGGGGAGGAGAAGGGAAAGGAGTTTGTAAATCACTCTGAGGCTCTGAGTGAAGGGCGGGGTATAAATCCAATCTCCTCCTCCGTCCAGCCTCCTGTCTCACACAGTGGCCAACCAGTTCCTCTGGAGGACCAACAACAGGGCAGAGAGGCTGAGGTCTTCATAAGAACACCAGAAGAGCCCTACTGGGTCAGACCAGTGGTCTATCTAGTCCAGCATCCTGTCTTACACACTGGCCAACCAGTTCATCTAGAGGGCTGACAACAGGGCACAGAGGCTGAGGCCTTCATAAGAACATCAGAAGGGCCTACTGGGTCAGACCAGTGGTCCATCTAGTCCAGCATCCTGTCTCACACAGGGGCCAACCAGTTGAGTCCAGTAGCACTCTAAAGACCAAGACATTTTTTCCAGGATGGAAGTTTCCATGAGTCAAGGCTTACTTCGTCAGATACAAGTCAGCATGAAGACCCATTTAACCCTTATATCCAAATCATAAAAGCTGATAGATCTTGATTCTTGTTTATGCATGATGAAGTGAGCTTGGGGTTTTCAAGGTTAAAAAAAACGTTCACACTTGGGTTGTCATTGCCTGCCTCTGCGTAGCAACCCTGGACTTCCTGGTGGTCTCCCATCCAAGTACTATCCAGGGCCGACCCTGCTTAGCTTCTGAGATCTGATGAGAACGGGGTATCCTGGTCAGGGTCAAGCTTATGCTCTGGAAAATTTGCTGGTATTTAGGGTGCAACTGGATGTGAATTTTTCTCTATTCCTACAGACCGAAGCATCTAGAATTGCTAAGCATTATTACATTTGATAATATTGCTTCAATCCTGCTTTTCTTTGTCAGGGCAGCCAACTTATTTATTTATTTAATTCCATTTCTACCCCGCCCTCCCCGCACGCAGGCTCAGGGCGGCTTAGTTCTCATGTTCTCCATACTTCTTATGTTTTCATGTTCTCCATTTTACTCTCACGACAACCCTGTGCAGAAGACAAAGATGAAGAAGCAGCGGCAGCAGCTGAAAAAGAAGAAGAAGAAGAAGAGATTGGATTTATACCCCGCCTTTCATTACCTGAAGGAGTCTCAGAGCGGTTTACAATCTCCTTTCCCCTCCCCACAACAGACGTCCTGCGAGGTAGGTGGGGCTGAGAGAGCTCTTTCGAGAACCGTCCTTGAGAGAACAGCTCTGAAAGAACTTGTGACTGACCCAAGGTCACACTAGCGTTCTCCCAGATTAGAGTCCACACTCCTAACCACTACACCAAGCTGGCAGGGGTGGGCTTTGAAATTGGCAATGCCTGGTTCCTGGGGCAGGCCTAATTTAAATTTGCAATGGAGGAATGCACACCAACATTCCATTGGAAATTACAAAAAACAACAACGCTCTTATCAACAACTGTTCTTTAAAGATGCAGTGCAAATACAAGTTGAATTTAAACACGATTGCAAAAAACAGCTGCGGGTGCCCCGCGGGTCTCTCAGACAGAAATCTCTTGCTGTCCGGCAAGGGAAGGGAGGGTGAAATCAAGCCCGTTCCCTTTCCCCTCTCAGATCTCAACATTTCAATGCTATTCAGCTTCCAGTGTCAGCTGGAGATGATTTATCCTAAATATTGACACAGCGGGCTCTGCTCATTTACCGTTTTTAGCAGCTGCCGAAATTCAAGTTAAACAAAGACTGACTCATAATTCTCCCTGAACATCAACATTTGGGGAGGCTCGCAAGTGACACAGGCATGAAAAGCTCCAAGGCCCATCCCAGGCAACCGAAGATTCGGTTGCTACTGTTCGTATCATTAACCCTTTGGTGCTATTCGCACGGCGGGCGCTCTCATTGGCATGGATCTCCCTTCTCAGAGGAAAAGCCTCCAGTCCTCCAAAAAGCCCATCTGTTCCGCCTAGCAGGACCTAGAATCAGAATCCTGGGTGGAGCTATGCAGATGAAGAGGTGGGCTATTCAAATGCAACAGGTTGGGTTCTCACCGGCCTGCATTTGCAGAGGTACAGGTTGGGTTAGTGAAAAGTGAGGTCGAGTCACAGCCGATTTATGGCAACCCTTTGGGGCGGGGGTCCCAAATGTGGTTTCCGTGGGCACCACAGTCCGCACTGCTACCTTTTTCTGGCACATGCCCAGTGTTTTTAGGAAGTGAGTGGTGTCAGGTAGGGCTTTTGCTGAGGAAGACTCCTGATTGACTATTGGGGAATCATAGAGTTGGAAGGGACCTCCAGGGTCATCTAGTCCAACCCCCTGCACAATGCAGGGAATTCACAACTACCTCCCCCCCACAAAACCCCAGTGACCCCGTTCCATACCCAGACCTCAAAGTGGCGACCGGCATTTCCCGGGGCGTGTAAGAAAGGGCCACGAGAACTAAGCGCGGAGGCAACCCTTCCTGCCCTCCCTCTCATGATCTGCCTGAGTTCACAGAATCAGCATTGCTGTCAGATGGCCATCGAGCCTCTGTTTCAAAACCTCCAAACAAGGAGAGCCCACCACCTCCCGTGGACGCCTGTTCCACTGAGGAACTGCTCTAACTGTCAGGAAGTTCTTCCTCATGTTCAGCCGAAAACTCTTCTGATTTAATTTCAACCCCTTGGTTCTGGTCCGACTTTCCGGGACAACAGAAAACAACTCCGTACCATCCTTATTTGACTGTGCGGATTCTTTAAAAATGTTGCTGTGGCAGCAGTTGTCGTGGCAGCTGAAGGATCTGCACTACGTTACTAAAGTGAAGCTGTGGCAGCCATTTTGTGGCTGGCTCTGTCCCCTGTGGCAGCCATTTTTTGGCAGCCATTTTGTTGCTCCACCCACCATGCCATATACCTGCCGGCAGGGCTATTTTGGGGCAGGAACGCACAGGAACGGAGTTCTGGCTGGCTCCCGAATTGGCCACGCCCAGCAGGAACTCATTAGCATAATAGGCCACACCCAACAGCAGAAACTCATTAGGATTGGCTACATTAGGGGTGTGTGGCCTAACATGCAAAGAAGTTCCTGCTACAAAAAAAGCCCTGGGTTTTGACAATAAACAAAGTAAA
>NW_015169382.1:12199-17766 GCF_001447785.1 Gekko japonicus
GCCTATTATGCTAATGAGTTCCTGCTGGGCTTTTTCTACAAAAAGAGCCCTGCCTGCCAGCTCAGAAAGGCTGAGGACTCCTGCTGTAGGGTGTTACTTGAATACGAGACGCGAAGCAGCAGGTGAACAGTGACAACAGCTTTATTCAACAAGTTAGAAGAAATCAGAATGAGACAAACAAACAGAGCGACAGGCTCCTTTTTAAACAGTCTGGGCTTCGCAAGCCAAGCCCCCATGTTGGATAACTTCCAATCAGATATTGTACATAAAAACCAATCACTTTGCTTCCCCCCAGAACTTCCCTGGTGCCGATAGGTTGGTTTTCAATACCTTACATCAGACTCAAGCTCTGTATACATACATTCCATTCCGTACATAACAGTTTTCAAGGCAAGAGATGTTCAGAGGCGGTTTGCCATGGCCTGCCTCTGCGTAGCAACCCTGGACTTCCTTGGTGGTCTCCCATCCAAATGCTAACCTGGGCTGACCTCGTGTGGCTTCCGAGATCTGTCAAGATCGGACTAGCCAGGGCCATCCCTGTCAGGGTATTTCCCCCGTCCTTTCCCCCCTACATTTGTTCATTGAACACATGAAGAAGAGAAGAAGAGGAAGAAGAGATTGGATGTATACCCCTCCTTTCACTACCCAAATGAGTTTCAGTGTAGCTTACAATTTCCCAAAGAGTGATTAACACATGGAATTCACTGCCACAGGAAGTGGTGGCGGCTACAAGCATGGATGGCTTCAAAAGGGAATTAGATAAGCATATGGAGCAGAGGTCCATCAGTGGCTATGAGCCACAAGGTATAGATAGGGGCTCTGGGGCAAGTGATGCTCTGTCTTCTTGGTGCTTTGGGGGGGGGTCAACAGTGGGAGGGCTCCTAGTGTCCTGGCCCCACTGCTGGGCCTCCTGAGGGCACCTGGTATTTCTGGCCACTGTGTGACACAGAGTGTTGGACTGGATGGGCCATTGGCATGATCCAACATTGGCGTCTCTTATGTTCTGTTCCCTTCCCCACCACAGACACCCTGTGAGATAGGTGGGGGTGAGAGAGCTCTTTTGAGAACTGCTCCTGAGAGAATAGCTCTGAGAGAACTTGTGACTGACCCAAGGTCATGCCAGCAGCTGCATGTGGAGGAGTGGGGAATCAAACCCGGTTCTCCCGGATTAAAGGCCATGCTCCTAACCACCACACCAAACTGGCTCCTAACCAATACACCAATCAGACTATCGGCCCATCACAATCAGTCTCGTCTACGCAGACTGGCAGTGGTTCTCCAGGTTCTCAGGCAGATGTCCTTTCACATCACCCACTCCCTTCGCTGCGGTGTGAACGGGAATACTGCAACAAAGCCTGTGTGCAATTCTGGTCACCACACCTTAAAAAGGATATTATCGCTTTGGAAAAAGTGCAGAAAAGGGCAACTCGAATGATAAAAGGGTTGGAACACTTTCCCTATGTGGAAAGGTTAAGGCGCTTAGGGCTCTTTAGCTTGGAGAAACGACGACTGAGGGGTGACATGATTGAGGTTTATAAGATTATGCATGGGAAAGAGCAGGTAAAGAAAGAGGTACTTTTCTCCCTTTCTCACAATACAAGAACTCGTGGGCACTCCATGAAACTGCAGAGCGGTCGGGTTAGAACGGATAAAAGGAAGTACTTCTTCACCCAAAGAGTGATTAACACTTGGAATTCACTGCCACAGGAAGTGGTGGCGGCTACAAGCATGGACGGCTTCAAAAGGGAATTAGATAAGCATATGGAGCAGAGGTCCATCAGTGGCTACTAGCCACAAGGTATGGATAGGGGCTCTGGGGCAAGTGATGCTCTGTCTTCTTGGTGCTTGGGGGCGGGGGCAACAGTGGGAGGGCTTCTAATGTCCTGGCCCCACTGGTGGACCTCCTGATGCACCCTGGTCTTTTTGGCCACTGTGTGACACAGATTGTTGGACTGGATGGGCCATTGGCCTGATCCAACATTGGTTTCTCTTATGTTCTTATATGGAGCAGAGGTCCATCAGTGGCTATTAGCCACAAGGTATAGATAGGGACTCTCGGTCTGGGCCAAGTGAGTTGGTGCTTGGGGGTGGGTGCAACAGTGGGAGGGTTTCTAGTGTCCTGGCCCCACTGCTGGACCTCCTGATGGTCCCTGGCATTTTTGGCCACTGTGTGACACAGAGTGTTGTACTGGATGGGCCATTGGCCTGATCCAACATTGGCATCTCTTATGTTCTTATGTAAGCCGTTCTGGGTTTTCTTTGCCACGACTCCCTAGCGCTTCAAATTGCCAGTCTGAACGCGGCCTCTGTCTCTGCAGACTGTGAAGCTTGTGTGTCTTCTTTTCCGTTGCGTGTCCCCAGTGAATCCGCCGCTCTTTTCTGGTTCCCTCTCCTTTTGACCGCCTTTAGTTCTCCAATCAGACTGTCGGGCCCCATGAGCATTAATTAAACAAATTGCATGCAGTCATGCATTCATTAATTTTTTTTTTTTGGAACCTCCGCAAAGAGAGTGAATGGCTCTTTTCAGCAGGGTCCCCCCCCTCGCCCCATACATTTTGAAACAGATACGGCCACCCTACCTCTCTTTCCCAGCTAAAGAAAACCGAGCAGGTTTGTCTCGATGCCGCTGGGAAAGAGATTGCTGAGCAAGACGGACCTTTGGTCCAGTCCTGCAAAACATTCCTTGTGTTGTTGAGGAGCGAGAGAGAGAGGGGGGAAAAATGCATCTCCATATTAGGTCAAAATGTTTTCACGCAAGGAGACTTTCTCTCTCTCTCTTTTTTTGCACAGATTGGTAGTGGGAACCCGTATTTCTAATTATAACTGCTCGACCTATTTCAGTTGTCACAAAATATGTATTTAGGACTGAATATATTCGAGAAGATTTACTTCAAAGGCAGGATCATCTGCGTGGGATTATTTACTTATTTTTCTTGGTGTGCTGCTTTCCGGATAGATGACTGGCAGAGTTTAACATTTCTAGGTTATGTCGAGGGCGTATTTGTAACACGCTGATCTTGGGTCAGCTAAGAAGAAGAAGAAGAAGAGACTGGATTTATACCCCGCCCTTCACTACCCAAGGGAGTCTCAGAGCGGCTTACAAACTCCTTTCCCTTCCCCTCCCCACAACAGACACCCTGTGAGGTAGGCGGGGCTGAGAGAGCTCTGACAGAAACGGCTCTTTTTCAAGAACAGCTCTGACAGAACTACGGCTTGCCCAAGATCATCCAGCAGGTGCAAGTGGAGGAGTGGGGAATCAAACCCGGTTCTCCCAGATTAGAGTCCGCGCACTTAACCACTGCACCAAACTGGCTAAGCGGGGTCGGCCCAGGTTAGTACTTGGACGGGTGACCCCCGAAGACGTTCAGGGTCACGACGTGGAGGCAGGCGATGGCAAGCTACCTCTGAACCCTCCAGGATCGCCATATGTCTGCAGCTGCTTGATAACACTTTCTACCACAATGGTACCCCGATAGCATAATGGAAACCCGAAAGCCAGTCTGGTGTAGCGGTTAAGAACGCGGACCTTAATTTGGCAGAACCGGGTTTGATTCCCCACTCCTCCTCCACATGCAGCTGCTGGTGGGACCTTGGGTCAGTCACAAGTTCTGTCAGAGCTGTTCTCTCAAGAGCAGTCCTCGAAAGCGCTCTCTCAGCCCCAGCTGCCTCACAGGGTGTCTGTTGTGGGGAGGGGAAGGGATTCCAGGAGAAAATACTCTCCAAATTTTCCCCTTAGGATTGCCGTGTCCCCTTGTTGTGCCAGCGGGGGGATTTGGGGGGCATTCTGGGAGTGGGGGGGCATCCCCAATGGGATGACATCACCCAGAAGTGACATCATTGCATCGGTGATGTCACGTGGCGATGCTCTGGTTCGAGGGCAAAACTCTACAGTCTGAGGGCAAATTCAACACAAGGGTTCTGCCCTCAAACCAGAGCGTCGCAGGAGAGGTCTGGAATGTCATGATGTCACTCCTGGGTAACGTCATTGTGCTAGGGACATCACGAAGGGGGCGTTGTTTGGGGGCGGGGTTTCCCCAGCAGCCAGCTGGCCAATGGTGGGCAGAAACACTGAAAACTGGAGGAATCCCCACCCAGACTTGGGGACTGGCAACACTACCTCCCCTCCATGGGTTCTGCCCTCCAAGCCTCCATGAAGAAGAAGAGAAGAGATTGGATTTATACCCTGCCCTTCACTTGGAGTCTCAGAGCGGCTTACAAACTCCTTTCCCTTCCCCTCCCCACAACAGACACCCTGTGAGGTGGGGGGGGCTGAGAGAGCTCTTTTGAGGACTGCTCTTTTTCAAGAACAGCTCTTATCAGAACTATGGCTTGCCCAAGGTCATCCAGCAGGTGCAAGTGGAGGAGTGGGTAATCAAACCCGGTTCTCCCAGATTAGAGTCCGCGCACTTCACCACGACACCAAACTGAATTAACCAAGGCCAGAGTGGTCAGCCCTGTTGTAGGCTGGGCCTGGTCTAGGCATGTGGAGGGAAGTCTGCCCATGGCCGTTAAGAAGGCCGGCTGCCTTTCCTTCCTAATCAAACCCGGTTCTCCCAGATTAGAGTCTGCGCACTTCACCACAACACCAAACTGAATTAACCAAGGCCAGAGTGGTCAGCCCTGTTGTAGGCTGGGCCTGGTCTAGGCATGTGGAGGGAAGTCTGCCCATGGCCGTTAAGAAGGCCGGCTGCCTTTCCTTCCTCCCTTTCTTTGGGTGGGTGAGTTAGGGTGGTCCTGGGCAGGGTGGGCAATCTGCCTCTCGCCCCCCTCCTCAGGCAGGGGGAGTTCCATCAAGTCGCAGCCATTTTATGGCGACCCCTCTTGGGTTTACAAGGCAAGCGATGAATGGAGCCGGTTTGCCATGGCCGTCCTCTGCGTGGCGACCCTGGACTTCCCTCGGTGGTCTCCCATCCAAGTACGAACCAGGGCCGACCCTGCTTAGCTTCCGAGATCCGACGAGACGGGGTGGCCAAACTCGCTTGACGTAAGAGCCACAGAGAATAAACGTCAGACGTCTGAGAGCCGCAAGACACGAAGAAATAGCACAGACACGTTTCTATTGGAAAAAAATCGGCACATTTGCTTTTTGTTAACATGAAATGAGACTGCCAAAAAAAAAGGGGGGGGGAAACAGATATTGATGGTGACATTGATTGATCCAGTGATATTTGTCGGCTGGAGGGGGGGTCTTTGAGAACGCATTTAAAGCTAAATTGCTTTCCTTCTCTGCTCCCCCCCCCACCTCAGACCTACCCAGGGAGGGGAACACTGGCTGGGGGAGGGAAGACCGGAAGGCATGCCTCCCCTTTGCTTCCCCAGGCGCCCTGCCGGGAGCCACACAATCTGTGTGAAAGGCAGGGGTCATTTCCTGCAGGAGCGCACAAGAGCGGAGCTCCGGCAGTAAAGACCCCAGGGGGCGGGGCACATGCAACAAGCCCCGCCCCCTGCTCCCAGCAACCCTCAGTCAGAGCAAGAAGCAGCCAGGTAAGTTGCAGAGCCCCCCCCCCGGCCCCCCGGTCCAAAACAGTCCAGTGGCACCTTTAAGACCAGGTTTTATTCAGGCACAA
>NW_015169382.1:17994-19877 GCF_001447785.1 Gekko japonicus
GGAAGTGTGTCAGAAGGCAACACCCACCACTCAGGCTCCGCTGGACTGTTTTGGATTGGGGGGACGACGCATAGATTTGCCCTCAGAGAGGAGGGAGAGCTTGTACCTGAAGGCGGGCCAGAGTGGGGCTCTGCAACTTACCTGGCTGCTTCTTGCTCCTCATGACCCGACTGAGGGCTGCTGGGAGCAGGGGGCAGGGCTTGCTGCATGTGCCCGCCCCCTGGGCTCCTTACTGCCGGAGTTCCGCTCCTGAGCGCTCCCGCAGGAAATGACCCCTGGACGTGACAAGGAACACAAGGTCCCTGTGCTGAGTTCAGCACTCGTGAACCAGCCTCGAATGAAGCCATAACAAAACATTCAGTTCCAGGGCAGATGAAGTATTCTATTGAGAGCACAACAGAACATGCGCAGAGTTCATTCCCCTCACTTCTGGGTAGCCAGAGTTTAGGATTGCCAACCTCCAAGTGGAGCTGAGAGATCTCTGGGAATTACAGCTGATATCCAGGTTGCAGCGCTGAGTTCCCCTGGAGAAAATGGCTGCTTTGGAGGGCGGGTCTCTATGGCATTATATCACACTGGGGCCCCTCCCCTCCCTCAGTCCACCCTCCCCAAGCTCCACCCCCTGAGTCTCCAGTAATTTCCCAGTCTGGAGCTGGCAACCCTAAATATTATGGATTTATTATTTATTCAATCAGAGGAGTTCAGCCCTGTTAGTCTGTTGCTGCAAAATAGTCAAAAGCCCAGTTGCACCTTTAAGACTCACAAAACTTTACTGTAGCATAAGCTTTCAAGAAACACACTTATATATCTCTGGCCAGTTTCTTCATACCCTCCATGCATCTGATGAAGAGAGCGGTATAGTATAAGTTTTATTCACGGTCACTGACCAGCACATAGTACACTGTGTTTCTCGAAAGCTTATGCTACAATGAAGCTTGCTTCTTCATCTTAAAGGTGCTGCTGGGCTTTTTGTTTATTGCTTATTTAAATCTTAGGGGGCTGCGGTGGCTCAAGTGGTTAAGACGCTGAGCTGCAGACTGGAAGGCTGGCAGTTCAGCAGTTCGAGACCCGAGTGCCACATGACGGAGCGAGCTCCCGTCTCTGGCCCCAGCTCCTGCCAACCTAGCAGTTCGAAAGCAATTAATTGCAAGTAGATAAATAGGTACTGCTTCAGTGATGAGGTAACAGCGTTCCGTGCGCCTCAGCGTCTAGTCATGCCCGCCACACGACCGCGGAAATGTCCTCGGAGAGCGCTGGCTCTTCGGCTGTTGGAAACAAAGATGAGCATTGCATCCCTAGAGTCGGATTCGACTGGCTCTCAAGCAAGGGAAACCTTTACTTAAATCTTATCATTTATTTATTTAAATCTGGGGTGCAACCCTAAACATCTCTTCTTAGAAAGTACTCCCGGGTTGATTGAGCTGTGCAAACTGTCACATCACCTTCATTCTGAACATAAGAACACAACATAATAACATAAGAGATGCCAATATTGGATCAGGCCAAAGGCCCATCCAGTCCAACACTCTGTGTCACACAGTGGCCAGAAATACCAGTGCCATCAGGAGGTCCACCAGTGGGGCCAGGACATTAGAAACCCTCCCACTGTTGCCCCCCCCAAGCACCAAGAAGACAGAGCATCACCTGCCCCAGACTGAGAGTCCCTATCTATACCTTGTGGCTAACAGCCGCTGATGGACCTCTGCTCCATATGCTTATCTAATTCCCTTTTGAAGCCGTCCATGCTTATAAGAACATACTCATGACTGTACAGCATAAGCACTGACTGTACAGTGGGGTGATTATGAATCTAAACATTTGAACTGTCCGGTTCTCCTTCTTCTTCTTCCTCTGTGTTGGCAGCTCAGAAGTAGAATCTGAAT
>NW_015169383.1:0-7447 GCF_001447785.1 Gekko japonicus
AACTACTGATGAAGGTTAAAGCACAAAGTACCAAAGCAAGATTATAGCTGAAGATCAAGAAGACAAAAGTAATGACTACTGGCGAACTGCACAACTTTAAGGTTGACAGTAAAGAATTGAAATTGTTCAAGGTTTTCTGTTCCTTGGCTCCATCATCAACTGAGAGGAAGACTTCAACCCAGAAATCAGAAGGAGACTGAGACTGGGAAGGGCAGCAATAAAGGAGTTAGAAAAGATTCTTAAGGATGTATCACTGATGACCAAAATCAAATTAATTCATGCTATAGTATTTCCCATTACTATGTATGGGTGTGGAAGTTGGATAGTGAAGAAAGCTGTCAGAAAGAACAATTCTTTTGTAATGTGGTATTGAAGAAGAGTTTTATGGATACTCTATACTGCCAAAAAAGATAAATAAGTGGGCTCTAGATCAAATCAACCCTGAACTCTCTCTAGAAGCTAAGATGACTAAACTGACACTGTCATACTTTGGTCACTTTATGAGAAGACAAGAGTCAGTGGAAGAGAAATTAATGCTAGGAAAGGTTGGGGGCAGCAGGAAAAGAGGAAGACCCAAAATGAGATGGATTGTCTCTGTATAGAGGATGTCATGGCCCTAAGTCTGCAAGACCTAAGCAAGGCTGTTAATGCCAGGATGTTTTAGAGGACATTTACTCATAAGGTCATCAGAAGTGACTTGATAGCACTTAACACATGCACACAAACAGTGGCAGGGGAGAGAGAAGTAAAGACAGGAAGGAACATGGTCACCAGGGAGGAAGTCAGAGGAAGAAGAGTCATCAGAGGGGAAGAAGAGGGAGCCAGCAGGAGATGGGACTCCATAATTTTAAAAGTTTGTGTCCCTTAAGTGTTTTTATAGCAGTTTCAATTTCTTAGCACAAACTAGTGAAACCATGTTCTTTTCTCCAACCATCTAAAGAAATATAATTTTGCCAATGCAGGGTCAAATTAAACAAAACGTAAGGGATCTGATGAAGTACTCTTTGACTCATGAAAACTCTGGACATTTTTGTTGGTCTTTAAGGTGCTACTGGACCCAAATTTATCTTACTATTAACATGGCTACCCACCTGAAACTAGCCCTCAGCTTCATCAGGTCACAATCTGTCAGGAGGAACTTAATTTATTGACATAATTCAGCTGCAAAAAGTACTACCAGGTGAGGCACAACATGTATTGGAGTCACAGGATTAGGGAAGAGGAGGTTCAATAGCAGATGTCCCCATGGCTACTTTTCATCTTACTATTTAAAACATGCAGGTTCCTGCATTTTGCGTCTCCTTACTTGCTACCAAGCAGAAAAAAGGCTGAGAGCATATTTTCAACAGGGAAAAGAGAGAGGAGTTAATCCCTCAATACCTGCTGGCACAACGTTGTTTTTTCAAAACTGGGAAATCCAACAGACTTTTGTTTTTGTATCAGTGGCTATAACATGGGAGGTGCATGATCAGATTGTCAACATCTTGAGGGACATTTGGAAATTATAAATTTTGATACAGTTTGTAATTACACAATGTTGATCTTACTGTAAACCCTAGTTCAATTTATATAAATAAATACACACACACATTAAACAATCATTTAATATTGAATCTTGATTTCACTGATATAATTGCACCCTAATTTCTATGCAAACATTCAGTATTTGTTGGTTAGGAAATAAAGTCAGTTTTGCTTCTGTAAGAGAGCTCTTTAAAAAAGGCAAAAACAGTTTTGTGTTTAATTGGTTGCTGTCCTTGTCCAGCCCCTAGCGGTGGCAATCTTGGGTCACAATCTCCGAAGAACTGATTAAAAAAACCACTTTTAAGTGGATGAATATTAATAACTCAGAAACCATATGGTGCATTTTCACGAAAACATATTTAGGGGAAAAATAGGGATAATACAATAGTTTAAAAACACTAAAGGAATAATGGAATATACCTCTTTATAATGAATTCTCCCAGAAGTCCACTGTTAATGAAATGAGTGTGGGTGTCTGTGCACATGAAGATATGTTCTTTTGCTGTTGACATGAGGGGCTCTAGGAAAACAAGAGCAGTTCCTTCCATGAAAACTTTGACGTGAACACAGTCACCAGCCAAACTTACGTAACCAAATATTCTAGCTATTGTTGTTCAATGTTTACCTCAAATATTGTACTGAATAGTTTGTATATGCACAGTAGGTACTTATGCCACAGGGTCATGGTTAGATCATGCTACATTCATAATGTAGGCAGAAGACAGGAAGGCCTGGTGTGATCTGGTCCATGGGGTCACGAAGAGTCGGACTTGATTGTGCGACTGAACAACAACAACAACAAAAATGATGAACTTTACTTTCAGAGCCAGTTCATGCTCATCCCTAGTACAGAATGCCTTATTTGTACCAGAGTAGTCAGAGGCATCAACATTAAATACATTGCCAGCAATTTGCCCTAGGCTGGGACAGGCCATCTACCTTTCTTTTTAGCTGTTAATGTGGGTTCTATGTACCTGGACAGGAATACTGAGGGCCCGTCTGAATGTCCCGTGCCCACCCTGTTTAGGTGGCGAGCCGATTTGGGCTCGCCCGCGAAGCCAAATGGATCCAATGGGTTTTCAGATGGCTCTGTGGGATCCAAGGCCCCCTGGTGGCTCGTTGGATGAGCTGGTGGAGGACTGGAACAGCCGACTATCCTCAGCCATTGATGAGATCGCTCCCCGGCGCCCGGCGATAAGCGAGCACCCTGGTATACCCAGGAGTTGTGGCAGCTGAAGCGAGAGCTGAGACGGCTAGAGAGACGGTGGCGTCGGGCTCGCGACAAAGCGTCAAGAACATCCTACAGGACGTTTATGAAGGCCTATGAGATGGCAGTCAAGACCACAAAGAAAGAGTTCTATGCGACCTCGATTGCGACTGCTAGCTCACGCCCGGCCCAATTATTTAGTGTAATTCGGTCTTTGACAGCCTTGCCCCAGGGCAGGCAAAATGCTAGGGAATTGGATTTAGGCTGTGAGGCATTTGCGAGCTACTTTGCAGATAATGTCTTGGCTCTCCACCGTGACCTCCCCGCTACAATTTAGACAGTTAGGGAACTCGAGGCCCCTTGGACACCTTTGGTACCGGGTTTAGTGAGTTTTGACCTACTCAGTCTGGAGGAAGCTGACAGGTTGCTTGTGTCTGTGCGCCCAACTACATGCAATCTGGATCCGTGCCCCTCCTGGCTTATTAAAGTGGGCCATGAGGGGTTTCGAGGTGCTCTGCGGGAGATTGTCAACAAGTCCCTCACTGAGGGACAGTTCCCCAGAGCACTTAAAGACGCAATGGTCCGCCCTCTCCTGAAAAAGCCATCTCTGAATTCGGCTGAATTGGCCAATTATCAGCCGGTGTCCAATTTGCCCTATTTGGGCAAATTGATTGAGAGGGCATTGGCAACACAGTTACAGGGTTACCTGGATGAGGCTTCTGTCCTCGATCCCTTCCAGTCCGGCTTTCGCCCTGGCCACAGGACGAAGACGGTGCTGGTCACCTTGACAGACAACCTCCATAGGCATCTGGATCGGGGCGGTGTAGCGGCACTGGCATTGTTAGACCTGTCGGCTGCATGCGATATGGTCGACCACCAGTTGCTGGCCCACCGCCTCGCCGACGTGGGAATTCAGGGGCTTGCCCTTCAATGGTTTGTCTCCTTTCTCCAAGGTCGGGGACAGAGGGTGGCAATAGGGGACCAGCGATCCCAAAGGCAACTCCTTGAGTGTGGGGTGCCTCAGGGAGCCGTGTTGTCCCCAATGTTGTTTAACATCTACATGCGCCCCCTCGCCCAGATTGCCCGGAGGTGTGGGCTTGGGTGTCATCAATAAGCTGATGACACCCAACTCTATCAGATGCTGGGCAGCCAGTCGGACTCTGGTCCCGATGACCTGCATCGGGCGCTGCAAGCCGTGGTTGGTTGGCTCAGGCTGAGTCAGTTGAAATTAAACCCGGAAAAGACGGAGGTCCTGGGCCTAAGTCGGACCAGTCTGGGGTTGGGGCTCCCACTTCCGGTCTTCGACGGGGTGCCATTGGTGCTTCGGCGGGAGGCTAGGAGTCTGGGGGTGCTCCTGGACTCCTCGTTGACAATGGAGGCCCGGGTAGCAGCCACTGCCAAGGCGGCCTTTTGTCATCTGTGGCTGGTCCCCTACCTTGATCGTGAAGACCTGGCCACTGTGATCTACACGGGACCGTCTCTTCCCGTATGTTCCCTCAAGAGCACTACGATCGGGGAAGCTCCATCTCCTGGGAGTGCCAGGTCCCCGAGAGATTACATTTGCCTCTACTAGGGCCAGGGCATTTTCGGTGGCGGCTCCTACCTGGTGGAATGAGCTCCCAGAAGAGATCCGGGCCCCGCAGGACCTTATGCAGTTCCGCAGGTCCTGTGAGACAGAGCTCTTCCGCCAGGCGTTCGAGTAGGAGCTGCCGCTGCCACTATTCTACCACCAAGGTGGCAAGTCATTGGCTGCCCTATAAGAACGGGGGCAAGCGGGCCCTGGCAGAAGTTTGAGACAGTGTAGTCGGAGATCACGCTACTGAGACAGCTGGCCACCAAACCTGGGGGGGTTGTCCCCATCTTGGATGATTGGAGGGAGGAGAGAATATGGAATCTTCTTGCCCAGTCACTGTAGTTGAGTGTGCATTGAGGATCACTAGCAAAATCTGACAAATTTTGATAATTAACTGTGACAAAATCTGAGAATACCCTTGAACACTCAGAAAGTGCCATATTAATTGTTAGCTTATCTGGATACAGCTGCCGTCCCCATAGGATTACACTATTACCATCGTTTGTCAAAAGGCATCTGGGATCAGAAAGCAGGGCTAGAAAATGGTATGTTAGATTGAGGAAAATATGTGGACATTGGGGGTCTCATTAAGTTCAGAGGAGAAATTGGCCTCAATGGAATCTGTTCGAACCACTCCCAGGTATAGGAATCATGTGGAGACTGTTTTATATGACTTGGTTCTCCATGGATAAACTCCTGGTACAATTTCTGTTACTGCAGCTGCTCTAAAAGTTGCTGCCACAATCACAGAAATCGCACCAGGATTGTATCTGTGGAGTGCAGTTCATCTAGTACACTTCTCTACACATTCTCTATACCTAATGATGGCTGGGAGGAGGTGTTGATGCCATTCAAATGGTGAATTGGCTCTTAGCTTGGGAAGTAGCAGAAAACAACTTTATTCCTACAGAGGAATCAATTCCACAGAAGTCTTCTCTTGAAGCAGTTTCATCAAGTCTGTTCCAGCAAAACACAGAGTAGCTAAGAAGACAATCTCCACGCATGCCTTCCCAGCAGAAACTCCCAAGAGTGCATTTACATTTTCTCAAAAACTTTATATGAAGATGACCTAATATAGTCTTTATGGGATAAGGCTAGCAGTGAGATTTTGGCAGGTAGTAACAGAAGCCAAAGCTTTAGCAAGATTAAAAGTCTTACCTTGGATTAATTTAAGGATAAATTGCATTTAAAAAGTTCCCATTTTTTCATAGAATATGAGCTGTCCTGAGATGTAGGTGCCCCGTACTGATGAATATTTAAATGTGGTCTTAACCTAGGACCGTATCCACAGGAGGGGGGGAGTCATAGTGCCCTCATGGTTATTCCATGTTCCTTATCTGAATTTTTTACATTTCATGATTTTTAATTACCATAAGGAAATATTCAGTGGGGATATTTTACCCTTTCTGCTCACTAAGAGGTCAACCTGCACCCAGTGCCGGATTTATGTATAGGCTAAGTAGGCTGGAGCCTAAGGCCTCTTAATCTAGGAGGCCTCCACAGCCCTGCCCCCCCAGCAGGCAGTCTCCCCTCTTCCAAAATTGCAAAACCAAGACTTCATGCAAGGGCAGGGCAACTCAGGCCCAGCAACTATGAGACTCAGGGCCAGCCAGTGGGGCCCAATTTGAAACCTTGGGGCCCAACTGGAAATTTTTTTGTGGGGCCCCAGTTCACAGCCAAAGTCTGCAGAATCTTAAAGATATAAATAAAATCCATCAAGATTGCCCTGGTGTGGGGGCCCCCTGAAGAGTGGCCCGCGGGGCCCAATTTGGCCAAATTGCTCCAATTACCTTGGCCAGCCCTGATGAGACTGTGCAGGGGTTGGACTGACAAGCCCTGTCCCTTCTAGGTCCCTGGTGCCACTATTCAGAGTACCGACACCAGCAGCCCAGAGTCAACAACCAGCTTCACAGCCTTTCCCAGCTTAAGGGTTAGGTCAGTAGTGGTACGTGCTGCACTTTAATCAGTGGGAGAGTGTGAGTGGGGGGTCAGCTGGGGCAGATAAACGAGGCAAGCAAGCTCTCCCAAGT
The DNA here is from genome assembly GCF_001447785.1 of Gekko japonicus. Lineage (NCBI taxonomy): Eukaryota > Metazoa > Chordata > Lepidosauria > Squamata > Gekkonidae > Gekko > Gekko japonicus. The sequence continues at coordinate 6,335 of NW_015169383.1, forward strand.
CCCTTCCATTCCTTCCCTCCTCCTTGGCTTGAACAGAACAAGCACATGTGACTTACACTGGCCTCACCCCTCCCAGACAGGGAAGTTTATCTTTCACACTTCACAGAGCCCTGTCGGTGCCTGCAGCATGCACTTGCAACCCCTTTCTCAGAACGTCTTGGATATGAAAACAAATATTGATGGTGTCAATTGTCATGCCAATAAATCCAAACAATACTGCTTCATACATTAATAGTAGATTAATTGTTCTAAAGCCATTGCAGAATCTAATCAAAATTTTACATATTTGTTTTATATAACATTTTTTGGCAGTTGGCTCTTTTAAATGGCTAGTATTGATTGTTAGATGGGAGCCTGGTGTTTGCTGCTGCTGGAATTATTAGATGAGAAATTATATTTACTTACTAACTTATGTTTTTACATCATTTTCATGCCTCCTAATTGCATGTGTCTTGGAGACAATTATTTTGAATCCTTTTGGCAATATTGGGAGTTTATAAATTTTTGAAAATGTTTAAATTGGAAAGTGATGTTGTGCTATAGGGTTGGCTTGTTGGATGTGACAGGTTGTTTAGTTTAGTTAAAATAAAATAATAAAATAAAATAAAATAATGGACGGCAGCACTCCAGGGTAGGCCTACAAATCCCAGATGCCTCTATGGCCAAAAAGGGCGGGAAAGCCAGGGGGCAAAGTCAGAAGATATAAATGCTCCAACCAGCCTGGGCTGGGGGAGTAGTCCGGCAACCCTCAGAGAGGCCAGGAGGCTCTTGTTGCAGATTGCCCACAGGCAAAGAGAGGCCTTGGGGATCAGGGAAGGAAGCCCAACCAGCCTGGGCTGGGGGAGTAGTCCGGCAACCCTCAGAGAGGCCAGGAGGCTCTTGTTGCAGATTGCCCACAGGCAAAGAGAGGCCTTGGGGATCAGGGAAGGAAGCAGTGGAAAAGGAATCCTCGGAGGGATCCAGAACTACCTGTAGAAGGCAGGAGGCCAGGCTGCAGGTTGGTAACTGAACCTCATCCCGAGGGAAAATAAGTATAGGGATCAGTTCAGGGACAGAGGAACTGCATTTTGTCTTATTTTATTTGTGCCCAGTGGTGTTTTCCTTTCTATGTTT
>NW_015169383.1:7861-8031 GCF_001447785.1 Gekko japonicus
AGCAGCAACCATCTATATCTTGTGCCAATAGCCACTGATGGACCTCTGATCCATGTGTTTATCCAGTTGAAGATTAATTTTACTTTTTATTTTTAAATAAATAAATAAAATGAGTAAAAGATTTGAAAGTGGTGCTAGCAAGCGCAAGAGACAGAGGCTTGAAAATGCTA
>NW_015169383.1:8829-16076 GCF_001447785.1 Gekko japonicus
AATAATGTAAATAGTCAGATTTTGCAGTTCACACCTGGTAAGATAGGCCAAGTCCAAGGTGTTCCAGATGCAGATAAAGATAATGCCAAACATAGATCTACTGTAACAGATGTTGGTTTGTGGTCAGAATTATCACATGAGGAAGTATCCTATTTGGTAGAAAGGGGTCCCTCTCAAGTTCTGCATCATTGTGGACCATTTTCAAATTCCAAGTGAGTGTACAAAAAGCAGTCCAGCTTTTGCACAAAAGCTCTTTTTTATTCAACAAAAGCAAATGGGGAAACAGATAGCCGAGAGTGGCTTGTATATTATCCCTCAAAAGGCCGGATTTATTGCTTTGTTTGTAAACTCTTTCCAAACCTTGCATCTTCTTCCACAGCTTTAGCTACTGAAGGGTTTGATGACTGGCAAAAAACCCATCTTATCCAAACTCATGAAAACTCAGAGAAGCATAGGAATGCCATGTTGGCCTACCTAACAAGGAAGTGAGGGCAAACGTTAACTTCCAAGCTAGAGGAACAAATAAAAGCAGAACAGCAGAACTGGCGGCATGTCATGGAGATAATTATTGCTGTAATATGCACTCTTGTAGAACGACGCTTACCATTCAGAGAAGACAATGAACACTTTGGATCTCCAAATAATGGCAATTATCTCGGTCTTTTAGAACTAGTGGCAAAATCGGATCCATTTTTACTTGCTCATATCAGTCGGTATGGACATTCTGTCAGCTATGCTGCCATGATACTTTAGGAGGCCATCGGCTTCCCTTTTCTGTGTCCTAATTACTGCTGCATTCCTTCTGTGCTTCTTCTATGCTGTAACGCTGTTATCTCTAAGATGTGCAGGTGGTGTAGTGTCTGGAGATGAGGGAATAACCGTGGGAGCGCTATCGGTTCCCAGCTTGCTTCTAACGGTCTGGAGCTTCTTCTCCGGTGCACGGGAATGTGGCTAATTGGCCTATGACAGGGGGGGGTGCATACAAATTCCCTATATCCCATTATGCTTGTAGGGGTGCCGCCATTCTTAACAGTGCCTTTGTTAATACATCTATAGCTCTTCAATAAAGTATAACCTTTCTGATAAGCGTGTACTGCATTGTTGGCTGTGGAATCTGACACATTCTGGATCAGGCAATCCCTCTTATTTGTCAAAAACTATATGCGAGGAAATGATTCAACTCATGGCAAAAAAAGTTAAGGATGCAATTCTGGCTGATGTGAGAAAGGCTGGATATTTCAGCTTTTCAGTAGATTCCACTCCTGATATTTCACATACTGAACAGTTGACTTTAATTATCATATATATATAATCTGAAGATGGTTTGCCAACTGAGAGATTTTTTTAACTTTCCTTGAGCTAAAAGACCACTCAGGAGCAATGTTCCCTCTAAGCTGTGGAGTCTTGTGAGCAAAAATTCTACTCTGTGAGCTACTAGCATTAAAGTTGTGAGCAAGCGATTTGGCTACTGCATAAATCAGTGTGCTCTGGAGCCATCCTTCCTGAGCCAAGACAAAAATCTGTGAGCCGGAGACTAAAAAACTGTGAGCTAGCTCACACTAACTCAGCTTAGAGGGAATACTGCTCAGGAGAAAGCATGGCTGATTTAGTGTTCAACTATTTCATTACTGAGCTTGAAATTAACTTTAGAAAATGCCTCGGACAGTCTTATGACAACACTGCCAACATGGCTGGTAAGTACAATGGTATGCAGCAAAATATCATTGGGGGAAAAACAATTTGCAAGATTTATTCCATGCGCACATCACTCTTTAAATCTGGTGGGCTGTTCAGCTGTGGATTGCTGCCTTGATGCAGTGAACTGTTTTGGCATTATCAATGAAATGTATACCTTCTTTTCATCCCCCACAAAGAGATGGGCAGTTCTAAAACAATTTTTGCCACCTCAGTCTAAAGTGCCTAAATATTTGTCAGACACTAACTGGGACACACATGCAAAAGTCACAGAAGCTGTTTTGGAAAGTTACAGTGCTATCACTGATGCCCTCAGTCATTCGCACTCTGATGTTAATGGGAAGGGGGAGACCAGGCTTCAAGCTAGCAATCTTTTGCAGAAAATGGAAGAACTGGAATTTGTGTTTATGCTGCATTTTTGGACTTGTGTGCTAGGTCATTTTCACAAGGTCAGCAAAGCCCTTCAGAAATCAGACCTGTTATTGAGTTCTTGTGCAAGTTTGTACAGTCACTTCTGGATTTTTTAAGGAAAATTAGAGATGATTTTGATAAGCTTGAGAAACAAGCAAAAGCCACCTTGCCAAATGTTAACTACAAAACAAGGAGACAAAGAGTAAGGGAACAGCAAAGAAATGACAGACGTGCACCTGATGCCTCAGATGCACTTTCTTCAAGAGATAAGTTTAGGATGAAATCCTTTATTCCTATATTAGATGCACTTGAAGCCAATTTAAAAAGAAGTACTGTGTACAGTAATGTTGCACAATTGTTTTCTGTTCTTGCTAATCTGACAGCATCTAAGCAAGAAATTCAGCAAGGTGTTGAACTGTTGATGGAAGTTTTTCAAGATTCAAAAGAATTAAAAATGAATTAAGGGCCACGATGTCTCAAGAAAGGTTGTCCGTACTGAGCATTCTGTACATTGAAAGTGACAAACTTAGACAAATTTTGATGACGTTTTGGATGATTTTTCTATGAGGAAGGTTAGAAAAAAACATTTTTAGTCTTACTGTATTTGATGGTTGTAGTTTACTTTTTAATATGCATTTTAAAACTGACTGTTTAATGACAACATAAAGTAGATTCTAAAAGTGCCACACTGTCAGGTAATCATGATCATATTATTTATACTTCCCAGGCAATGTAATTTGTAAACTCAAGGTTGTTGTTTTTTAAGAATAACATTACAGCTTCAGTTTCCTAAAAAATTAATGCTTATTCCACAAAAGATTTACAAATTCAGTTATTGCAAAAGTTTTTCCAGTGTTAATTTTAACATTTATGCGTTTTTTTCAATCACTATAGTATTTAACAATAACATCTTATGTCCTTTAGAGGAGAAATTGTGAATTGCAGAATTTTAAATACCCATCATCATCCTTGGCTTCACTCTATTTTGTTTATAACACTCTTCCATTTTCTTACAGTCGTGAGGGTGGGGGATTGGGAGAGGCCTCACAAGTGGAGTAGCCTAGGGCCTCTCTTCATGTAAATCTGGCCCTGCTTGCACCTTCCTTCCTTTCAGTTAATGACTTTCAGCAAATAACTACAGACACTAGAATTAATGACAAAGTACCTGGTGTTTACTTTCACATTTATAAAATTTAAATGTTAGTAATATATTTCATACAGTTAAATAACTGTAAATATATTCAATTCTGGCTGCTCAGTACTGATTCTTCTCCCTTATCCCATGAATCTCAAGAACCCGCATCACAACATTTCTGACCATAGGCCATGTCAAACATGGCGTAACTATAATAACTGCCTCCTGCAAATGGTAAATTTTGCCTCATGACTGGATAGAAGTACCTTACACGTGCCCTTTGTAATCCTTGACTACACCCAAACGCTCAGGCATATGGTTGAAATGTGATTGCAAATCAGTCCTCCTCCGCTATCTATCAATTTAGGACCACAGCACAGTAATCCTTGAAACTGCCTGTTTTCAGACATGCACACCAAATTGTACTTTTAGTGGCATGTGTGAACTTGAGGCTGAAGTGCAATAACGAGATTTGCGGTTTCAGGCTCTTTTTTGCTAAGGTCTACACCATCAAACCAAAAGTGGCCCAGAGGATTTCCACCCTTTTGTTCTTCATCAGGAAAACTTGGCAAGGAGTACCTGCTCAAGGTAAGTGTATTTATATTTGTTCAAATATAGAGCCCACATAATCAGTAAAGCAATCAACATGGTGAGAAATGTACTGTATGGTCTGAATCTGTTATTTATCCACATGACCGACACATCCTGAGATGGGAAATTCTTTTCTCCTGTTCTTGCACAGAAATATTGGGAGTTAATGTATAAAGAAAAATCCAGTTGTGAAGTGGGAGGGGAATTGTTTTGAAACCAAAACAAAGGCAAACAGATAAATGAGAAGAGAACCAAGAGAAGGAATTGTCCCAGATGTGGACCCAATTTCTGCATCGTGTCTGATGCTAACAATAAAGTACATGTAAACATGTCAGTATAGTGGTGGATAGATATTGGCATATACCCAGAAGTGTAATCTGTGCAATACAGGTATTGTTGCTCCTCCCATGAATAATATGGTGCAACATTTAGCATATTGCACTGGGAAGATCTGAGTTCCCTTTCGAACATTGAAGACAGCTGGCTGATTTAGGGATGAAAAATGAAACAGAAGTTCAGTGGCACTTAAAGACTAACATTTATTCCAGCATGAGCTTTCATGAATCAGAGGTCACTACTGCAGATGCATGAATATAGGAAAGAAATCATTCTGCAGGGTTTTATAAGGCCATTTATTCTGTCTCTCTCTCTGTCTCTCTCTCTGTCTCTCTCTCTCTCAAACATAAGGCCTGAGGGCTGGAACCAACCCATCCAGGGCTCTTATCCATCCTGTAAGGGGGGGAAGGTAGGAAACTGCTCAAGGGGAGTGAATAAGCAGGTGCACAACAGTGAGGTGTGAATGGAAGAAGCTGTCAATAAAAAGATAGGAAATTGCTAGGGGGCAGAACTATGAGGCTGAGGTAAAATAGTGTGGGGGGGGATGGCAGCAAAGGTGGAGGAAGAGGAGGCATGGTGTTTATCCCCCCTCCTTTCTCCTCTGGTTGCAGCTCCACAAGGACTGGCAAAGCCACTACATGGAGCAGCAGAGCCAAGTGGCCGGCACTGCCACTGCTGCACCAAACAGCAACCATGAGGGGGGTTGGCAAGAGTGGGTACATGGAGAAACAGTTCACTGAAGAAGGGATGGGGCCAGCAGGGGAGAGAGGATGCCATGTGGATTGGGAGGCAACTGGGCTGTCTCGTGCATGCTGCTCTGAGAGGAAAGACATCCCAGCCTCAGAAGGGAGTGGAGGAGTGAAGGGATGCTGCTGTTGCCACCACAGATCTGAACAGCCACAGAACCAGGAGCCAGAGTGAGTGTTGGGGAGTATGGGAGATGGAGGCCTCCCTTCTCCCACACACTTGTTCTAAGCCCATGAAGGAAAAGGGTAGCAGGAGGACAAAAAGCACCCCTTGTAAGATTCAGAAACAGCCTCTCCATTAGGCCTTCCCCTTAGCCCCATCACTTCGGTGGGAAATACAGGAGGGATGAGAACTGAAGGTGGAGGGATCTGGGGGAGCCAGGTTCGGACCCACCCACCCCGTCCAGGAACCTGTCTGGGTCACTTGGGGCCAGTCACTCAGCCTGGACCAACTCACAGGGGTGGGGGTGGGGCAGTGGAGGGGGAAGTCCGGTATGCCTCCTTGAGATCCTCAGAGGTTGGATGGGGGGGGAGGAAACAAAGAGTGAGAGACAGATCATAGCTGTGCTCAGTTGCTGAGGCCGGGTGTATGGCGGGTGCTGAAAAAACTCCCTTATTTACCTGCAAGGAAGATGACTCATCTCCTAAAAGTGTTATATATACAAAAAGTAACTAATTTTTATGGAAATATAAGCTAACCCCCCTTTTCATAGTATACCTTGGGAAAAAACCTAGTCTTGCATATGATTAAATACATTTGTTGGGTTTTTTGTGAATTTCCCAGTAAATCAATTGCTTTTACTCTTAGGAATTGTTTTTATTTTGAGTAAAAAATAATATTGTTAATTGGATTTGCTCGTGTCATTTATAAAGTTTATATCTCTGGTACCTACTGGCATTACATTTCACGGCACACATGACATGGCCCGACAAAATAACATTTATGTCAGTTCCAGCCCTCAGAAGGAATGAGTTCAACACCTCTGGCTTAGACCATCTCACTGCATTTCAACTAATAAATGGAGGGGAGAAAAAGAGATGCTGCCCTGAGCTTGTTGGAAGTAGGACGGGATTAAAATGAGACAGAGTATAAGGAAATGTATTTGATGGTCAAGGGAAGGGAATTGTGGGAAAACAGCTGCCAGCTGTGTCAGATCTAGGCCAAGGTATTCTTCCCAACCTTTATAGGTACATAAATCCTGAGTGTAGCCCAAGGCATGAGTGTTGTGATGTAAGCCAAAGTACAAGAGTCAAAGAGTTCTTGACCTTTGCCTCCTACCCTTGGCTCACAGCCTTTGGTCTTGATGGACTGGCCCAATGGATCCTGGCTAAGGATTTTTACTGTGCCATTTTTCCCCTGTTTGTTTTCGTTGCATTCTGTTTATTTAAATTAGTTACACTAATATTTATGTAAGCCATTTTGGGACCTCATTGGGGAATAAAGCAAGATTTTAAAAATACCCCAATTAAATGAATGAACGAAGGATACAGTTTAGTGATGGTACAGGCTAATAATTCTTTCATGGGGTGTCTGGGATATATTTTCCTTTACAATCCAAAAACATAAATTTGGGTGCCTACTTCTTGATACAGCACTAAACGGTGTCCTTTTTTTACCTCACCTGCAGTACAAACTTTTCAGGGGGTGGTAAGCTCCCTTTCTTGACTTCTAAATTGCTTCAATTACAGTTATTCAAACCTCAGTTCATTTTGAATAAAATGTTTCTCCTAAGCAGACCGACTGGCATGAAAAGTGAAAAAGTGATATTTTCCTCAGTGCATTAATTTATTCATTTATTGATGCCATAATACAATCTTTCCCCTATGGCTCAAAAATTTCTGTTTATGTATCCTTTTGCAATACAATATGCTTCACAAGTTCCACCATTTCTCCATTCTTCTGCTGCCAAGGGTCTCCTGGTCTCTTTCTGGACCATTGTACTTTTCTGCCTCCTCTATCTGGAGTTCCCTCCTTGGATACTTATATTTATTTACTCATTGACTTATTTCATGTCTACTCTGCCTTTCTCCCCAATGGGGACCCAAAGAGGTACACATTGTTTTCCTCTCCTCCACGTTATACTCACAACAGCTGTAACCAGTGCACCATACTGGGTCTATGATGCCACCTCTGTCTTCCTTCAAATCCCTGCACAAAGTCTTTTTCCATGAAGATTTTGGTTCCCATCCACATCTCTAACTACATCTGTTCACATTTCTCTTCTCTGTATATATCATTGTTTCTCTCTCTCTCTCTCTCTCTCTCTCTCTCTCTCTCTCTCTCTCTCTCTTTTCTCTCTCTGTTGTCTTCTCTCTCTCGCTTCCCTCTCGGC
>NW_015169383.1:16091-19487 GCF_001447785.1 Gekko japonicus
CCTGGGACCGGGGGGGGGGGGGGCTCAGAGCAGATGGCAGTGATTCTAGGCCCCCATCCTGGACTTTTGCTCAGTGCCCCAGAAGCACTAATACCACCCCTGAGCAAAGCACTCAGTCTCATTTCCCCATCTGCAATATGGAGGTAACAATACAGTTCTACCTCACAAAATTGCTAAGATAATATAGCTGACTCATTTTGAGTTCTGAGAGTGCTGCAAGTATTATGGTATATATACATAATAATAATCATCATCATCTTTTTAATTGTCCAATTATGCAGGGCATTATAAACGTGGAGAAGACAAGCAATCTACCTTGAGGGCCTGGCAATCTACGTACGTCTACCATCCATATGAGGAATAAATTCCCAAACTTTTATTTTCTTGAGAAGTCTTATGCATGGATTTCTGATGGATTCGTCAAAGCCTTCATCATTTTTACTGCTTTTCTGATTATGTGGAAAACTCACTTCAAAGTCAGAAGATGGAATAAAATTTATTCTGAACAAACTGGGCATGCAAATATTTACTTTACTTTGCAGGTTATTATTATCAGTTTATTTATGATAGTTTCAATCATGAAGGCCATGAATCAGCTTTATGGTGATTTCTAAATATATTTGCATCCCTAATATCTCCTACTTTATAATTGTTTTAAAAAACATTACCATGGGCTTTAAATATCCATAAGTTATAGCAAAATGTGTTTCTCCTAATACCTGAGGAAAAAGATGTCTTCAGTTGGTGCATAAATGCCCTCTGGTGACCGTCTCTGAAAATACAACTGCTTTCCTTGAATATATTTAATGCTTCTTAAAGATGACAGCAGTTCAGGCAAATGATGCTTAAATCCTAAAAGAAAATAAGCACCTTATAATTAGGCAGTCAGATATGTACACCAATAACCTTGACACTTCCTTTAGATTGTTTCTAGCCATCAGCCTAGACACTCAGATGACAACATGGTCTGCTGAATCTCCTGGACTTACTTCCATCTAATAAACCTCTGAAAGCCTGTGTGAGTAAGGCCTTTCCATTATCATAGAAGAAAGCCACTTAAGCATGTAAAGGACTATGCTGACTGTCCTGCAGAAGAAAATGAAATGTTGATATGCAGGAAATGCCTGCAATTGTAACCACTATTTTGTTTGCGTCCAGGGGCAGCTTTAAGAACAATAAAGTTTTATTCAAGGTATGAGCTTTCGTGTGCACGTACACTTCCTCCGATACAGAAGGAAGTGTGTGTGCACACTCAGACTTTGCTCTACTGCTTCAGACCAACACGGCTACCCACCTGAATCACTTTTTTGTTTGTTTGTTCTTGTGGAGACTGGAGAACGGTGCTAGATTTTTATCTCCCCATCATCTGTGTTACTGTTCAATTCTCTTATTGAAAAGTTACAGTATGGCAAAAGAACATCACTATTTCATTCACCCACAGATTTGTTCTTTTAATTTAAAATGTATAGAGAATAAATTGGTGGGTCTTTTTCTATCTTTTTAAAACAGCATACCAGTTCATCGTCAGCCTGAAGTCATTAAAGGTCAAAGTCCCTGCCTCATTCTGCACCAGTCAAATACTTGCTGTGTTAGAGAACACCTCGGCCGTATTTATGGCAAAGTGATGCAAGCCAACCATGTTTTAGAGACACCACTTTCCCTTTAACCTTCCTTCCTCACAAGGCACAGCTATGTCCTACAAGAAGCTTCTCTAAAGAAAGAGATGAACAGGTCAGAGTTTCCTAATACATAACTGTAGCCTTCTTGTTGACACTGTGTCTAACAGCGCACCCACATCCTTCTGAGCCCACTGAAGTTAATGGGTTTAAAAGTGTGTAATTCTGTTTAGGGTTTACTGCTAGACATCTGTTGTTGCCTGAGTAGCCTCCTGTCTTCATCCAGCATAAAATCTAGTTTATATTGGTGCAACCTTGATCATTTTTATATCCTCCCTAGAATCATGGAATATTTATTTATTTATTTAATTTTATTTATACCCCGCCCTCCCCGCATGCGGGCTCAGGGTGGCTTACAACATACGGGTGCAATGCGGCACCATCGTTCCACAATATGGCACACAGTGCGGTAAAAACACAATAAAACAATTAAGAACAGTTAGGTACACTGGGCGATGCCCAAGGATCCTGCGTGACAAGCACCCTCTCTCCATATTGCACATGCCCTTGAATCCAGAGGGGGAATGCTGTGGCCCCCCGGTGTCATTGGCCATCCAGCGGTGCTGCTATACAGTCCCTGTTGGTGGTAGTGGTAGCAGCGGCGGCTCCTATTCGAAAGCCTGGCGGAAGAGCTCCGTCTTACAGGCCCTGCGGAACTGTAACAGGTCCCGCAGGGCCCTGATCTCTTCCAGGAGCTCATTCCACCAGATAGGAGCCGCCACCGAAAAGGACTTAGCCCTTGTGGCAGCAAGCCTGGCCTCTTTAGGGCCCGGGGTCGCAAGACGATGTTGCGACCCTGACCGAAGTGCTCTTTGGGATCTGTGTGGGGAAAGGCAGTCCCTCAGGTATGCCGGACCCTGGCCATGTAGGGCTTTAAAGGTAAGCACCAGCACTTTGAAGTGGATCTGGTATACTATAGGCAGCCAGTGCAGCGCTTTGAGCACAGGCTGGATGTGGTCGCGTTTTGAGGCACCAGCAACCAGCCTGGCCGCCGCATTCTGCACTAGCTGCAGCCTCCGAATTAGCGACAAAGGCAGCCCCATGTAGAGAGCGTTGCAGTAGTCTAGCCTCGAGGTGACCGTCGCATGGATCGCGGCTGAGAAAGGGGACCAACTGCTGCACCAGCTGAAGATGGTAAAAGGCCACTTTGGCAGTGGCTGCCACCTGGGCCTCCATCGTTAAGGTGGAGTCCAGGAGCACTCCAAACCCCCTACCCTCCGAAGCTGGCACCAAAGGTGCCCCGTCGAAGGCCGGGAGCGGGAGCCCCAATCCCATACCGTTCCGACCCAGGCACAGGACCTCCGTCTTCGCCGGGTTCAGCTTCAACCGACTCAGCCTGAGCCATCCAGATACGGCCTGCAATGCCCGGTGCAGATCTTCTGGATCGGAGTCCGACTGGCCGCCCAACATCAGATAGAGCTGGGTGTCATCAGCATATTGGTGACACCCAAGCCCATGCCTCCGGACAATCTGGGCGAGGGGGTGCATATAGATGTTAAATAGCATCGGGGAGAGAACTGCCCCCTGAGGCACACCACATTCAAGCAGGTGCCTCCGGGACCGCTGCTCCCCTACTTCCACCCTCTGTCCCCGACCTTGGAGGAAAGAGACAAGATTTCAGAACAGAGATAAAGAATTTATTGAGAGGTGGATGGGTTAGTTATGGAAGCTATTTCCCCTTTGTTGTGATACTTCCTGTTATGCCAACTTCTCCAGGAAA
>NW_015169384.1:0-19597 GCF_001447785.1 Gekko japonicus
AACAGAATGGCAGCTTGCTGACAGATGCCACTTCTGAGTACATAACCAGAAGTGGTGTTGCACAGTGCGGCTTTCTTCCCTTATTTTGCTCCTGCGGCTGCACTGAGCAGCAGCGTGAGCCTGGGACCTGAAGACAGGAGGCCTCCCACTATAGTGGGAGACTTGGTAGCCCTACATGAAGCCTTTGCTTCTCTACACATGAGCAGGTTCTTTCAAAAAGCATTAAAAAGGAAAATGTTGGCTCTATAGGACTTTGCAGCCCAGCAGTTGGGGCTCCACATTCCACCTGAGCATCCGAATCCCAGGTTGAATACTGCTGTTCTATCATCCCCCCCCCACCCCCTGGTCCTATATTTCTACAGGATAGAATGATGCTGCAAGGTGTGGAAAAACGGGAGGGAGAGAACCTTTTCTCTGTCTACCAAATATGACAGTAGGAGAGGCAACACAGAAAAGCCGGCAGGGGAACATTTTAAAAGTTTTCCTGGACATTCATTTACATGAGTCTTGTTTCTGCCTTCTTCATAAGGGTGACCTTGTACTGAAATTTACTAAATTGTGGCATCAGAGATGCCGTCGTTGGGTAAATGCATGGCTGGAGTCTCTGAGCCAGAGCAGAATACAAAACAGTTGCTGTGTACTCAATTTCTGAGCAATGTACAGAGTTCAGAGTAGTAGCAATCTTCTCAGTGCTCTGGGATTGGAATGACAGCCCCCAGAGTGAAATGACAGTCTCTGGGATTAGCAGAAGTGTTCTGGGACTGGAATGACAACCTCTGGGACATGCAGAAGTGTTCTGGAACTCGAATGACAACCCCTGGGACATGCAGAAGCATTCTGGGAATATCATTCCACTCTGAGAGCTGCCATTTGGATGTTATGTCTCTGTTGATATAACCCAAGATTGCTGAGCTCTGAGCAGGAGCAGGAGACAGAGGGGTGAGTGGTTTTTTACTTGCTTTCAGCTGGGAGGATTCAGCTGAGGATACTGGTGGGAGAACTGGTCTGGGAGTGTGGGGAAGTGCTTGGAGTTGTTGCAGATTCCTGGCTGATTGAGAGAGGGAGAGGAAAGGGCATTGTTTGACTGTGAATGACTGCAATTGAGAGGAAAAGGAAGGGACATTGTTTTGCATGTGATTGAGTGCCTGGGTGCATTTGAATAGCTGCTGCCCGCCCTCTGCTGGGGGAGGCCTCTATTTAAGGAAGCTCCTTGCGAGAGGCAGAGGAGACCCAGCTGAGCTCTGAGCAGGAGCAGGAGACAGAGGGGTGAGTGGTTTTTTACTTGCTTTCAGCTGGGAGGATTCAACTGAGGATATTGGTGGGGAACGGGCATTGTTTGACTGGGATTGCCTGTAATTGAGAGGAAGTGGAAGGGGCATTGTTTTGCCTGTGATTGAGTGCCTGGGTGAATTTGAATTTGAATAGCTGCTGCCTGACCTCTGCTGGGGGAGGCCTCTATTTAAGGAAGCACCTTGCCAGAGCTCGGAGCCCTTGTGTCGAGCCGAAGGGTGAGCTAAAGGGTTCTTTGCCCATGGCTCTTAGCCCAGGGACTCTTGGACTAGGGGCTCTGTGAGACGCCCAAGAAGAGGCAGAAAGTGAAAACCCTAGGCTCTTTGTTTTCCCCATAAAGTAATTTGACTTTGACAAGAAAAAACACATAAATACAAAGGGATTTAAAAGGGGGCTTACATTTACTTATTTTAAAAGAATTATGAAGCCAGAATGCCAGCAGGGGGTTGGGGGCTATCCAGTGTTTTGCACAGAGTGTCACATGTATGACTATCTGCCCACTGGGCAGAAGTCTTGGGTGTGTCCTCGGTGCAAGGAGCTCCTGGTTCTCAGGGAACGTGTGTGCTCCCTTGAGGCCAAGGTGGCTGACCTGGAGAAGCAGAGACAGTCAGCTAGGCACACAGAAAAGACTCTCGGGGACTTGTTAGCTACGTCCCACTCTGGATCTGGCAGCCCCGCTGCTGTCAGGGAGCATGAGGGTCTAGGGGAAACAGGGCACCGTGCTGAGGATAAGGGGAATGTGCCCTCAGAAGGGACCTCTTCCCCAGCTGGTGAGCGGGTATCCTTTTGCACCAAGGAACCATCCCTGGGCAGGGTGGGAGGGGGGCTCTTGGTAGTGGGTGATTCGATCCTTAGGCAGGTAGACAGCTGGGTGGCGAACCCGCGTACTGACCGTATGGTGACTTGCCTGCCTGGTGCGAAGGTAGCGGACATTACGCGTGTTTTAGATAGGCTGGTAGATAGTGCTGGGGAGGAGCCAGTGGTCGTGGTGCATGTCGGCACCAACGATGTGGGGAAATGCAGTCGTGAGGTCCTGGAGGAGAAATTTAGGCTGCTGGGCAGGAAACTCAAGGCCAGGACCTCCAAGGTAGCCTTCTCAGAAGTGTTACCTGTTCCACGCGCAGGGCCGGAGAGACAGGCAGAGATCAGGAGTCTCAATGCGTGGATGAGACGATGGTGTAGGGGGGAAGGGTTCAGGTTTGTTAGGCACTGGGATACTTTTTGGAACAAGAGGGAGCTGTACAGGCGAGACGGTCTCCACTTGTCCCGAGAAGGAACCAGGCTGCTGGCACTTAAAATCAAAAAGGTGGCAGAGCAGCTTTTAAACTGAATATTGGGGGAAAGCCGACAGGAGATGAAAAGTCTCTGGTTCGGGTTGGCTCATCTGAGAGAGGTGAGGGGGTACCGGTTGCTTTTCTACAGGGAGGTGGATTGAAATTGTCCACAGAGGCCATGGCTGGTGACATGGACTGCCGGACAACGACTCGAGATAGCAAGAGGAAGGATGCAGGCTTAACTTGTAAGGGAAATTACAGCTGTTTCTATACAAATGCTAGAAGTGTCCGAGGTAAAATCGGGGAGTTGGAGTGCTTGGTGTCGGAGGGAAAAATAGACATTGTGGGTATTTCTGAAACTTGGTGGGATGAGGAAAATCAGTGGGACACAGTGATTCCCGGTTATATATTATATCGGAAGGATAGGGGGGGAAGGGTTGGAGGTGGGGTAGCTCTGTATGTCAGAGAGGGTATAAAGTCTAGAAAGATTGAGAGGCTAAGTGAATTGGATTCGCTTCTGGAAGTTCTATGGGTTGAAATAGGGGGGCCAAAAGGAAACTTAACACTGGGAGTTTGTTATCGCCCACCAGATCAAAAGATAGAGGAGGATTATAAAATGATGAATGCCTTAAAGATAGCAACTAGACAAAAACACTGTGTAATAATAGGTGATTTTAACTACCCACACATTGATTGGGTCAATATGTGTTCTAGCCGGGAAAAAGAGATTGAGTTTCTAGACACTCTAAATGACTGTGCTATGGAGCAGATGGTCACGGAACCTACCAGGGGAGAGGCGATCCTTGATTTGGTCCTAAGTAACACTCAAGACCTGGTGAGAGATGTAAAAGTGATTGCACCGCTTGGAAACAGTGATCATAATGTTGTTGAGTTCATCATTTGTACAAATAGAGAATTGGCCAAAAAGACTCACACAACCATTTTTAACTTTAAAAGGGGTAATTTCTCTGATATGAGGGGACACGTGGGGAGGAAACTGAAAGGAAAAGTAGAAAGGGTCAAAACAATTGGGGAAGCTTGGGATCTATTTAAAACTACGATCCTAGAAGCTCAAAAAATATATATTCCGCAGGTTAGGAAAGGCACAAACAGGTATAGGAAAAAGCCTGCATGGTTAACAAACAGAGTAATGGAGGCTGTAAAAAGTAAAAAGAATTCCTTTAAGCAGTGGAAAGCTAGTCACAGTGAGGCTGATAAAACGGAACACAGGCTATGGCAAATAAAATGCAAGTCTGAGGTCAGGCAGGCAAAAAGGGAATATGAGGAGCATATAGCAAAAAACGTAAAAACCAACAATAAAACTTTCTTCAAATACATTAGAAACAGGAAACCAGCCAGGGAGGCAGTGGGGCCCTTGGACGACCAAGGGGTAAAAGGAGTATTGAAGGATGATAGGGAAATGGCTGAGAAGCTAAATGCATTTTTTGCCTCCGTCTTCACTGTGGAAGATGAGAAGTGCTTGCCCACTCCAGAACCACTGATTTCAGGAGGGGTGTTGAAAGACCTGAGTCAGATTGAGGTGACGAGAGAGGAGGTCCTAAAACTGATAGACAACTTAAAAACTGAAAAATCACCAGGCCCAGATGGCATACATCCGAGAGTTCTGAAAGAACTCAAATGTGAACTTGTAGATCTCCTGACAAAGATATGTAATCTTTCCTTAAAATCTGCCTCCATTCCTGAGGATTGGAAGGTAGCTAATGTCACTCCCATCTTTAAAAAGGGTTCCAGAGGAGATCCGGGAAATTACAGGCCAGTCAGTCTGACGTCGATACCGGGTAAATTGGTGGAAACCATTATTAAGGAAAGAATTAGTAGGCACATAGATGAACAAAACCTATTGAGGCAGACTCAGCACGGTTTCTGTAAGGGAAGATCTTGTCTCACTAACCTGTTAGTGTTCTTTGAGGGGGTGAACAAACATGTGGACAAGGGGGATCCAATAGATATTATTTACCTTGACTTCCAGAAAGCTTTTGATAAAGTTCCTCATCAAAGGCTCCTAAGTAAGCTCAAAAATCATGGGATAGAAGGACAAGTCCTTTTATGGATCAAAAACTGGCTAGTTCATAGAAAACAGAGAGTGAGTGTAGGTGGGCAATTTTCTCAGTGGAGGGTGGTAAGCAGTGGGGTACCGCAGGGATCAGTACTTGGTCCACTGCTTTTTAACTTGTTCATTAATGATTTGGAGATGGGAGTAAGCAGTGAAGTGGCTAAATTTGCGGATGATACAAAGTTGTTCAGGGTGGTGAAAACCAGTGAGGATTGTGAGGCACTCCAAGGGGATCTGTCAAGGATGGGCGAGTGGGCGTCAACATGGCAAATGGGGTTCAATGTGGCCAAGTGCAAGGTGATGCACATTGGAGCCAAAAATCCTAAATATAAATACACATTGATGGGGTCTGAACTGGCAGAGACTGAGCAAGAGAGAGATCTTGGAGTTGTAGTGGATAACTCACTGAAAATGTCGAGACAGTGTGTGACTGCAATAAAGAAGGCCAATGCTATGCTGGGGATTATTAGGAAGGGTATTGAAAACAGATCAGCCAATATAATAATGCCCCTATATAAATCAATGGTGAGACCTCATTTGGAATACTGTGTGCAGTTCTGGGCACCACAGCCTTTTTTATTGCCGCATCACGCTAGCTGCTCATATTTATCTTTTGGTCGACCCCTACCCCAAGATCTTGTTCACACACACTGCTACTCAGAAGTGTATCGCCCATCCAGTATGCGTGTTCCTCATTTTTGTTACCCAGATGTAGAACTCGGCTCTTATCCTTGTTAAATTGCATCTCGTTCACATCTGCTCACTTTTCCAGCATGTTCAGATCTTGTTGAATTCTATCTCTATCTTCCGGTGTGTTTGTTGCTGCTCCCAATTTAGTGTCATCTGGAAATTTAATGAGTAGCTATCCAGATCATTTATAAATATATTGAAAAGTACCAGGCCCAGAACTGAGCCCTGTGGCACCCCACTCAACACCTCCCTCCAGTAAGATGAAATGTCATAACTACTCTCTGAGTGCAGTTCTCCAATCAGTTCCCTATCCAGTTAACTATTCGAGTTCAGTGCACAGTCTTCTAGTTAACCCATCAGAACATTGTGGGGAACCCTGTCAAAAGCTTTACTGAAATCCAGGTAAATAACATCAATATCATTCCCTCGATCCAGATCAAAGAAGGAAATGAGGTTGGTCTGGCAGGACTTGTTGGGGACAAATCTGTGCTGACTTCCCTGGATCACCAAATTGTCCTTAGATGAGACATCCATCCCCATCTATGTGCCCCACCTGCAGTTAGATCATAGGAGTTTTTTTCTTTCTACTTTCCCTAAGGGGAAAGCCCCAGGAGACTCACAAGCAATTGGAGCCTTCCTGTTCCCCATGTTGGGGAAAATCCCCCCTGTCGAAACAGCGTTCAGTTACTGCAGGTCTCCTTTCCTGCAGCAGTCCATCTGCCAAGGCAACGCCCCTGTTTCCTCCCCTATCTGTCTAACCCCTCGCATGGATTTCTCCTTTGCCAGTGTGTACCTTTCTCCCACTGCGTGAGCAGAGTCCAGGTGGTCATTGATCTTCCTGTATGCATTGAATCGCTTGCTCCAGGATTATTGTAGCACTGGCAGGGAGCTCATCGGCCACTTCCACGTCCCCCTGACTGGTTTTGGATTGAGCTGCGAAGGAGCGGGAAAAGTCCACCTGGGAGAAGGAAGGTAAGTCCCTGCAGTCCAGAAAGCTGAGCTGTGAAAGAGATAGTGATGGGGAGCAAAGATTAAAGCAGCGACACTGATCTCGCTGATCTCGAGCACCGTCTCTTCCTGCCGTGCAAGCTGTAACTCCCTCTGGGGATTTCGAGAGCACAGCTTGACTGGTTTGGCCCCTGCCCAGTGGAACCAACGCTTTGGACAAGTGCCATAGCCAGAAACCATTCTGCCCTGTTGGTTTCTCCCATCCCCAGATCCCAGAGCTTGCTAGCTGTTACTGCACTACCCTGGGCCCACCTTGGCTTGTGTGCCCCAGTCCCCCAGCAGGGTCACCTGCTGACTGTCATCATGCCAGGGGCTGCTGTATCAGGAATCTGCTTGGGATTACAGCAGCCTTATGTGCCCTTAGTAAAGGTAAAGGTTCCCTTGCTCAAAAGCCAGTTGAATCCGACTCTAGGGTTGCGGTGCTCATCTCCATTTCAAAGCCGAAGAGCCAGCGCTGTCCGAAGACGTTTCCGTGGTCATGTGGCTGGCATGACTAAACACCAAGGTGCACGGAACGCTGTTACCTTCCCACCGAAGTGGTACCTATTTATCTACTTGCAATTTCTTGCTTTCGAACTGCTAGGTTGGCAGGAGCTGGAACGAGAGACGGGAGCTCACTCCGTCATGCGGCACACTCGGGTCTCGAACTGCTGAACTACTGCCCTTCCACAGCCTGCAGTTCAGCGTCTTAACCACTTGAGCCACCGCAGCTCCTATTTGCCCTTGCCCCCCCCCCCAATGCCTTTTTCATAGCCTGATCCTCCTCAGCCCTCCAGATTTTTTGGAGTATTTGACTCCTAGTTTTCACAGAATCCCAGTGGCATGTGGGCCCTACTGTGGGTGTGCGGTCTGGGAGTCATGTGTTCTTTTCCTACTTACAGAAGGCCAATAAGCGCCTAGTGATTGTTTGCTGCAAGGCAGGGGTTATTTGGATTTAGTAGAGTAATGACACAGAGTGCAATCCTAAGCATGAGTACTCAGACATAAATCCCATGAATTCCAATGTGAGTTGCTTCCTAGTAACTGATGGACTTCCTGCTCCTTACGGACAGGCCCAGCTGGTTCCAAGAAGCCTGGAAAAGCACAGGAGAATATTCCATGCTGAGCAATAAAGATCCGTTTCCTGTACAGATCTTGTTTGCTTTGAATTCTTAAACACAGGTCTAATTAAAACATATAGCTGCAGGTCCGTCTTCTTCATCTTTGCCCTGGAGCTCTCCTCCAAGTTGCCATTCTACTGCCATTCTTCAGACCTCATCAGCCTATACTGATGCTAAGTATAAGGTGATGCACATCGGGACAAAAAAATCCCAATGTCAATGTTGTGGGGTGGGGAAGGGAAGGTGATTGTAAGCCGCTCTGAGACTCCTTTGGGTAGGGAAGGGTGGGGTATAAGCAGGGGTCATTTCGTAGAAAAAGAGCTAGGGGGACTCATTAGCATAACTCATTAGCATATGCCACACCCCCTGAAATCACCGGAAGTGTGTCCTCCCCACAGCTGGCGGCGACCTCCAGCGGGCACCAGCAGGGAGCTCCAGGCCCCGCCCTCCCGCACCTCACCCGGGGGGATGGCGTCCCCCCGCGTCCCCCCCCCAAATGACTCCTGGGTATAAGAACCAACTCCTCTTCTTAAAAAATCTTCTTAAAAAAATTGTGCAGGTCTGCCTTCTCCAGACCTGCACAAGGCAGCTGACAACAATAAAACAAAACCAAGCAGATAATAAAAATAATACAAACCAGCAGTACAAACATGTCAATAAGATGCCAGTAAAACCTGCCAATAACAGCAAGCTAGAGCATGAAAACACTCACAACAGAGCAGTCCAGAGTGATAGCTAAAGAGGTGAAAAATGACTGATAAGGCAAATAAAATAGTCCTCAGGCTAGGAGCTGTACTGTAAATACTTGGTGTACCTTACTGATTCCTGGAGGCAGCAGTCAGGAAGCTTGGCCAAGGCCTCTGTCGCTCCTAGGGAAAGTGCCGGAAAGCACAGGGCTGCCCACTTATGGTGGCAGTGCCAGGTTCCAGGGGAGGCACAAAAAGCAGACCGGCATATGCCTAGCCATGGAGAGGAAGGGACTGAAACCTGGCTCTGCCTTATTGTAGGGAGGGGAGCTGGAGGAGAACGACCCTGGAAGTGAAGGACCTCTGCTGCATGGAAGGCAGGGTTGTCAATCTCCAGGTGGAGGCTGGAGATCTCCCGCAAGTGATGTCCAGATGACAGAGATCAGTTCCCCTGGAGAAAATGGCTGCTTTGGAAGGTGGACTCTATGGCATTACACCCTGCTGAAATCCCTAAACCCCCCCCCCCCAGGCTTAGGGTTGCCAGGCCCCTACCTGTTGCCAGGGGAGAGCTCCAGCCCACTGTCCGGGAGACTTTCTGGAGATGACGTCATTGCTCACGGACATGTCAGCACGGGTGGGGCTGCTTGGGGGCGGGGCTCCCCCGTCCGGCCAGCTGAGTGGCAGTGGATTGGGGGCCTGGAAAGCGGGTAAATCCCCACCCAGTCAGGGGGATGGCAACCCTACCTAGGCTTTACTCCTCAGACTGACATGTGTTTCCCAACCAGGACCTGGCAACCCTAACGGAAGGCCTTGCTGGGCCCCACTGCTGTAATTCAGAACCAGGTCACAGGAATAAGGAAGGAGACCCCAACCCCAGAGCTTCCCATCAGGAAGTGAAATGAAAAAGCCACTTGGACAACCTTGGTGCCAGCGCCAGCGCCAGCACCAGGTGGGGCCCTGCTGAGACCTTCTGCCCTGCCAGCCTCTACCAGGCCACCTGCAGAAAGAACCTCTCCTGCGGAAGCAGCCCATGCCTCCCTGCCACAGACGTGCCCCCCCACCACGTAACACTTGGAAGTGGATTACTGAATAATATAAACAATGTGATCGGACAGCATGACAAGGCAAACAGTGAACAATGCATTCCAACTAGGGCAAGGGTCCCCAATGTCGTGCCTCTGGGCACCGTGCTGCCCACGGATACCATGGCCCAGGTGCCTGCCAAGTGTTTTTAGAAAACGGGCAGGGCCAGGCAGGTTGTGGTGTCCAGAAGGGCTTCTGAGTGGCTGTGAAGGTTTCTATAAACTTTCTTCAGCAACAGCTGCCATCACGGCACAAAGAGCTCCTCTGCATTGCTGTGTTTGTTCAGTTTAAAAGGAATCCTGTTCAACAGAGATTCTGCCTAAAACCTTGAAGAGCTGCTATTAGAGTTATGCATAACTTGCCTCCCTGACATTTTGCAGTTGACTGGCAAGAGCCAGTGTGGTGTCCTGGTTAAGAGTGTTGGACTCTAATCTGGAGAACCAAGTCTTATTCCCCACTCCTCCACATGCAGCCAGCTGGGTGACCTTGGATCAGTCACAGTTCTCTCAGAGCTGTTCTCTCAAGAGCAGTTCTCTCAGCCTCACCTACCTCACAGGGTTTCTGTTCTGGGGAAAGGAAGGGAAGGCAATTGTATGCCACGTTGAGACTCCTTTGGGTAGTGAAAAGCGGGCTATAAAATCTACTCTTCTTCCTCCTGCAGCAATCATTTTGTAGCTGGCTCCACCCCCTGTGTCAGCCGTTTTGTGTTTGTGTCAGAATTTCAAAAGTGTCCATAGGCTTGAAAAGACTGGAAACTCCTGGACTAGGATTACAGAATTAAGAAACAATGTGAACAATATGCTACCTAAGGCAAACCAGGGGTCATTTCCTGCAGGAAGGCACAGGAGAGGAGCTCCGGCAGTAAAGAGCCCAGTGGGCAGGCACATGCAACAAGCCCCACCCCCTGCTCCCAGCAGCCCTCAGTCAGACCAAAAAGCAGCCAGGTAAATTGCAGAGCTCCCCCCAGCCCCCCCAGTCCAAAACAGTCCAGTGGCACCTTTAAGACCAAGTTTTATTCAGGTACAAGCTCTCCCTCCTCTGCGAGGACAGATCTGCACGTTCCCCCCCCCGCAATAGCTAGCAATCCAAAACAGGCCAGTGGAGCCTGAGCGGTGGGTGTTGCCTTCTGACACACGTCCAGTGATATCAGGGGGGGTGGCATATGCAAATAAGTTATGCTAATGAGTTATGCTAATGAGCTCCTGCACCTCTTTTTCTACGAAATGTCCCCTGAGGCAAACTATAGTATGAACAATATAGAAAATGGGTTACAAGGTATAAAACAATGCAGTAACCATTTGATACCCACAATAATCATTTTAGTGCCAACAACAATCTTATTCCATTATAAAGGTGCCATTTGGGGCTGTTCATTCTATTATATCTCTAATCTCTTTGGTTTTTTAAAAAAATGCCCTCTTGAACATTATGGTTATTGTGTCTTAACCATTGAAACACAATGTTAAGCTTGAAACCTCAGCCGGATTCTAATCTGGAACAACACCATTGGCTGAAGCATGTCTGTAACCAATCAGATGTAAGAGAACTGTGCTGGAGGGAACTGTGTTTATTGGTTGTTATCTCTGTAATACGATTGGACCTTAACTATGTGAGGGCATGGCTACACCAGCCCAGGAGAGTTTAAAAAGGAGCTGTGCTCCACTGTCTTTGTCATGTGTCGTCTGATGCTGTGTGATCTTTAGAAGTTCTCATTCTCAATAAAGCGGATTCACTTTGTTACTTACTTAGTTGTTGAGTTGCATACTTAACAATTGGCAATGAGGATGGGATTCAAGAGCAGGTAGGCATGAACCAACGCAAGAACGGAGAATGGATACACACACCTGGCCGAACCAGCTGAGGCGCCACTAGTCTTTGTGGCTGCACCAACCGCTGAAATGGCCGTCAACCCGGCGTTCGAAGCATTCGAACCAGGAATGGAAGACTGGGACTCGTACCTGTCCAGATTTGAGTTCCACCTGCAAGCCAACCAGATGGTGGACGAGGCGCGGAAGAAGGCAACGCTGCTCAGCTCATGCGGCAAGACTGTCTTCGACGTCGCCCGGTCCCTGGTTGCACCGACTGACATTCAGACAGTGACCTGGAAGGTCATCACGGACAAGCTGAAGGCTCACTTCTCACCACAGCCGTCCCAAATAGCTTGGTGACACACGTTCTACAAGTGAAGCCAGGGCCCAGCTGAGTCCATCGCTGAGTACGTGAACGCCCTGCGGAAGGCAGCCTGGTCCTGCAACTTCGCCAACCTTGAAGAAGTGTTATTGACCGTCTCGTATGTGGGCTTCGTGACGAGAGGCTTCAACAGCAGCTGTTCGCAAAATCTGCGATCACTTACGAAGTGGCCTACGCGGAGGCTGTCGCTGCCGAAGTGGCCGAGAGGTCGACGCGAGAGGTCCATCAGCGCCATGTCCAGGCTGGAAAGGACCAGGCGGCCCACCACCAATCGACCAGCAGTTCCGAGGGGGAGGCCGAGGACGTTAATCGCACACAAGCTACATGCCAGAAGCATACCCCACTGAAGACTGCACCGCGGCGCCCTTGTGCTGGCTGTGGTGGCAGTCATGAGCGAGACCTCTGTTGGGTGTGAGATTTCGTCTGTCGTGCCTGTGGGAAGCGGGGTCATCTTGCCAGGGTCTGCCGGGCCAAGAAGAAATCGCCACCGTCATCTCCTGTTCTAAGGCCTAAGGTTCGAGGCACCGACAGCATACGGTCTGCTGGCTGCCACCGGACCGACTCCTGCAGCTGCACAGCGACAGTCCTGAGCACCGGATCAAGCCCCAGCAAGAAGATCCTGGTCACCATTCGTCTCGACGGAGTTCCATGTGACATAGAGGTCGACTCTGGTTCCACGCTGACAATCATCTCATCGCAGACTTGCCCACGTTTTTTCCCACGATGGAGCCACCGCCGCGTGACCCCATCCACGGCACACCTCTCCGATTTCCAGGGGCGGCGCATTCCACTAGCTGGCCAGGCCAGTTTTGAGGTGGAGTTCAAGGGTCGCAAGGTACAGTTGTCCCTCTTGGTTGCTGAGGGTGGCCGGGCCAGTTTACTGGGCCTGGATTAGTTCAAACCTCTGGGTATTGCTGTAACAGGTTTTTAACAAGATGTGCGAAAATAAAGGGAATTGCATTTATGACGAGTTCCCAGAGGTTTTTGGTGAAGGTCTGGGTCAGTATACAGGTCCACTCATGAGGTTCGACCTGGATCCATTGGTGTTATCAATCCGCCAAAGTATAGGAAGGTGCCTATAGCCATGAAGGCGGAATTAGACAAGCTTATAACCCAAGGTATTCTTGAACCTGTGCCATACAGTAAATGGGAGACCCCAATTGTAACTCCTGTTAAATCTGATGGAACTGTACGTATATGTGCTGATTACAAGTATATGATCAATAAGGCTTTGCAACAACATTCTTACCCGGTACCTGTGATCAGCCACGTGTTAGCTTCCCTTGGGGGAAGAAAGGTATTCACAAAACTTGATCTAGCGCAGGCTTATCAGCAGCTGCCGGTGGACTTGCAAGTTGCTGAAGCCCAAACGATTGTTACACATAGAGGTGCATTCCAGGTAAATCAGTTACAGTTAGGGGTAAATGTTGTCCCTGGTATATTTCAGGGTCTTAAGGAAGGTCTCCTACGAGGGTTGCCGGGGGTAGTCCCGTATTTTGACGATGTGCTAATTGCGGGATCTAACGAATCAGAGTTACTTAACCACTTCACTAGAGCATTTTAAGGAAGCAGATCTCAGAGTAAAGAGATCAAAACGTCATATTGGGGTATCTGAGGCTGAATTCCTTGGCTTCCTGAGAGACGAACAGGGAGTACACCCCACTGCGGATAAGGTTGCGGCCATTCAAAACGCCCCCTGGCCCACTTCTAAAAACGAGCTGCAGTCATTTCTTGGCATTTTGAATTTTTATCATTCGTTCTTGCCTCACAATGCCTCCGTGGCTGAGCTGTTACATGCCCTACTGCACAAGGGGGTGGAATGGGTGTGCGTAGTGAGGCAAGAAAAAGCGTTTGTTTCCATAAAAGAAATGTTGTTCTCAAATACTGTACTGACTCATTTCGATGAGGACAAAATGTTGGCTTTGGCGGCCGACGCTTCCCCATACGGGGTTGGTGCGGTTTTTAGCCACATCATGGAGGATGGGCGAGAAGCACCAATCACCTTCTGCTCGCGGTCTCTAACGGCTGCAGAAAAAAACCTATGCCCAGATCGACAAGGAGGGCCTGGCTTTGGTGGCGGGAATAAAAAAGTTCCATGACTTTGTGTATGGCCGCCTGTTCCTCCTTGTCACCGATCACAAGCCGCTCCTGGGACTGTTTGCACCGGACCGCCAAACGCCTAATGTTATTTCGCCTCGCATGTTGCGCTGGGCTGTATTTCTGTCAGCTTATGACTGATTTGGAGCACCGTCCTGGCAAGGCAATCGGACATGCGGACGCTCTTAGCCGCTGCCCTCTGCCAGAGACGGGCTCCGATCCTGCTCTGGCTTTCGATGTGCTGGCCATCGATGAGCTGCCTCAGCCTCTGGTCCATTCTTCGGACATTGCTGCTGTGTCAGCTAAGGACTGTACCCTCTCCCGAGTCCTTAACTGGGTTTGGAGGGGGTGGCTGACAGGTTGAGTGGACCCGGAGTTTCGGCCTTACCACACAAGACAAACCGAACTATCTGTCAACAAGGGTTGCTTGTTATGGGGGAACTGGGTGGTGGTGCCTCCCAAACTAAGAGAACAGGTCTTAGAAGCTCTCCATGATGGCCATCCAGGCATAGTGCATATGAAGACTCTTGCAAGGAGCTATGTCTGGTGGCCAAAGATAGACGCAGACATTGAGGACTGGGTCCAGCACTGCATGACCTGCCAGCAGTCAAGGCCTGATCCACCTCAAGCCCCGGTCCAGCACTGGGAAAGCACAAGCAAGCCTTGGTCCAGGCTGCATGTTGATTTTGCTGGCCTGTTTCAAGGGCAAATGTTTTTAATTATAGTGGATGCTTTCTCTAAATAGTTAGAGGTTGTTAATATGTGGACAACTACATCAACTGCTATAATAAATGTGTTGCGCCGGGACTTTCCAACCCATGGTTTGCCAGACGTCTTAGTGTCCGATAACGGCCCACAATTTACCTCAGGGGAGTTTGAAAGGTTTCTGGGGGACAATGTTATCAAACATGTTACGTCCGCTCCGTTCCATCCGGCCACAAATGGGCAAGCCGAACGGATAGTTCGGACAACTAAGGAGGCTCTAAAGAAGTTGGGTCCCGGGGACTGGGGGCAGAAGCTAGCCTCTTTCCTTTTGCAGCAGCACATCACACCCTGTAATGCCACTGCGAGGAGCCCAGCAGAGCTCCTTATGGGTCGTAGACTCACAACCCTTCTGGACAGGCTCCATCCGGACCTGACAGAAACTAGACCCCCCCAGAACAGAAGTCCTGGAATGCCTGCGCATTTTCAAACAGGGAGACAAGGTTTTCATGCGCAACTATGCTGAAGGTCACTTATGGCTTCCCGCCATAATCTCAGACGTTCTGGGTACCCTTATGTACGTGGCGCAGCTTGCAGACAGCAGGAAACTGCGGCGCCACGTAGATCAGCTCAGGCAGAGGTGGGCTGACTCCAGTCTCGAGTCCAGCACAAAACCTGACTCGATCCCTCACCCAGAAGGTGAGCAGTGAGGGCCTCCAGTCGAGGAGGTGAGTGTTGCTGTGCCCTCCATAGAAACAGAGTGTGGACTTAGTCCCACTCAAGACAGTGACCCCTCGGAAACAAGCCAGCCAGACTCACTGGACAGTGAGCCATCCAGGGCCCCTGAAGTGGTTACACCACCCGAACCTATTCGCAGGTCGGGTCGAACGAGGCGTGCCCCGACCTATCTGAAAGACTACATTTGTATGGGTATTGTTCCATTTTAGGGGGGAGGAATTGTTGTGTCTTAACCACTGAAACACAATGTTAAGCTTGAAACCTCAGCCGGATTCTAATCTGGAACAACACCATTGGCTGAAGCATATCTGTAACCAATCAGATGTAAGAGAACTGTGCTGGAGGAAACTGTGTTTATTGGTTGTTATCTCTGTAATACGATTGGACCTTAACTATGTGAGGGCATGGTTACACCAGCCTGGGAGAATTTAAAAAGGAGCTGTGCTCCACTGTCTTTGTCGTGTGTCGTCTGATGCTGTGTGATCTTTGAAAGTTCTCGTTCTCAATAAAGTTGATTCACTTTGTTACTTCGTTGTTGAGTTGCATATTTAACAATGGTTTTGGACATTTTGAAAAATGACAGAAGTGTGAGAGCCTTCCTGACCTCATTTGGCAGGCTGCTCCACAAGGCAGAGGCCACCACTGGGAATGCGCGTGAACAGACAGTTGCTAACCTCCTCCATTTGCAGGGCAGCACCACAAAGCTGTCAGAGAGGAACGTAATAGGAGAAACGATCTGGCAGGCATGTGGGTCTAAGGCTTTTTGGGTGATAACGAGAACCTTGAGTTGAATTTGGTAGATAATCCGTAATTAATGGCGTATCTGCAGAATGGGTGTGACCCATGTGCCCAACAGTAACTGGGCTGTGGTATTCTGTACTAACTGGAGTTTCTGAGCTGTCTTTAAGGGCAGACCTATACAGAGTGCATTACGGCCATCTGGCTTTGAGGTAACCATAGCATGCCGTGATCAGCCGAATCAAGGTAAGGGGCCATCTTTTGGGCTAAAAGAAGAGGATAGAATGTCTCTTCTTTTGCAGCTGCATGAACTTTCTTCTCCAGTAATAAAGCTGGACCCATTTTAACTCCTCAGTTCATCACTGAGTCAGCCGGCATCATCTGGACTCCATCAATGGTGGGAAGCACAACGTCCCTCCGGACGTCAGCTTTCCCAGGTAGCATTACCTTTGTCTTCTCAGGATTCGGTTTCAGCTTGTTCACTCTAAACCCAGTTAACCGTAGCTGTAAGGCACTGCTTCAGGATCTCTCCGGCATCTAGACAAAGGAATATACAGCTGGGTGTCGTCAACATACTGATGACAGCCAGCAGCAAATACAGGAATGATTTCTCCTAAGGGCTTTACATAGATATTGAATAGACTGAAAGATAAGATGGATCTCTAAGGAACCCACAAGACACGTCTCACACTGATGACAATTGGTCTCCAGCGGCTACCTCCTGAGAGCTGCCCACAAGGTGCAATGTAAACCATTCCAAGGCAGAACCCTTAACAAGATGGCATGGGCCACAGTGTCAAACACTGCTAATAGAACCAGTAAGATCAACAGAGAGGCATGCCCTGGTCCCCATTTTGACCCGCTCAGTCTGGAGGAAGTTGACAGACTGCTCGTATCTGTGCATCCAACCACGTGCCGCCTTGATCCGTGCCCTTCCTGGCTCATAAAGCGGGCCACGAGGGGTTTCAAGGTGCCGTAAGGGAGATTATCAACAAGTCCCTCTTGGAGGGATGGTTCCCTGAGGCACTCAAGGAGGCGATGGTCCATCCTCTCCTGAAAAAACCAACTCTGGACCCGGCTGGATTGGTCAACTATCGGCCGGTGTCCAATTTGCCCTATTTGGGCAAATTGATTGAGAGGGCGGTGGCGACAAAGCTTCAGAGCTTTCTGGATGACACTTCTGTCCTCGATCCATTCCATTCCGGCTTTCGCTCAGGTCACGGGACGGAGACAGTGCTGGTTGCCCTTACTGATGACCTTCGGAGGCATCTGGATCAAGGCAGTGTGGCGGCACTGTTGTTGTTAGATCTGTCAGCTGCATTTGACACGGTTGACCACCAGTTGCTGACCCACCACCTTGCCAATGTGGGGATACAGGGGCTCACTCTTCAATGGCTTGCCTCTTTTCTCCAAGGTCGGAGACAGAGGGTGGTGATAGGGGAAAAGCAGTCCCGGAGGCACCCACCTGAATGTGGTGTGCCTCAGGGGGCAGTGCTTTCCCCGATGTTGTTAAACATCTATATGCGCCCCCTCGCCCAGATTGCCAGGAGGTTTGGGCTGGGTTGCCATCAATATGCTGATGACACCCAGCTCTATCTGAACCGGGCACTACAGGCCGTGCCTGGGTGGCTCAGGCTGAGCCGGCTGAAACTAAACCCAGCAAAGATGGAGGTCCTGTACCTGAGTTGGAGCGGACCGGGGTTAGGGCTCCCTCTCCCGACCTTCAATGGGGTGCCGTTGGTGCCAGTGTTGGAGGTTAGTAGATGGGAGTGATCCTGGATCCCTCCTTAATGATGGAGGCCTAGGTGGCAGCCACTGCCAGATCGGCATTTTATCATCTTAGGCTGATTCGGCAGTTGGTTCCCTTCCTCGGCCGCGATGACCTGGCTACAGTGACCCATGTGACGGTCACCTCGAGGCTAGTCTACTGTAACTCTCTCTACATGGGGCTGCCTTTGGCACAGATTCGGAGGCTGCAGCTAGTGCAGAATGCGGCGGCCAGGCTGATGATGGGTCTCCCCAAGTGGGAGCACATCCGGCCTGGGCTGAAAGCGCTGCACTGGCTGCCAATAGCATACCGAATCCGTTTCAAAGTGCTGCTGCAATTTTGCGTGACTGATATCACCGAATTTACTTGCTTGGGATCAGCTATGGGACAGCATCATCCCCAGAGAACTGTCTGTTTACCATCACTGCATATATTCGGGGACCATCCTGCTTTCAATTGAGTATTATTTTTGTTTGTGATTAATTGTTATTAATGTTTTTATTGCCTTTATCCTGTTTATATGGGCTTTGCCCCTTGTAAGCCGCCCTGAGCCTGTCTCGCTGGGAGGGCGGGGTAAAAATCCCAATAAAATAAATAAATAAATAAATAAATTCAAGTGGAGACCAGTGTCCCAAGGCACCAGCACTGTCACAGTCCAACAACCCATCCTGAAACAATACTGAAAGGGGTCTAGAGCATATTATTGTTATTATTATTATCATAATTGTTACTACTACTACTACTACTACTACTACTACTACTACTACTACTACTATAATAATAATAATAATAATAATAATAATAATAATAATAATAATTTAAATACACATGAGTCATCATGCAAAACCCAGAATGGATCTGACACAGGTCTTTCTGTGAATTCCAGTGCAATACTCAGCAGAGTTACACCCAGGCCATGGACTCGTGCGAGAGGTCATTCTGGCTCCCCCAGCTCTCATTAGGTACTCTTTAAAAAGTCTGTCAGGCAGAAGCGTCTGAGATCCTCCCCCTCCTCTTTTCCTTCACCCGACTTGGAGTCGAAGGGAAGGGAGAGGGGGGAAAGAATGGATTCCAGGTGCTTCTGCCTGTCAGAGGGGCTGGTGCACACTTCCGGCAATGTCAGGGTGTGTGGCATATGCTAATAAGTTATGCTAATGAGCTCCTGCAGCTTTTTTTCTACGAAATGACCCCTGGTTACACCCTTAGAATCCAATGGGCTTAGAAGGCTGTTAACTGTGCTTAGAGTTGCACTCTTAAGAAAACAATACTGGTGCTGAATCAGACCAATGCTACATCGATTCTGGAAGCCCTACGTGCAAGGATAAACCAGCCAAAGCTTTACCCTGTTCTCGTACCCCAGCACTGGTATTCAAAGTCCTCTGAACATGGAATTCCATTTATCCATCATCCATTCATAAAGATGCTTTCTGAGCAAGAAAAATCAACAGGATTACCCCCCCTGTCACAAACCAATCATAGGCTAGATGTAGACTTCCCAAGTCTCCCTGGGGGGGTGGGTAAACCCTCGCTTCATGGTCCCGTTACGCACCCGCCCGGATTGAGGCCGCCCAGGGGAACCCCACCCCCAAAATGTCAGGAACGTGCATACGTGGCCGGCATGATCATCAGGCCGGAACGTTGCGGGGGGACCCTCTATGATTTGAGGGAAAACTCCAAGATGGGGCCTGGGACTCCCCCGAAATAAGGTAAGTTGCACTTGGCAACCCTAGTTAGATGGGTGCAGTGTTCTGGTAAAAAGTTAAACATCCCCTCTTGTACTTGACATAACTTCCTCTGGGACTTTTTCCTTCCTTCCAGCTTCCAGCTACTGAAATGTCCAGTCCCCGTCTTCCATTCTTGTGGCTCTTCCTTCTTTCCCCGCTGGCCTCCAACTCTGCCTCTGAAGGAGATGACACCATCGTGGTCACCAGGAGTGGCCCGATGAAAGGCAGGCGTCTCCAGGTTGGCTCTGGCTCCGTGACTGCTTATCTGGGTATCCCCTACGCAGAACCGCCTGTGGGGAAATTGCGTTTCCAGAAGCCCATTCCCCATCAGCCTTGGAGTCAAGTCTTGGAGGCTACCAGCTTTGGCAACTCCTGCTCCCAGTTGCTTCTTCCTGGCACCCCCCTTACTTCGATGTGGACTGTCAGCCCACCACT
>NW_015169385.1:0-3947 GCF_001447785.1 Gekko japonicus
GGTAGCTACGGACCGTAGTTCACTGGTCCAGATGTAATGGAAAACTGAGTTTTGCTGTGAATGGGGGACGGACCCCGAGCCTCACTCAAGTAACAACAAATCATGTGGCTGGGGCTATGCCAAACCACGGTTTAATTAAGGTTGCTTTGAAAATGGGAGGTTTGCATGAATACAATTAAAAAGAATATATATATATACGGCTCTGATGGGGGGGTGAGTAAAATGGGGGAGCTCTACTTCAGAGTAGCCGATCACAGCCTTCCATTTCATGAACGGTAGAAGATCTCAATCAAGCCCAAATGTGTAAATCAACCTCATCAACACTGGAACACTTAAAAAAAATATTCTTCTGCCTGTCTAATTTTCTATGGGTGCAAGTCTCGAGGGAGCACCAGATGACCCCCCCAACTCCCCCAGCCCCCCAAGTAATAAATTTCCATGGCACCATAAGGCTAGCAGCTATAAAATATCAGCATCACAACCATTATAGAAGACAAGGCTGCCACGTTACGTGATTTCTTAGCAAACCCCAGGGCTATTTTTGGGCAGGAACGCACAGGAACGGAGTTCCGGCTGGCTCCGAAGTTGGCCACGCCCAGCAGGAACTCATTAGCATAATAGGCCACACCCAACAGCAGGAACTCATCAGGATTGGCTACATTAGGGGTGTGTGGCCTAACATGCAAACGAGTTCCTGCTACAAAAAAAGGCCCTGGGTTTTGACAACAAACAAGGTAAACAGAATAAGAAGCAAAAGGTGGGTGTGGCTGGATGAGCACACTTCTGGTAACATGTGGGTGCGGCCTAATGTGCTAATGAGCTGTGCTGTCAGGGGTGTGGCCCAATATGCTAATGAGTTCCTGCTGTTGGGTGTGGCCTATTATGCTAATGAGTTCCTGCTGGGCTTTTTCTACAAAAGGAGCCCTGGCCAAACCTCATGCTTTCAGCCTTGCCAACATGCTAAGATTCAACAGGCAAAAGCTTGCCTTGCCGCGGCTTCCTTTGCTCACCATCCTAGTTCACTCAGCAGTACCACAGTTTTGCCACACCGCACAGTTTTGCCCCACTGGTGGGCCTCCTGATGGCACCTGGTATTTCTGGCCACTGTGTGACACAGGGTGTTGGACTGGATGGGGCCATTGGCCTGATCCAACATTGGCATCTCTTATGTTCTTATATGGCATCTCCACTAGTTATGGCTGATGCCACGTTTCTGCTGTGTCCCCGGGAGAAGCTCCCATAGGAATAATCTTACTCAAAAGACTGCTCTTATCGCTGTGACCACTTTTAACACAGATCCAGGCGGGCTCAGCCATGTGGGTCTGAAGCAGTAGAACAAATCTGGAGTCCGGTGGCACCTTGAAGACCAACAAAGGTTTATTCGAGGTGTGAGCTTTTGTGTGCATGCATTTATGGAGGGGTCATTTCCAACGCTCCCTCTAAGCTGTGGAGTCCTCTGAGCCAAAATTCTACTTTGTGAGCGACCGGCATTCAAGTGGTGAGCATAAATTAGGTTGCTCCAGAGCCGTCCTTCCTGAGCGAAGACAAAAATGTGTGAGCCAGAGGCTAAGAAACTGTGAGCTAGCTCACGCTAACTCAGCTTAGAGAAAACACTGGTCGTTTCCTGCTGGAGCATGGCAGAGCGGCGCTCCAGCAGTAAGGAGCCCGGGGCGGGGGGCCCCCCCCGCCGCTGGGGGGGGGCCGCCACCATTCCTGGCCCACCTGCACAGGCGGCTGGGCCAGGAAAGGCCTGCAGAGTTCCCCGCCACCTGGGGGGATTTAAATGCCTTTCTTTCCCTTCCCCATCTGGGGAAGGGAGAGAAAGGCATTCTAAACATGCCTGAGTTTCCTGCCCGATCTTCTCTAGGTGCCCCACGGCCACGGGCCACCTGGAGAAGATCAGGCAGGGAATGCAGGGATGTCTGCCTCCCTGCTCTCCCCTTCCCCAGCCAGCCCACCACGGCGGGGTGGCTGGAGGAGGGGAGGGGAGGCAGGCAGACATGCCCCCCCTTTCCCCTGAGCCTCTCTGCTTTTGCGGAGAAACTCGGGGGAGTGGGGGGGGATTTCAATGCCTTTCTTTCCCCTCCCCACACGGCCGCGGGCCACCTTGAGATCAGGCAAGGGGTGTGTGGCATATGCCAATGAGCTGTGCAAATGAGCTCCTGCACCTCTTTTGAAACGATGCCTGCATTTAGCATTTATGTGTTTGAAAAAGTGTGCGTGCACATGGGGGGTGATACCTTGAATAAACCTTTGTTGGTCTTAAAGGGGCCACCGGACTCTAAATTTGTTCTACTTTTTTGACACGTTTAGAGTGACCTAAGCTTTTGTGGGCAAGAGTCTAGTTGATCAGAAAAGTCATCGCCTGATATGTTTAAGTGGCAGCCGAAGCTGGCGTCAGCATACCCTGAGATGGGGCGGCTGAGATGGGGTGCCACCGGCCTCTTTGCCCTTCCTGCCCCTGCCCACTTGCAAGCAGTCTGCCACCAGCACTCCCAGCTGCAGGGAGTGAGGTTGGCTATGAGTGCCAGTGGTGGCAGAACACACAGAGTGGTGGGGGGCAGTATTCCCTCTAAGCTGAGTTAGTGTGATCCAGCTCACAGATTTTTGTCTTAGCTCAGGAAGGATGGCTCCAGACCAAACCAATTTATGCAGTAGCCAAATCGCTTGCTCACAACTTTAATCCCAGTAGCTCACAAAGTAGAATTTTTGCTTCCAAGACTCCACAGCTTAGAGGGAACATTGGTGGGGGGCATATAGGAGGAAGGAAGCAGGGGGCCGGGGGCTGGCACACGGATGGGGGGCTCCCGGAACCAGCCCCAGTACTGACTCTTCATTTTTTGGCTACAACAGACAAACCTGGCTGGTATTCTACTCGTTAATTATAAATTGTGCCAAACCCATTTTCTGTGTAAAGAAGTTATTGAGTACTGTGCAGTCATTGGGGGAAGAAAAACCACCGCATCCCTGTGATCCCCTAACTCCAGCTGGATAAACCCCCACCAGTTTGAAGCGAAGGTCACCATTATATTCTGTTTCCGCCAAAGCAAGGAGTTCGTTGGCACAACTTACACATTTTATCCAAGTCTTTCTCCAGGCTCCTGTTGAGGAAGAGAAGTCCGGTATTCTCCTGGATTTGAAACCAGAGGTTTTTATGAATACCATCTCTCTGGATAAAGACATCGGGGCAGACTCCAAAGTGGACCTCCTCCTCCTCCGAGTCCTTCAAGGCATGGATGCGCAGTAAGGGTGTCCCCACCGGCTGATCGATGTAGACATTCTCATGATACTCTTTCCTGGGGAAGTAGAGTCCAAAGGCAACTGGAAAGGGAAGAGTGATTAATTGACGTTATTGCAAGATGCATGATATCTGGGCAGACGTATTTGGAGAGACACTTTGGGAAAGACCAACTGGGGCCCCGGTCACACGAAACATTAGCCACGCTAGAGACGGAAGATAGGTGGATTTTCCGGGCGTGATCTCACCGCCACGTCTGGGAAGCGTAGAGCTCCCGTGGCTCACCCGAGGCTTCCCGCCGAAGATGCGGGGTAAAAAACTACTACCTCCGAGGTACTAGTTTCCGGTAACCGCGGGGCAAGGGTAGGCATCTGATCGTGTTTCCGGTGGCATCCGGCGCCCGCCCATGTCCCCTTGCAAAAAGGTGTTTTTTTCCCAAGTCTCCATGGATGTGCACAAGCACCCGATGGAGCATGCGCATTCTTTGGTGTACAAAAAACCCCAAACCCGTTTGCCACACCGTGCCACTTCTTTGCCGCGCTGCAGGATTGTCCTATGATCGGCACCTCCCCCCTACCCACGGGACCGCCACGGAACCTCCACGGGACGTCTGATCGCGCAACCGCACGTTATTTTGCCCCGGGGCAAACAGCCACGCCCCCCCCCCCCCCGTGATATCCGGCCCGTGTGACCGGGGCCTGGAATAGGT
>NW_015169385.1:6190-19536 GCF_001447785.1 Gekko japonicus
GGTGCCTCTACTTCAAAAAACAGCCCCCACCCCGAGCCCCAGATACCCACAGATCAATTCTCCATTATATCTTATGGGGACATTCATTTGGATGAGAGGGTTTCATTTTTACTGTTTCATTTAACTTCCTGTATACTCCAGCTTTCTTCCCGGGGTGGGCCCAAAACAGCTTACAGCATTCTCTTCTCCTCCTTCTCCTCTTCCTCACAACAATCCTGTGAGGTAGCCTAGGCTGAAAGTGTGTGACTGGGCCAACAGTAACTTCGAACATGATTTATTTATTATTTATTTATTCATTTATTATTCAGCTTGCATCCCACCCTCCCCGCAAAGCAGGCTCAGGGCAGCTTACATTCATTAAACGTATTACATAATATACAGCTAGCAATTAAAATCTGATGAAATCAACATAAACCAATTCAATTTCAGTAATAATAGTAATAAGGGCTGTCGATGTTTCGCTCGTTGTACAAGACACTGTACTTTTTGTAATTTTTTCAGTTTCTTGATGTTCTTCACACAAGCCGGCCATCGCAGCCGAGAGTTGGTGGTGATAGTGGGGGCGGCTCCCAGTTGAAAGCCTGGTGGAAGAGCTCCGTCTTGCAGGCCCTGCGGAACTGTAAAAGGTCCCGCAGGGCCCTGATCTCCTCCAGGAGCTCATTCCACCAGTGGGGAGCCACCACTGAAAAGGCCCTGGCCCTGATTGGAACCAGCCTAAAGTCCTTGGGACCTGGGAGGGCCAATCGGTTTTGTGACCCCGACCACAGGGCTCTCTGGGGTATATATGGGGAACGTCGATCCCTCAGGTATCCTCTTTATGTAATTTCTGTACCACTTAATGGGTTTTGTGAATAATTATGCTCTGCTTCAGTTCTTTCTGGTGGTTCCAGGCTTCTAAAATCCTATGCAATTGGTTATTGAATGTCCCATTTGGGGGACTGTACGGGAACTCACTCTGTGTAATTAGCCTTGAGTTCCTGTGAGAAAAACGGACTATAAATAATGTAAATAAATGAAGTACAAATAAATACGGAGAGTTTGCACATTGTTAAAGAAGATCTAGAGGGGTACTGTGAATTGCAGGCCAATGTTTCCATTTGGAAACATTACATAACCTTCTTAAAACACGAATCATGACATCACTAAATACCGTGATGGGTTCCGACTCCATGATTTATAGCTGCTTATTTGTTCTACACATATTGTTCATTAAACTAATAATCTGGGGTGAAGTAATACGGCAGGTGAACACTTACAGACGATTTCTCGTTGCACAGACGGGCGCCTCACAGCTTTCTTAAGCCGCAAAATGGGAAAAGAACAGCTAACAGCTACAGAGAGAACAGACTCGCCCCTTGTCACCCTTGAGAGATAATGAATTCATTATCGATGTTTTATTTTGTATCTTTACCAAATGTGTTGTCTGTGACATGTATTAGACATAAATCCTCTCTAAATGTGTCATTCTTTTTTTTAAAAAGCCACTTAAGTAATGACATAAATAAATGTACAGATCGTAAAGCACAGCTCCGCCAATTCTCCCTTGCAGTTCCTACGCATGGAACCTTCCTCACAGAACATGTATGGGGTCACTACCTCACTGTTCTCCTTCAAAACCCTCCTCAGAATCATCTTTTTAGTCAAAGAGCTTGGTCGAACCCCTTAAATCCTCTTCCCCAACCATAACCAATCTTAAAATTCATAAAATGACATTGGCTTAACACCGTCTTTTGATAAATGAGACACATAAAAGTCCTTGCCTCCCCGGTCCACCAAAGCCATTCTCACTGCCTGCTTCAACTATTACTTATGTGCTCCTGTAGCCCTTTTGGTATTTCAAGTGCTTCAAACATATCAATAGGGCAATAGCACGACCCTATGTTTAGGGTTGCCAACCTCCAGGTGGGGCCTGGAAATGAGCAAGTAATGCAAGTAGTCTTTAAGATTTAAAAAAATCTTATAGAAAGAGATTGGAAGATAGAACTGACAGAATGTCAATGTTAACTGATTTATTTCAAAAAATAAATTGTCACATTTAGTGGTTTAATAATGGATTGGGTGTTGCTTGAAATACACGTCCAGAGGGTAATCATTTCAGTTATTATGTTAAGAAGGGAAAGAATATCTATTTTGCTATATTTGGCTGGAATACTGTGTTATAGAGATAAAGCTTTTGTTTTAGTTTCATATATGTATGTTATGTCTTGTTATGTCTTTTTGTGTGTTTGAAAAACCAATAAATATATATTTAAAAAAGAATTACAACGGATCAGGTAATGGGGAGCAATACTCCAAGACAGCGACCGTTACTGACTCTAACGATGAGCTCCGCGTCTTATTTTTCTTACGCTCTTGATAAGGTACTAAATGAGCTTAAAAGAGCGTACTGATCAGCTCTGCTTACTACACTCTTGATTCAGACGTGGATAACTTTATTTACACCTCTGCTCCAATTATACTGGAAACTCCCTTCGTGTGGCGTGGGAGTGACGCCTCCCAGCAAGGTTGAGCAAGAGCAAAATCCAGGCTGTTTTACAAGATAAGCAGAGACAGCTGAAGAAATATCCTGCAATGAGCAGACAAAAGTTAAACAACCTTTTACAAACCATCTTTGAAGTACTGAAACTTAAGATGCAGGCGGGGTCACTGTGTTAGTCTGAAGCAGCAGGTCAAAGTTTGAGTCCAGTGGCACACCTTGAAGACCAACAAAGTTTTATTCAAGGTACTAGGAAGAAGGCCCATTGCGGAGACAAATGTAAAGAGCTCTAGCTGGGCCGCCGCCGGCCAGGGGCGGTGGCAGCCTCGTCCCCCGGGCCCAGTGGTGGGTAGAGCACAGCCGCTCCGCCAGAGCCTGCGTCCCAGCTCCTGCCACCAGGCTTGGACAAGAGGAGGGTACTGGCACGGTGGCGGGCCCGCATCAGGGAGGCCTCTCGGTGTGCTCGGCAGTGGCGCTGGTGGTAGTGGCGGGGTGCAGCGCAGAGCGGCGTCAGAGCTGCCTCAGCTGCCCCAGATGACGACGACAGGGCTGGTGGCGGAGGGGTGGCCTCTTGCCGCAGCAGCAGTTGCCGCCCTGCCCCCACCTCAACCGTGGCATTTCTGAACATGTGTGGGCTCTTGCGCCTCTTCTCCGCCTCTCCCAGTGGGCCCGCTCACCCTCCGGCTGCCAGAGCACCCGTCCCCTTGGGTGGCTCAAAGCACAGTGAGCCAGAGACGTTGCCGGCCAGCTCACTGCCTCTGTGGGCAGGCTGGAGGCAAGGGAGCCAGCCAATGCAGCCAGGGGATCCGTCAGAGTGGCAGGTGCGAGAGCAAAAGGCTGCGGGAGCGTGTGCAGAAGGAACACCAACACTGTTTTATATATAAGGAGAGATAAGCTTCCGTAT
Organism: Gekko japonicus; assembly: GCF_001447785.1. Taxonomy (NCBI): domain Eukaryota; kingdom Metazoa; phylum Chordata; class Lepidosauria; order Squamata; family Gekkonidae; genus Gekko; species Gekko japonicus. The sequence continues at coordinate 9,571 of NW_015169385.1, forward strand.
GCACGCACACTTCTTCAGATGAGAGATCAGTTCCTCTGGTGGAAAACTGCTGCTTTGGAGGGTGGACTCTATGGCTCGCTCCCCTTCCCAAACTCTGCCTTCCCCAGCCCCCCAATTTTCAGGAATCTCCCTACCCGATATTATAGACAGATAATTCGCAGCTTCCCTTGGGCCACCTCAGTGGCTGAGGTGACATTAGGAATAGCAGATCACAACTGCTGTAAAGTATTTATATCCTGCACTCCAGAATCAATCATCAAAAATGTAAAGTTCTATCAATCCCATTACGTACAAATGGACTTTTACCAACTCCTTGTTGGCCTCTGGCTCTGAAATCTGACGTAGTGTGACCCTTAAACGGTAACAGATTGCTGACTTCTAGTCAACGTTTTCTCTTTATTAGGTACTACAGAAGGGTTAATCATTTAGAGCCTTTGGACACCTTTATCATTCTGACACAAGGTGGTGGGTATAATCACAAAATGGCTGGTGTAAAAGGCGGAGCCAACCACAAAATGCCACAGAATGAGGTTATATATGACTCTAATAGCATTTCTTTGACATTACTGGCAAAAGCCTCTGGTTAGTAAGATACCTTTCAATCTGCACAGCCAATCAGAAGTCCTGCTGGGCCAAACTCCCACCTAGCCCTGCCCATTTTCTAAAGCACTTGGTGGGCCCCACATTGGGGGACGCTGTACTATAGATTTGAAATAGCAGCAGGGGTCATTTCCTGCCGGAGCACCCTGAAGCGGCGCTCTGGCAGCAAGGACACCAGGCCCCGCCCCCTGCCCGCGGAGAGACTCAGGGAGGAGGGATTTAAATGCCTGGGTTCCCTGCCAAATCTGGAGAAGATTGAGCAGGGAACCCAGACATGTCTGCCTCTCACCCTGAGAGGTGAGCGGAGAGACTCAGGGAAGGGGGGGATTTAAACTCATTTGCATATGCCTTGACTCATTTTAAACATGCCTACCCTTTGTCAGGGGGTGTGGCATATGCAAATGAGTTATGCAAATGAGCTCCTGAACCTATTTTTCTAGGAAATGACCTCTGAATAGCAGAATCTCAAAATTCCTTATACTAACTTTGGGGTACTCTCAGATAGTAGCATTTTATCTATAGGGCCAAACTGGGCACCAACATGCGGGGGGGAGGGGGGATTCCATTTCTCATTCCCAGCAAGTTACCACATCTGATTGAAAACAGGCCAGGCTATTAAAAATAATTATATACCTATCAGTTTCAATTGACAAGCCAAGCCCTTGTTTAGATAGAGGAGATAATGATGTAACCAGACAAACATGGATGCTTGCTATTAATAATACGCTATTTGTGGGTGAGCATCAGATTTCAGCAATCAATTAGGAGGGGAGGAGGGAAGGGGGGCACATCTTAGAACAGTTACTTTTATTAATGATGATTGACAACGAGGATCGACGGCAAATATTTCACTACCTACTTGTTTTACCAGCCGAACATCAAATCATCAAGTAGACAGGCATAAGGAGTTGATAGTCTCAGAAGGAAACCTGCACAGAATCAATTCAACTTGTGCTTTTGACAGGTTATGCAGAAAAGGAAGAGCGGAAACCATGGGCCTACGAAGAAATCCTCACTTTCCAAGGAAAGTGATGCGCATTGCTAGGTGCATAGACATCAAACGTTTTAATACTTTGTTCCTTAGTACGTTGCCAGTAGTGAAGTAATTCAACTCATATAAACACCTAAAGTTTGCTCCATCCAGTTACCTTTATTCATTAGAACTCCCAAAGCACCGCAGAGTTTTCACTTTAGCACGATTAAATGTTCTCCCATCTTCCCAACTGCAAGGGAGATACGTCCATGCCCCATATGCAAGCCGACTCTGTTCTTGTAATTCTGGACAGGTCGAGACAATTGAGCACGTTCTTTTATCTTGTTGATTTTATCACGAGATTCATGCTAAATATACTACACCAATAATCGTCGCCTACCCAGGAAGGTCTAATCAGTTTTATTCTACTCTTCTTTTAGCTGATATTTGTAATGAAACTATTGCTAAGGAAGCAAGATTTTGTGCTATATGGCTATCCTAACCAGACAGAAGACTATTACTTCTTAGGAAATTTTAAAATCCACGTTCTCCGAACTAAAGATTTTATCTGTACCAACTGTCTGGCTGTATTTCGCTGTTAACTATATGTAACCTTTTAAGGTATTTGTTGATCTTTGATCGTAATAAATCAAATTGAATTGAATCAAATCATATCGTTAAGGAGGGTGTTTGTATATTACGTTTGTGGCCAGCACATGAAACTCTCATCCCAAAGCCTCTGTTGCAGCTGATATAGCCACATAGTAGTTCCATAAAAGCACATTCAGGTGGGCAGCCATGTTGGTCCGAAGCAACAGAATGAAGTTTGAGTCCAGTGGCACCTTTAAGACCAACAGAGTTTAATTCTGGAAAAGTACAGGGTTCCCTCCCATTCCTGGACTGGCCTGAGGGGGTAAATCGTGTACAGGGTACATTTACCCACCCAGGCCAGTCCAGGGGTGAGAGGTAATCCTGTACCTTTACAGTACATTAAACAACAAACCCAGAGGTAGGCTATACCCTCTCAGGTTTTCAGAACAATATGCCACCAGAACCTCTACAGAAGTTCCCCCCAACCTGAGATTAGAGGTTCAGACTCTCAGTTGGTATCTGGAACTTAACCCATTAGCAACTCACTCAGAGCGGCACACTTTCTCAGGTTGGGGGGAACTTCTGTAGAGGTTCTGGTGGCATACTGTTCTGAAAACCCGAGAGGGTATAGCCTACCTCTGGGTTTGTTGTTTAATGTACTGCAAAAGTACAGGATTACCTCTCACCCCTGGACTGGCTTGAGGGGCTTAATCCTGTACATTTCTGGAAATAAGCCTTTCTGTGCACGCGTACTCCTTCGGATCTGAAGTGTACATGCACACAAAAGCTTTACCCAGAATTAAACTTTGCTGGTCTTAAAGATGCCACCGGACTCAAACTGTGTTATAACAGCATATTGTAAGACACACAAACACACATAGGCACATATATCTTCTCTCATACAATTATCTATTTATTTATTTACTCTCTCTATACCCCACCTTCCTTCCCAACAGGGACCCAAAGCCCCTGACAACCTTCTCCTCTACTCCATGTTGTTCTCACAGCATCCTGGTGAAGTAGGTTAGGCTGAGAGTGGGTGACTGGCCCAAGGTCACCACCCCGCAAGCTTCCATGGCATGAGGGGGGATTCGAACCCGGGCCTTTCAAATCCTAGTCTGACACTGTAACCATTACATCATGCTGGGTGTCGACAGTCCATAGCACAGCCAAGTAACCAGCATGCACCACCAATCACAGCTGATCCTACTTTCCTTATTGCTCCTTCTTTTCGCTGCTGGGAGTCACACTGGAAACCACAGGGCCCAGGTTACTCTACCATTTCTTGGTCACAAAACTTTTATTTTTGGATATAATATCACATTTGACATTTGCTTTCACATATCCAATACCCATATTTCCCTTCCCTCCCTCCCCTACTATTGGCTTCCCGCAGTGCTCTACCCTTCTTCCCTTTACATAGATATATTTGTTTCTTCTTTCTAATTTCAGTTACTAGATAACATTTCTATCAGTATTGTTCTAAATACAATAGGTTATACTTCACATCCCAGTTATTTGTAAATACTCCTTGAAATCATTCCATTCATCAAAAAACTCTTGGTCTTCTTTGTTGTTCAACTTTCTTGTTATTTTGTCCATTTCTGCCATAAATAACACTTTTTGTAACCATTCTTCGATCTCAGGTGTTTTCTCTTGCTTCCAACATTGTGCATAAACCATTCTTGCCATCGATATCAGGTACCAAAACAAAGTCCTTTTTTTAACATTTAACTCTTCCAGTTTCAATCCTAGCAATAAAATCTCTGGTTCTTTTTTAAATGAACATTTAAATATTTTTTGCATTTCACTATGAACTTTTGACCAGAAATCTATCGCTTTCTCACATGTCCACCACATATGGTAAAATGAGCCCTCATGTTTCTTACATTTCCAACACTTATTTAGGTTACTCTACCATTTCTTATCTCTGTGAACTCTTCCCACACTCTGGATCCAAAGCCAGTGTGTTATAGTAGTTGAGAGTGTCCAACTGGTTTCTGGAAAACCCAGGTTCGAATCCCCACTTGTTCCATGGAAGCTCGCTGGGTGACCTTGGGCCAGTCACCCACTGTCTCAGCCTGACCTCCCTCACAGGGTTGTTGTGAGGATAAAGAAAGGAGAATGATGCAAGCCACTTTGGATCCCCGTTGGGCAGAAAGGCAGGGTATAAAAGTATTAAATGAAAACAAATAAATCCAAAAAAAGAGAGATTCAAACACTATCTAAATGGACCCTAAGCAGTAACGCATTTAGGGTTTTGGACATGACTTGTGAACCACTGAAGCGCTACATTCATTACAACACCAAATCCGGATTTTGTAGTTCCAGTTATATGCCGCTAATTTCCATTCTCCATAGGTAAGACTGACTTCAAATATTACTTAAGGGTACTGGCCTGTATCAGATGATACTGCGTATAAGGAAGATACTCGGGGAAAGCTAGGCCAACCAAGTCCATGCCGGTTCTAATAGAATCAATGTGTCCATGTGACATTCGAATAGCTTGTGTGTGAAAAATCAATATTACATAAGGCCTAATTATGCAGTCCGTTTCCAGAAGGTATAAGGAAACCTGACTGCGCTTTTCAGGCCTATGTACATTAGATCTTATATGAATATGCCCAGGGCTTTTTTGTAGAAAAAGCCCAGCAGGAACTCATTAGCATAACAGGCCACACCCAACAGCAGAAATTCGTTAGCATATTAGGCCACACCCCTCACAGCGCGGCTGTGGGGAGCCCGGGCAAGCCGGCCCTTGGAGGGAAGGCAGTTTAAACTGCCTTCCCTTGGCTTGCCCGGGCGCCCCGCAGCCAGCCCTTGCACAGGCCGGGGAAGGCACGGGGAGGCATTTAAATGCCTCCCCGATCCTTCCAGGCCCCTCCCGGCCTGCCCGTCTTGGAGTTGCTGGGGGGTCACTCTCCAGGCCTTCCCTCTGTAGCCACACACGCAGAGGTTTTAGCTGTAGTGGGCGTGGCCAAGTCTGAAGTTAGCCCAAACGCCGTTCCTGTGCGTTCATGCCCCAAAATAGCCCTGAATATGCCCAAAGGGACCGCACATGGATGTATGAGGAGGTGGGATGCAAAGGAACAATCTACGGGAAGAAAGTATGACTCAATGCAGGCACACGTGCAGTTCAATACTGCAGTAGCGAGGATGTTGACCTAGGATCCGGGAGATCCTGGTTCCAAGCCCCACTCTACCATGAATCCTGCTGGGTGGCCTTGGTCTAGTCATTCTCTCTGTCTGACCTACCTCACAGGGTTGTTGTGAGGATAAAGTGTAGGAGGTGGGGAATGAGGTACAATGCCCTCAGCGCCTCGGTGGGGAGGCTGGTTAAACATGTACTAGGTCAGCAAGTAACTATATTTCATTTCCGTTGATTCTGTAAGAGGAAAGTCCCAAACAGAACTTCTTCTTGAGTAGCTGATGCTAAGCAGAAGCAACCCCGAAAGCAAAAACATCCCAAATTTTTGTCTAGATTCTTTTTTTTTGTGGCTGTTCCACATTAATGCAACCACACATCTTTCTGTCATTCTCCTCACTGGGCCTGCATCGGGGGTGGGGGGGGGAATAGGTAAGTAATTAAGGATGCTGACATCAGCTTCAAGAAAACTTTATGGATGGTTGTTCTGTTAAGAGAACAAACATTTTAAAGCTTTTTGCGCTTCCAATACACGGAGGGCTTTGAACGATAAATTCTATGTAGGCACTAAAGTAAAGTAAAGGTTCCCTTGCTCAAAAGCCAGTCGAATCCAACTCTAGGGTTGTGGTGCTCATCTCCGTTTCAAAGCTGAAGAGCCAGCGCTGTCCGAAGACGTTTCCGTGGTCACGTGGCCGGCATGACTAAACACCAAGGCGCACGGAATGCTGTTACCTTCCCACCAAAGTGGTACCTATTGATCTACTTGCAATTTCTTGCTTTCGAACTGCTAGGTTGGCAGGAGCTGGAACTAGAGACGGGAGCTCACTCCATCATGCGGCACCTGGGTCTCGAACTGCTGAACTACTGACCTTCCACAGCCTGCAGTGGATGTGCAATAAAAAAAATAACCAGCCCATTCGGATTCGTCCGAATCTGGCCCAATGTGATTCGGCCAGCTTAATGATCCCTGATTTGGGGTGGCATTCGGCTGGCCGAATCACATTCAGCTCAATTATACCCTATGGGGACTGTCCCCACAGGGTATAATAATCCCCCCTGTGACTGGGGGGGGGGGGGGTCCTGGGGGGGTGTGGGGGGGGGGGGGGGTTCCTGGGAGCATGCCACCTTTGCAGTGCGATTCAAGTTCTAAAGTTTAAATCCCCCCCGTCGTGCCTTCATTGTCAGAAAGGCAATGCCAAATCGGCATTATTTGTCTTTTTTTCAGTCCGTCCTAACCCAATGCACATCCCTAGTAGGCACAGAAAGCTGCACAGCCAGCGTGGCATAGTGGTTAGAGAGTCAGATCAGGATCTGGGAGACTTGGGTTCAAATCCCCACTCTGTCATGGAAGCTTGCTGGGTGACTTTGGGACAAGCATATATTCTCAGCCTAACCTACCTCACAGGGCTGTTCTTGCTGGATATTATAACTCTGAGTATAAGAGGACTTGAGAGGGAAGAGGGTTCGGGAAATTCTCTCACTGGGGCATGCTTGGCAGTTGGCCCCACCCTCTCATCCGTTAGATGCGGAGCCTCTTTGGCCCTTGCCTGACTTCTGTGTTTCATCTTATATAGGACTCTTCTTCTTCTTCTTCTTCTTCTTCTTCTTCTGCTGCTGCTGCTGCTGCTGACATGATTGAGGTTTACAAGATTATGCATGGGAAAGAACAGGTAGAGAAAGAAGTACTTTTCTCCCTTTCTCACAATGCAAGAACTCGTGGGCACTCCATGAAATTGCTGAGCGGTCGGGTTAGAACGGATAAAAGGAAGTCCTTCTTCACCCAAAGAGGGATTAACACTTGGAATTCACTGCCACAGGAAGTGGTGGCGGCTACAAGCATGGACGGCTTCAAAAGGGAATTAGATAAGCCTATGGAACAGAGGTCCATCAGTGACTATTAGCCACAAGGTATAGATAGGGGCTCTGGGGCAAGTGATGCTCTGTCTTCTTGGGCTTGGGGGGGCCAACAGTGGGAGGGCTTCTAATGTCCTGGCCCCACTGGTGGACCTCCTGATGGCACCTGGTATTTCTGGCCACTGGGTGATACAGTGTGTTGGAATGGATGGGCCTTTGGCCTGATCCAACATTGGTGTCTCTTACGTTCTTATGTTCTTCATCTTCTTCTCTCTTACCTGGGCTTGGAGCTGTGGCAAGTGAACCCTTTTTAAGTTAATCTGTTCACCATAAGTTGAAAGTACCTACATTAATATGTCATGTAAGATAGGCTTCTATTTTTGTAAGTAAAAATGTCCTTCTCTTGTTACCACTGGAGTCAGATCATCTGCGCAATTTGTTTGAACAGCATTTTTACCCTAACTGGGAACTGTGGAGGATGGGGGATAATGCATTCAGTCATTGCACTTCCAAGTCAAATGATTTTTATTTTTTTTTTGCATTTAACCCAATAGTTCTGAGGATAAAATGCAGGGAAGGAGAATGATGTAAGCCATTACGGGGAGAAAGGCAAGGTATAAATGACACAAATAAGTAAATTATTAAGAACAGAAGAAGAGCTCTGGTGGATCTGAGAAGTGGTCCATCCAGTCCAGCATCCGGCATGATGCGGCAGCCAACCAGTTCCTCCAGAGGTCCAACGAACCGGGGCCTGCGTTTCTCTATGTCACCTCCAGTCTGTGTTTTAGGGTTGTTTTTTTTAAATAGATGGCTTATAAATATTTCAGTTAATAAGCATGGGGTTCTGTACAGGTGAACACAGTTTGAGTGGGAAAGCCCCTGTGGATTGGTATCCACCCCTTTAGGGTAAGATGCACCATCTTCTCAAGACGGTCATGCTCAAAAGCTATCGGTTTTTCCCTGACTGTTGACAAATCTGGCCAGAATTCTGATTGGCTGGTGAGTGTGACCAACGGCAAGCCAGTTCTCCTGCCCCTGCCCACAGCAGTCTTTTACAAAACAGATTGGCTTTTAAGTGCAAAAACTGTTTAACAGACGAACATGGCAGGTGTTTCAATTAAAACAAAACATGCCTGAATGACTACTGAATTTGGAGACAGATGTGTATCATTAGAGAAGGGAAGATAAGATAAAGCAGAGCTTGCCTGCAGCAAGGCTACAGACCCTGTATAGCAGGGGTGTCAAATTCATTTGTTATGAGGGCCGGATCTGACATAAGTAAGACCTTGTTGGGCCGAGCCATGAGTGTCATAAAATGTAATGCCAGGTAGCGGAGATAGAAACTTTATAAAGGACACAAACACAAAGGGGTTTTTTTTAACTTAAAATAAAAACATGCTTAAAACAGTAGTACACTCGCAATATTTTATTTAACAGTGTCTGATAACTGACACCTCTTGCTCTGAATTATTGCATCAAAATGTCTGTGTTGTTGCGATCTTGAATATGCTGTTCAGATGTGTATCTATAAAGCTGCAAAGCTACGATGACACAGCAGCAGCAGAACTGGAAGAAGCAGAAGATAGCCAGTTCCACTGTGGGCCTGATAGAACCCTCGGGGGGGGGGGGGGGGGGGGGTGTCCGAAGACGATTCCGTGGTCATGTGGCCGGCATGACTAAACACCAAGGTGCATGGAACGCTGTTACCTTCCCACCGAAGTGGTACCTATTTATCTACTTGCAATTTCTTGCTTTCGAACGGCTAGGTTGGCAGGAGCTGGAACTAGAGACGGGAGCTTACTCCGTCACACGGCAACTCAGGTCTCGAACTGCTGAACTACCGACCTTCCACAGCCTGCAGCTCAGCGTCTTAACCATTAGCTCTCAGAAACTAAGCAGGGTCAGCCCTGCTCAGAACTTGGATGGGAGACCACCAAGGAAGTCAGAGGCAGGCAATGGGAAACCACCTCTGAATTTCTCTTGCCTTGAAAACCCTACAGGGTTGCCGTAGGTCGCCTCTGACTTGACAGCTCTTTACGCACGCACATGTGGAGACTGTATCCTAAATACCTAACCCCTTTGGGAAGAGACGTATGCAACATCTCTAGTAACACTTTCTTACCACTGATAAGCAATCAATAAAGTTCAATCGGTAAAGAATAAGTAGATGAGATTTAGCTGTTGAATTAAAGAGTCCCATGAAAGGGAAGAAGAATTCACTATGGGGGGGACAGACAGAGACCAGCATAATCCAGTTTTATTGGACAGTTTATGGCATCACTCCACATCTGGGTCAAATTCACACTGCTTTAAAAGCCATCCCAAAGAAAGCATAAAGCAAGATGTGGCTTCGTCACTCTTTTTTTTTATTATTGCCGTTGCACTGAGAACATGGTCCCCCTTTGTCCCTTCTCTCGTGTACACTCACAACTCCAGGATGGCATTAAAATATGCCCCCGCGAGATCTCCGGAAGAGGCTGCGTGGACATACGTACATCAGGCCACGGACAAAACAACAGCACACACAATTTTTCAGAGCGCCAACACAAAGTATGCTCCTTTTAGAGGAGATGCCTGTACAGTTTCAAAGGGATGTGCTTTTACTAACCTAAGAACTAGTTTTTTTTTTTAAAAAAAAGAAAACTCGAGGTCACAGGAGCTAAGTAAGTACACATGAGCTATTAAAATATTTGTGTACTGCCTTCTCCTCGGCCAAAGAGGACTCTAACGGTTTACATCAGCATATACAAAAACAGCCCTGATAGCCCAGGGTAGCCTGATGTTGTCCAATCTCAGAAGCTAA
>NW_015169386.1:0-4131 GCF_001447785.1 Gekko japonicus
GGGGAGGCAAGAACACAAAATAATTTTGCCAGCTTGAAATAAGGAAGCTCTGCTGGATTCCAGTTTTTGTACACACTTATCCCGTGACTGTTTTCTCAGAAGTAAATACTGGTTAGGTGAACTGGACCTACTCCCACGTAGAACTCACATATAACATTCTCAGGCATGGCACGGTACCCCGATGGCTGCTCTTTCAAAGTTCTGTCATTCTTTTCCCGTCTTGACTTTAGGGCAAGGGTGTCAAACGTGCGGCCCAGAGGCCGGGTCAGGCCCACGGAGGGCTTCCATCAGGCCCGCAGTGGAACTGGCCATCTCCTGCTTCCAGTTCTGCTGCTGCTGCATCATAGCTTGCTTCGCCATACTCTCTCAATTGCTCAGCCATTTCATGTTTTAACCTGGGTCCTAGACTCAGAACTCTTGAGCATGAGATTTCTGTAGTGAATGTCAATAAATCAAAAGTAGGTTTGCAACTTACATAGCTAATGTTTTAAGCAGGGCTATTTTGGGGCAGGAACGCACAGGAACGGAGTTCCGGCTGGCTCCCGAGTTGGCCACACCCAGCAGGAACTCATTAGCATAATAGGCCACACCCAACAGCAGAAACTCATTAGGATTGGCTACATTAGGGGTGTGTGGCCTATCATGCAAAGGAGTTCCTGCTACAAAAAAAAGCCCTGGAGTTTCACAACAAACAAGATAAACAGAATAAGAAGCAAAGGTGGGTGTGGCTCGATGACCACATTTCTGGTAACATGGGGGTGTGGCCTAATAGGCGAATGAGTTGTGCTGTCAGGGGTGTGGCCTAATATGCTAATGAGTTCCTGCTGTTGGGTGTGGCCTATTATGCTAATGAGTTCCTGCTGGGCTTTTTCTACAAAAAACGCCCTGGCTTTAAGCATGTTTTTATTTTAAGTTAAAAAAAACCCCTCTTTAAGAACATAAGAAAATAAGAACATAAGAGATGCCAATGTTGGATCATGCCAAAGGCCCATCCAGTCCAACACTCTGTGTCACACAGTGGCCAGAAATACCAGTGCCATCAGGAGGTCCAGCAGTGGGGCCAGGACATTAGAAGCCCTCCCACTGTTGACCCCCCCCCCAAGCACCAAGATGACAGAGCATCACTTGCCCCAGAGTCCCTATCTATACCTTGTGGCTAATAGCCACTGATGGACCTCTGCTCCATATGCTTATCTAATTCCCTTTTGAAGCCATCCATGCTTGTAGCCGCCACCACTTCCTGTGGCAGTGAATTCCAAGTGTTAATCACTCTGGGTGAAGAAGTACTTCCTTTTATCCGTTCTAACCCGACCGCTCAGCAATTTCATGAAGTGCCCTTTGTGTTTGTGTCCTTTATAAAGTTTATATCTCCGGTACCTGGCATTACATTTCATGACACACGTGGCCCGGCCTGACAAGGTCTCATTTATGTCCGATCACAAATGATCTCGATACCCCTGCTTTAGGGTCAGGGCTGGGACGTTCAAACTGCCACGTTCAAACTGGAAACTAGACGTTCCAAGGTGCTGTTACCCCAGTGGGGAAAAAGACAGCCTAACCGACTTTGCAGGGTCATTGTGAGAATACATACAATGGATGGATTCTATTAAATACTGGGTTCAAGACGCATTGCAGTGAACAGCTCTACTTTATTAAGTCATTTCAGGAACAAGACTGAAGGACTCCAGGGCAACTGCCCTGTTTAAGTAGCATGGAAAAACCACATCCAAACACACCCCACTCCTAACGCTAGGCTATTTACACAACATTGCCTCCTCATTGGTTACCTCTAGAATCCTGGTGGTCTATGGTTCCAGAGCTCCAAGCTCAGCCCGTCTCTTATGGACAGACCTGGGATCTTCCAGCCCAAACAGGTTCTCTTCTTGGAAACAGTGACCACTGGGGATCGATTGCCCACTTTTCCATATAAAGCTGTAACTCGGGGGTCCCCAGTGTTTTTTGAGCCTGCGGGCACCTTTGGAATTCTGCGAAAGTGTGGTGCAGGCAGGCATAAAATGGGTGCCACAAAACAGCTCCTGATAGAGACAGAGTCAGCTACAAAATGGCTGTCACAGCTGACCTTCAGTCACGTGGTGAAGATCCTTGTGCCATGGTGGCAGCTGCCGCCAAAGCAACATTGTTAAAAATCTGCACAACCAATCAGATCTCCAGTGTCAATCAAAAGCCTTGCTGAAGAAAAGCACTACCTGGCCCCTCCCACTTTCTAAAAACACTTGGTGGGCAACAGGAAAAGTGTTGGCAAGCACTAAGGTGCCCACAGGCACTATGTTGGAGACCCCTGCCCTAACTGCTGCCATGATCGCACACAGTCCCAGAAGTGTATCCCAGCATCTTCCACATGGGATTCTGGGAGACAGCTGTGATGGTGTGGTGGCAGCATCTGGGGGCAGCAAATATATCTTGGGACTACCCTATGGCAAAAGGGGGTTCTCATACTGAGTTGCAGCATCTCACAGGCCCAAACCTTGGGAGCCAACCTGCAAGTGGGCAAAATCAACAACTGCCCATACACGGGCCTTCTCCGTGGTGGCCCCCACCTTGTGGAATGGCCTGCCTGACGAAGTTAGGAAGGCTCCCATTCTCATGGCTCTCCAGAAACTATGCAAAACTGTATTGTTCAAGAGGGCTTTTCTACACAGGCAATGCAGTTGCACTGTACTAAAAATGCTGCACAAATCTGAAAGAACTCAAATGTGAACTTGTGGATCTCCTGACAAAAACATGTAATCTTTCCTTAAAATCCTGAGGACTGGAAGGTAGCAAATGTCACTCCCATCTTTAAAAAGGGTTCCAGAGGAGATCCGGGAAATTACAGGCCAGTCAGTCTGACGTCGATACCGGGTAAATTGGTGGAAACCATTATTAAGGAAAGAATTAGTAGGCACATAGATGAACAAAACCTATTGAGGCAGACTCAACATGGGTTCTGTAAGGGAAGATCTTGTCTCACTAACCTATTAGTGTTCTTTGAGGGGGTGAACAAACATGTGGACAAGGGGGATCCAATAGATATTGTTTACCTTGACTTCCAGAAAGCTTTTGATAAAGTTCCTCATCAAAGGCTCATAAGTAAGCTCAAAAATCATGGGATAAAAGGACAAGTCCTTTTATGGATCAAAAACTGGCTAATTAATAGAAAACAGAGAGTGAGTATAAATGGGCAGTTCTCCCAGTGGAGGGGGGTAAGCAGTGGGGTACCACAGGGATCAGTACTTGGTCCACTGCTTTTTAACTTGTTCATTAATGATTTGGAGTTGGGAGTAAGCAGTGAAGTGGCTAAATTTGCGGATGATACAAAGTTGTTCAGGGTGGTGAAAACCAGTGAGGATTGTGAGGCACTCCAAAGGGATCTGTCAAAGATGGGCAAGTGGGCGTCAACATGGCAAATGGGGTTCAATGTGGCCAAGTGCAAGGTGATGCACATTGGAGCCAAAAATCCTAAATATAAATACACATTGATGGGGTCTGAACTGGCAGAGACTGAGCAAGAGAGAGATCTTGGAGTTGTAGTGGATAACTCACTGAAAATGTCGAGACAGTGTGTGACTGCAATAAAGAAGGCCAATGCTATGCTGGGGATTATTAGGAAGGGTATTGTAAACAGATCAGCCAATATCATAATGCCCCTATATAAATCAATGGTGAGACCTCATTTGGAATACTGTGTGCAGTTCTGGGCACCACACCTTAAAAAGGATATTATAGCTTTGGAAAAAGTGCAGAAAAGGGCAACTCGAATGATAAAAGGGTTGGAACACTTTCCCTATGAGGAAAGGTTAAAGCGCTTAGGGCTCTTTAGCTTGGAGAAAAGACGACTGAGGGGTGACATGATCGAGGTTTATAAGATTATGCATGGGAAAGAGCAGGTAGAGAAAGAGGTACTTTTCTCCCTTTCTCACAATACAAGAACCCGTGGGCACTCCATGAAATTGCTGAGCGGTCGGGTTAGAACGGATAAAAGGAAGTACTTCTTCACCCAAAGAGTGATTAACACATGGAATTCACTGCCACAGGAAGTGGTGGGTGCTACAAGCATGGACGGCTTCAAAAGGGAATTAGATAAGCATATGGAGCAGAGGTCCATCAGTGGCTATTAGCCACAAGGTATAG
>NW_015169386.1:7859-7960 GCF_001447785.1 Gekko japonicus
ATTAAGGAAAGAATTAGTAGGCACATAGATGAACAAAACCTATGGAGGCAGACTCAGCATGGGTTCTGTAAGGGAAGATCTTGTCTCACTAACCTGTTAAT
>NW_015169386.1:8342-18612 GCF_001447785.1 Gekko japonicus
GTTATGTATTCAGCCTGACATGCCCGGACTTGCCCCGGGCTGGCCAGGCACAACTCTCAATAGCTTCATGTCCAAAGACAATGGGTCCGTAGGATCCTAGCCGGCCCAATCAAAGGGCCAGCTTCTCAGCCGGGAGACCAATGGTCGCCCGGCTACTGTAAATAGCCTATCGGGAGTAGGGGGTGTGAATGTATTCAGCCTGAATGCCCGGACTTGCCCCGGGCTGGCCAGGCACAACTCTCAATAGCTTCATGTCCAAAGACAATGGGTCCGTAGGATCCTAGCCGGCCCAATCAAAGGGCCAGCTTCTCAGCCGGGAGACCAATGGTCGCCCGGCTACTGTAAATAGCCTATCGGGAGTAGGGGGTGTGTTTAGGTGTACTTGGTGGCGGGTTTTCTGAACATATATCATCAGCTGTGTATCTCCAATTTCCATGGTGGCTGTCAAAGTCATCAGATTGATAGGACATGTGCTGGCCATGAAATTGCAGGAGGTTTGTAAACATCGTACTTCCCCAACATTTACTACAATTGTGTGGATAAGAAGGAAGGGTATTGAAAACAGATCAGCCAATATCATAATGCCCCTATATAAATCAATGGTGCGACCTCATTTGGAATACTGTGTGCAATTCTGGTCACCACACCACATATTATAGCTTTGGGAAAAGTGCAGAAAAGGGCAACTCGAATGATAAAAGGGTTGGAACACTTTCCCTATGAGGAAAGGTTAAGGCGCTTAGGGCTCTTTAGCTTGGAGAAATGACGACTGAGGGGTGACATGATCGAGGTTTATAAGATTATCCATGAGAAAGAGCAGGTTGAGAAAGAGGTACTTTTCTCCCTTTCTCACAATACAAGAACTCGTGGGCACTCCATGAAATTGCTGAGCGGTCGGGGAGAGGAAGGGAAGGAGATTGCGAGACACTCTGAGACTTCAAGTGAAGGGCGGGGTATAAATCCAGTGTCCTCCTTCACCTTCAGTCCAGGTGAGACAGGAGGACTATAAATAATCTAACCAAATAGACGGATGAAATACCTGTTCTTTGGGGTGTGGAAATCTTGTTGCTGGTCTCCAGGGCCAGTCCGGCATCCAGAAACACTCCCACGTGGTTACTGCCACTCCCAGCTGTGCATCCGATGTCGCTCTTCTCCACCGTGTCCCAGATCTACCGTGCAAAAGACACCAATGCGAGGACCGACCAGGGCAGACTCAGCGTGGGCCCATAGTTGGAGACAAGCCATGCTGGGTGTTCCCGCCATGGGGCACGCCCCGCCTCACCTTTGCCTGGGTCAGCTTGTACTTCTTGTTGAGGACGTAGACTCCTTTGTCGACAGCTACCAGGCCAACAGTTGCATTCGCGTCTCCTTCCAGCTTGATATACATTTTCGTTGAAGGGTCGTGAATTTTGTTATCCGCCCGAGTTGCACCTGTCACCACCAACTGTTGAACAAAGGTGACAGTGAGGATGATGTCTGGGATTAGGGAAAGGGCTTGGTTGGAAGTCTTTGTGGGGAAGAAACATGGTTCATGATCTCGGATCAAGCTTTTAAGTCCTTTAAGATGTCTTACGCATCTCCCAGTCTGGTGTAGTGGTTAGGAGCGCAGACTCTAATCTGGGAGAACCGAGTTTGATTCCCCACTCCTCCACATGCAGGTGCTGGTGTGGCCTTGGGTCAGTCACAAGTTCTCTCGGAGCTGTTCTCTCGCAAGCAGTCCTCGAAAGAACTCTCTCAGCCCCACCCACCACACAGGGTGTCTGTTGTGGGGAGGGGAAGAGAAAGGAAATTATAGTCCGTTCTGAGACTCCTTTGGGTAGTGAAGTGCGGGGTATAGATACAATCTCTTCTACTTATTCTAAACAAGAAGCTGAACAAGTGCACAGCTACATTTCCCTAGCTCCTGGTTCAATCTATGCCTTGTTTATGGGTTGCCAGACAAGCTGCTTGGCTGCTGTGTGAGATGTGATGCTGGGCTAGATCAACCCTCACCAGTCTGACCCAGCAGGGCTCTTCTGGTGTTCTTATCAGGGGAAGGCCTCGGCCTCCCTGCCCTGTTGCTGGCCCTCCAGAGGGACTGGCTGGCCCCTGTGTGAGACAGGAGGCTGGACTAGAGGGACCCTTACTGGTCTGACCCAGCAGGGCTCTTCTGAGGTTCTCATGAAGGTCTTTGGCCTCTCTGCCCTGTTGCTGGACCTCCGGAGGAACTGGCTGGCCCCTGTGTGAGACGGGAGGCTGGACTAGAGGGACCCTCCCTGGTCTGACCCAGCAGGGCTCTTCTGGTGTCCTTCTCAGGGGAAGGCCTCGGCCTCTCTGCCCTGTTGCTGGCCCTCCAGAGGGACTGGCTGGCCCCTGTGTGAGACGGGAGGCTGGACTGGAGGGACCCTCCCTGGTCTGACCCAGCAGGGCTCTTCTGGTGTCCTTCTCAGGGGAAGGCCTCGGCCTCTCTGCCCTGTTGCTGGCCCTCCGGAGGAACTGGCTGGCCCCTGTGTGAGACGGGAGGCTGGACTAGAGGGACCCTCACTGGTCTGACCCAGCAGGGCTCTTCTGATGTTCTTTTGATGCACAGCTAGAGACACAGGGACTCTCCCAGGAAAAATGAGTACCTGTTCCCCTGGGGGAACAACCAAGTTTACGATGAAACCCACTGAGCTCACTACACAGCCCTCTGCCAGTCCAGAGTGGCCTCCTGGTGTGAACTTTCAGAGAGCTAAGAGAGAGTGTCCTGTCCCCTAGATAAAAAGGATGTTCCTGAAGACATGCATTTCTTCTCTCAAGGAATTTTTCAAAACTGAAATGCAATGTCACTCAGTTCTTACACACCTTCCAAACCATCACAAGTGACAATAGGTACAGTTGTGTAGCTCTACAACTGATTCCCATCAGGGGTACTGTGATGTCCTCGCTTGTAGGGGAAATGGGTTTACCTTTAAACTCTCTCTGTGTATATAAACTTGGTAGTTTTCTGCTGCCACCAGGAATTAAAAATTCCAATTATCTCTCTTTTGGTAGTATGACGTAGGTTTCTGGTTATTTTGAACAGTTGCTGATTAAACAAACTTGTAAAAATAACTGGCAAAGATTGGTGCTACAGTCTCTCAAACTCCAAACTCCACTCTGACAGGCTTATACACTCTGTATACTCTCCCTCTCATATATATATCACCACAGGCTAGTCTCTTTGTTTTATTCACACAGACTAGAATGAACTCTCTTAGTTACACAGACTAAACTGTTAGTCTTATTCACTCAGAAATAGACTCCAAATCCTATAGGCACACAAATTATGTTCACTCTTCAAACTTCAGAATCTCCCAAACACACACATGCATTTCTCTCAGAACTTCTCTTCCCACACTCTCAGTCATCAGCCAATCAAAATACACTTGTCTCCCTTTATCACTCTCCTTACAGTACTGCAGTCAAACTAAAAATTTAAAGGAACATACACACCAAAACATGGAATCATTACAGATACTCTTATTGATTCTCGGTCCTGAGCAAAAGTCCAGGATGGGGCCTCCGGAATCATTTCCCCCTGCAGGTGGGTGGAAACCGCTGCTGCTCACAGGAGCCTGCTGCCCAAGCCCAAGCAGCAAGAGGTGTCTTCTTCGTTTTCCCCTTCCTTTGAGTGGGCAGTGCTGTGGGCAGTCAGTCCCCCCAAGCATGGGGCCCAGGACAGCGGCCCTTGTTCCCCATTTGAGATAAGAACACCCCTGATTCCCATCCTGCTACCTGAGCCTGTCCCCTGTTTCTCTAGCTGTTTCTTCCCTGCCTGTCATATGTGGCACTCTTTTACTTTGCAGCTGCTGATCCTGCTGGGCCTTCCAAAACAGGGAGTGACCATAGCAAAGTTTTCTTGACGGAAGTGAGGCCTCCAGAACAGCACACAGTACTCTGCACCTGAAGCTGTGGCAGCCATTTTGTGGCTGGCTGCACCTCTTGTGACGGCCATTTTGGGCAGCCATTTTGTTGCAGTGCCTACTGTGCCATATCAGAATTCCGAATGTGCTCCTAGGCTCAGAAAGGATGGGGACCCCCAGCTTAGATAATCAGTTTAAACTTCTTAATTCATTAAAAAGATCAAACTGATTAATCCAGCAGGAGAATTTAGTAAATGGTGGCATTATTTTTAATTATACAACTTTAGGGATGGGAGCACCTTTGTAGGAGAGACCATTCTTCGTTTCTTGCACACAGAAGTGAGTGACTTAGAAAAGTCCCACAGGAACATATGCCAGCGTCTCCTAAAAATAAAGAAGGCTTTCCCCACCAGAACTGTTATCAATTAAAACTCATAGCATTAACTGAATAAGGTGCATCAACAGAGGAATAACATCCAGATTGCAAGATCTGATAGTCTCGCTGTACTCTGCATTGGTCAGGCTGCACCTGGAGTCCTGTGTCCAGTTCTGGAGGCCTCCCTTCAAAAAGGATGTGGACAGAATGAAGTGGTTTGCAGGAGAGAGTGAAGAGGATGATCGGGGGCCTGGAGACCATGCTCTGTGAAGAAAGGCTGAGGGACTTGGGAATGTTCAGTCTGGAGGAGAGGAGGTGGAGGGGGCATGATTGCTCTCTTGAAGTATTTGAAAGGCTCTCCCTGTTGGCACACAATAATGGGTTTAAATTACAGGGCGAAAAGTACCGGCTGGATATTAGGAGGATTTTTTTTTTTTTTTGCACTAAGAGTAGTTGAGCAGTAGAATGGGCTGCCTCAGGAGGTGGTGAGCCCAGCTTCACTGGCAGGCTTTAAGCAGCAGCTGAACAAACACTTGTCAGGGATGCTCTAGGCCAGAGGTATCAAACACACGGCCCGGGGGCTGGATCAAGCCCCCGGAGGACTTCTATCAGGTCTGCAGTGGAACTGGCTATCTTCTGATGGTTCTTCCAGTTCTGCTGCTGCTGCATCGTAGGTTTGCAACTTACAAACACACACCTGAACAGCACACTCAAGATTGCAACAGCACAGACATTTCGATGCAGTAATTCAGAGCAAGACGTGTCCGTTATCAGACACTGTTACATAAACAGAATATTGCAGGAGTGCTCAGGTTTTAAGTGTGTTTTTATTTTAAGTTTTTAAAAAAACCTCTTTGTGTTTGTGTCCTTTCCAAAGTTTATATCTCCGCTGCCTGGCATGACATTTTATGACACACGTGGCCCGGCCCAACAAGGTCTCATTTATGTCAGAACCGGCCCTCATAACAAATGAGTTTGACACCCCTGTCCTAGGCTGATCCTGCATTGAGCAGAGGGGGTTGGACTGGATGCTCTAATCCTGTGATTCTGCTATTGTAAATTAGTGGGTCTAGACTGGAACAATCCAGCAAAGGATTGCATTTTAAGTCCAGCAATATTTCTAGTTGTATATATTATATGATACCGGCACCTCCGACAGATTCAGCAATATTTGCTATCTGTATAGATTGGGGGGGGGGGGGGGTAGGGGGGAGGTGGGAGGAGCGCCCCAACATTCAGCGCCCAAGGGTGTGCATTTATCAATGTATACAAATGAGTCAACAAAAACAAGCTTTCTTTAAATTTTATTTCTTTTTAAAGGTACTCTGGCTTAGATTCTGATAAGATCTTGAGACTTGGGGGAGGGGGTCTGAAACCTGAAGACCTCTAGTCTGCATAAATACAATTTTTAAAAGGCATCCCCAACATCCCTACAAGAAAAAAAAAAAGGTAAGTGGGGACTGGGGACCTGATCCAGGCCTGTCTGTTGTAAGCAAGGATGTCCAGGGACAGGGCCGGCCCCAGCTTATTTTGCACCCTAGGCGGGGATCCCTTCTGGCGCCCCCCTCCCCGTGCGCCCACCAATTTTCAAAGATAAATGCATTTTAGGAAGAATGAAAAACACAAATAATCAAGAAACTCCCAGAGTACGGGGCCGGGTGCAGTTTGGTGCCCCTAAATGCCAGCTCGCTCTAGGCGATCGCCTAGTTCGCCTAGTGAGTGAGCCGGCCCTGTCCAGGGCATGCACTCTTAAAGTCCACGTATTCCCCAAAAGCATACCTCTGTAATATTCTGTGTAGCAGCCTGTCTGATAATGAGGAACTGGCACATGTTAATACATCAGACCAGTGTTCCCTCTAAGCTGAGTCAGTGTGAGCTAGCTCACGGGCTTTTTTAGCCTCCGGCTCACACATTTTTGTATTAGTTCATGAAGGATGGCTCCAGAGCAAACTAATTTTTGCAGCAGCTGAATCGCTCGCTCACATCTTTAATGCCAGTGGCTCACCAAGTAGAATTTTTGCCCACAAGGCTCCACAGCTTAGAGGGGGCATTGCATCTGACCGTGGCTTCCTTGGTCTTAACACTTTCTAATCAGAACCGAAGCAAATCTGGAAGGGGGTGGGATTTTCCAAATTTTGGATTTATGCATTCCCCCCCCCCCCAGCTACAGCCACTTCACTTACCGTTCCCATGCAGGTATCTTTCACATCCACCCAGACAGAGTCAGCCACGATTTCGCTGTTCCCGATTTGAAAGTAAGCCACGATTCGGA
Source organism: Gekko japonicus (assembly GCF_001447785.1). Taxonomy (NCBI): domain Eukaryota; kingdom Metazoa; phylum Chordata; class Lepidosauria; order Squamata; family Gekkonidae; genus Gekko; species Gekko japonicus. The sequence continues at coordinate 14,854 of NW_015169386.1, forward strand.
AAGAAGGGATGAGGTCCGGGGTGATGGGCAGAGACATCGTCACCAGGTTCTGCCCCACGGCCTTGAGCTGCCTCCCGGTCTTGAAAATCTTTCCTTTGGTCATGATCTGATGGAGAACCAGAGACAGTAGTGTGGTAAGAGAGAAGAGGCTGAAACACAGAGACTGGGATAACGCTGGATTCACACAGCTCAGAGCTAGGAAAGCTCCTCGCTCCACGGGGCTTGTGACTGTGGGTCGCTGGAACGACGTACATAGTGGAATGCACTGCTAGGATGCCAACCTCCAGGTGGGGCCTGGAGATGTTTCCCCAGAGAAAATGGCTGCTTTGGAGGGTGGGCTGTATCACATTATAGACCACTGAGGTCTGTCCCCCCCACTCCCCAAACCATACCCTCCCCCAGGATCCACACCCAGAACTCCAGAACTTTCCTAACCCAGAGATGGTAATCCTAACTTCTCTGCTGGCATGGAAGCGCCAAGCAATGGAGCCCATTGAGATTATTTATTTATTTATTTATGGCATTACATCTGGTAGAGCATTTCCTCTTGCCAGACGTAATGCCATGCCTTCTTTTATTTCTTTTATGACAGATTCAATAAGACAGCCTACTCAGCCAGATACTGCCCTTGCAATCAAAAATGTGTGGAGTCAATCACTCATGTACTTCTCTATTGTCATCTATATACAGATTTACATTACATGCAATTACATTCTGTTCTGGCTAGGCTGTTCTGATGCATTCAAGGTTTGTAGACTCTTGAATGAGTTCTCCTCTAATGTCACCGAGAAGATGGCTACGTTTCTCTGCTATAAAGGTACGCCAAGGGATCTCACAGAAATAATCCTATATTTTGTTGTTGTTGTTCAGTCGCACAGTCGAGTCCGACTCTTTGCGACCCCATGGACCAGCTCCCTCCAGGCCCTCCGGTCTTCCGCCATCCTCTGAAGTTTGCTCAACTTCATGTTCGTTGCATCGATGACACTGTCTAACCATCTCATCCTTTGCCGTCCCCGTCTTCTTTGACCTTCAATCTTTCCCAGCATCAGGGTCTTCTCCAGGGAGTGCTCCCTTCTCATTTGGTGGCCAAAGTATTTGAGCTTCAGTTTCATTATCTGGCCTTCCAGGGAACAGTCAGGGTTGATTTCTTTGAGGATTGACTGATTTGATCTCCTTGCAGTCCAAGGGACTCTCAAGAGTCTCCTCCAGCACCATAGTTCAAAAGAATCTATTCTTCGGCGCTCGGCCTTCCTTATAGTCCAACTCTCACAGCCATACATGACTACTGGGAATACCATTGCTTTGACCATGCGGACTTTTGTTGGCAGGGTGATGTCTCTACTTTTTATCATGCTGTTTAGGTTCGCCATCGCTTTCCTCCCAAGGAGCAGGCGTCTTTTAATTTCATGACTGCTGTCACAGTCTGCGGTGATCTGGGATCCCAGGAACGTGAAGTCTGTCACTACTTCCACAGCTTCCCCTTCTATTTGCCAAGGAGTGATGGGGCCGGATGCCATGATCTTAGTTTTTTTGATGTTGAGCTTCAAGCCCACTTTTGCGCTCTCCTCTTTTACTCTGAGCAAGAGGCTCTTTAGATCCTCTTCACTTTCAGCCATTAGAGTGGTATCATCTGCATATCTGAGGTTGTTGATCTTTTCCCCAGCAATCTTAATTCCCGCTTGTGATTCATCCAGGCCAGCATTTCGCATGATGTACTCTGCATATATATTAAATAAGCAAGGTGACAATATACATCCTTGTCGTACTCCTTTTCCTATGCTGAACCAATCAGTTGTTCCATATCCGGTTCTAACTGTCGCTTCTTGGCCCTTATACAGGTTTCTCAAGAGACATGTGAGGTGGTCTGGTACTACAGAAGAACTATACAAGAAAGACCTCGATGTCCTTGACAACCACGACGGTATAATCACTGACCTCGAGCCAGACATCCTGGAATGTGAAGTTACTAACAACAAAGCTAGTGGAGGTGATGGTATTCCAGCTGAGCTATTCAAAGTCTTAGAAGATGATGCTGTTAAAGTGCTGCACTCCATTTGCCAGCAAATTTGGAAAACGCAACAGTGGCCACAGGATTGGAAAAGATCAGTATACATTCCAATCCCAAAGAAGGGCAACGCCAAGGAATGTTCAAACTATCGCACAATTGCACTCATATCACACGCTAGCAAGGTCATGCTCAAGATCCTACAAGCTAGGCTTCAACAGTACGTGGATAGAGAACTGCCAGAAGTACAAGCTGGGTTTCGAAGAGGTAGAGGAACTAGAGATCAAATTGCCAACATTCGCTGGATTATGGAGAAAGCAAGAGAGTACCAGTAAAACATCTACATCTGCTTCATTGACTATGCTAAAGCATTTGACTGTGTGGATCACAACAAACTATGGCAGGTCCTTAAAGAGATGGGAGTACCAGACCACCTCACATGTCTCTTGAGAAACCTGTATAAGGGCCAAGAAGCGACAGTTAGAACCGGATATGGAACAACTGATTGGTTCAGCATAGGAAAAGGAGTACGACAAGGATGTATATTGTCGCCTTGCTTATTTAATATTTACACAGATGTATATGTATGTTATGGTTTTAACTTACCTATTAAACTGTATTAACTTGTATCGATTTTTTCTATGCCAATAAAGGCTACTTAACTTAACTTAACAACTTAACTTATTTGATTTATACTCCGCCCTCCTAGCCGAAGCAGGCTCAGGGCGGCTTACAAAAGGTAAACATAAGAACAATCAGGGGTCATTTCGTAGAAGAAGAGGTGCAGGAGCTCATTAGCATAACTCATTTGCATATGCCACACACCCCAGACATCACACGGAAGTGTGTCAGAAGGCAACACCCACCGCTCAGGCTCCACCCCAAAAATTCCCAGGTATTTCTCAACTCAGAGCTGGCGAGCCTACCAAGAGAAAAAGCAGTTCTCCCAGATTAGAGTCCACGCTCCTAGCCACTACACCAAACTGGCTCTCTCTGTAAGTGTTTTGAGTCTGAGTTACTAACAATAAGAGCTCCTGAAGTATGGGCAATTTTGAGAATCGGTGTGCATAAGTTTGAACAAAGTCATCTGAACACTGTAATTTGTCATAATTAAAACTGCTAACCATAGATGTGAGATCAGAAAAGGGCAGATGTAAAAACACATGGAATTCTAAATGGGCTTTCAGTACAACTCTAAACATCAACGGACTTGGAAGGATATTACTTTGCTGAGGATTTTAGTGCTTGCCTCTGATTGGCACAGTACCTAAACAGTCAATATATATGCAGCGTCTCCTCTTCAAATGAGCCCAGATTCTGTCAGAACTACTCAGCTCCAGAAAGCATGAGCTCAGAATCCAGCAAAGTGTTAGGACTCAGCTGTTACCCATAAGACTATCCATAAAGTGAGCCACTTTTTATGTCACACTAGACAGACCCCCTCCAATAAGCGAATAGCACACATCACACTACCCAATCAGGACCAACCTTTTAAAATTCATTAAAAACCTTCAGGTCCTGGTCACACGGGCCAGATAACGTGTGTGTGTGTGTGTGTGTCTATTTGTGTCGTTGCAAGTTGACCCGCCATTACACAATCAGATGCCATGGCGGTGAACCGTTTTTTTTTTCTGCAGCGCGTGCTCCCAGCGCGCTTCAACGAGACAAGAGGAGTGTGCTGGAGTGATCAGATGGAGGAGGTCCATCTGTGGCCCGTTGCAAATGCTTGATAAGAACATAAGAGATGCCAATGT
>NW_015169387.1:0-5565 GCF_001447785.1 Gekko japonicus
CTTTTTCTACGAAATGACCCCTGTGTGGCTGAAAATGGAACCTGATTTCCATAGTAATCTAGGCACAGCTCATGTCTCCAATGGAATCTGTGATTTTTTTTTATGGTCTACCCTTGCGGTTTGTATTTCTGTAGTCCTCAAATGGGCAATGGGCAGTGCAAGACCCCGTGCGGCTCCAGATTGCTGCTGAGCGGGGCTTCCTGTGTTAATGACCGGCCGCTCACACCCACAGCTTAGAGGGAACACTGGGTGGAGCCCACTGTGATTCTTGGCGTGCGCTCTCAACTTGGTAGCACACCAGCATTGCCAAGCGCTAATGATCCTGTGGCCCGCCACCGCCTTCCTCCTCTTATCTTTCCCTGCCCACTCCAGTGGAAATGGTGCCCTAGGCCAGGGGTCCCCAACCTTTTTGAGCCTGTGGGCGCCTTTGGAATTCTGACACAGATTGTTTGGAAAACCACTAAATGGCAATGAGGAGGAGGAGATTGGATTCATACTCCACCCTTCCCTTGGGGTCTCAGAGCAGCTTACAGTCTCCTTTCCCTTGCCTTCCCTTCCCTGTGATGTAGGTGGGGCTGAGAGAGCTCTTTCTGAGAACTGCTCTTGAGAGAACAGCTCTGAGAGACCTTGTGACTGACCCAAGGTCACACAAGCAGCTGCAAGTGGAGAAGTGGGGAATCAAACCCAGTTCTCCCAGAGTAGGGTCCGCACATTTAACCACTACACCAAACTGGTGGTGCCAATGAAAAAATGACTGCCATGGCAGATGGAGCCAACCACAAAATGTCAGAGAGTGCCGTTATGCATAACTCCAATAGTAACTTTTTGATGGGGCTGCGGTGGCTTAGTGGTTAAGATGCTGAACTGCAGACCAGAAGGTCGGTAGCTCAGCAGTTTGAGACCCAAGTGCCGCATGATGGAGTGAGCTCCCATCTCTGGCCCCAGCTCCTGCCAACCTAGCAGTTTGAAAGCAAGAAATTGCAAGTAGATAAAGAGGTACCGCTTTGGTGGGAAGGTAACAGCATTCCGCGCGCCTCGGCGTCTAGTCATGCCGGTCACGTGACCATAGAGAAGTGTTCGGACAGCACCGGCTCTTCGGCTTGGAAACGGAGATGAGCACCGCACCCTGGAGTCAGATTCAACTGGCTTTCGAGCAAGGGAAACCTTTACCTTTAATAGTAACTTTTTAGCATTTCGGGCAGCAGCTTAACAGTGTTTTTTTTTTAAAATGAACATATTATTTTAAAATATGTTCTGGCATATACACAGCTCGCCTCCAGTAAAGATCCTTGTGCTGTGTGCCAGCTGCTGCCAAAGCCATTTAAAAAGGAAATCTGCACAACCAATCAGGTTTCCCAGTGGCCACTCAGAAACTCTGCTCCGCAAAAGCCCCACTGCTGCGCCTCATCTTCTAAAAACATTTGGCGGGCTCCAGGAAAGGTGTCAGGCACTATGGTGCCCAGCGGTGCCACGTTGGGACCCCTGCTTTAGGCAATTGCCTAGGGCTTCCTATTGGATGAACCACATCTGCCTCCAAGCTCTGAGGCAGGGACTTCCCAGCTTGCTATTATACAACAGCTCGGACTACTCAAAGTTGCCCGCGGTCATATCCGAGAGTAGTTTCGTCCCACGGTTATGAAGGAAGGTGCCATGGCTGACGTGCCCTCTGCCTGGGAGAAGGCGCCAAAACAATCCCACATTTGACACCGTTCACAGCCCCCCCAACACTTTTATAGGATTACCGATCGATGTCGCTGGGCACCCCATTGCTAACACCGCCCGCCCTCCGATGGAGAAACAGTCGGGCAGCCGTAATGCAGTGACACATTTGAAATGATTCACAGGCCATGTCTGCAGGTAAAATATCTGTTCCGTGCCAGATGACGTCTTTACACTCGCTTCTCGCTCGGCTCCTGCAAATGTAAGCTGGCACACTCTCTATGGTCAGTAATACGGAGAGCAAAATAAGATATGTCCAGAGAGTGAAACTGGGATTTGGAAGCGCAAACTTTGGAGTGGCAATTTGGAGAATTAGTTTCTTTTTGCAGCCGGAGCTAGGGTGATTTTGAATTTCTCGTGCCTGCTGTTTCCAGATGAAAATCCCGGTCTTGACTTTGCACAAAGCAAAGCCACAATTTCTGCCCCTTTCCCCAATTTCGTCACCATGAATTTCCCCCATGAAATGTGAAAAGTACGCAGACAGACGAGTGATTTTAGCTAACGTACTTTTATTCGTGGGGAACAAGACAACTTTAGCCGGCTGGCAGGCCGGCTTATATCCCTCGTGAAACCACCACCCAAAACATACACACCCCACACCGCAATAGGCTATTTACAGTTGCCGAGAGTTCCATAGGCTCTCGGCCAGGAACCTAGCCCTCGGATAGGTGCGGGCTAGGATCCGCTTAGTCCATTGTTTCCTGAAGCGAAGCTCGACGGTTGCGCTTGTCCGCGTGGAGCCCCACTCGGCCGCACGGTCAGAACTGGATACATTACATCACATCACATTGCCTGTTCCTGGAAGGGAGTTTTAACTCTTGAAAGCTAACTGGGGATGCCAGTCTCCAGGTGGGACCTGGGGATCCCCCCAGAATTACAGCTCATCTCCAGACTACAGAGATCAGTTCCCCTAGAGGAAACAGCTGCTTGGGAGGGTGGACTCTATGGCATTGTACCCCACTGAGGTCCCTGTCTTCTCCAGGCTTCATGCCGAAATCTCCAGGATTACCCCAACCTGGATCTGGCAACCCTACCCCGCTATTTCCTGCTGGTGGCCAAGGGGGGACCTGGCTATCTTATTATACCCCCCAATTTTTTTGATGGTCCTACTAGACTTGAATTTAGTGGTTCTACCGCCGACTGGCCTTCTTAATAGGCTCTTAGCGTCCGCGATCTGTTTGTCCCTCCTTTCCAATTCAGTCCGAATCTCCCCACATCTTTGTTGCAGAGTACACCGAGTAGCGTGCAACTCTCCTCGGCCCCCATCATTATTTTTTTGGGGGGGGAAGGATTTAACCATCCTACAAAAAGAGAAAGAGAGCGTTTCACAGGTTCATTCACAGCTCAGTTCTGCAGGGCTTCTCTCCCGCTCTCCGTGGCGCGCTTCCAAAGGACGCTTTTCTGTTTTCCTAAGTAGCTTAGCAAAGAGAAATTGTCGAGAGGTTGCATTCAAGCCCCAAAGATGAGGATGAAAAGGCATGAAAGCTTTCAGGGTGGATGGCGGCGGGGAGGGGCTTGAGGTTTGGCGGCTTTCGATGCTGTCTCCCTGGTTTTCCCTTCTGCTTGCTGATCGACAGACAATGAGCTTTCGAAAGCGATGGTTCCCCAGATCTTGACTTATTTATTGGAGGCTTCCATCTTTGGGTTCTTTCTTTCTTTCTTTCTTTCTTTCTTTCTTTCTTTCTTTCTTTCTTTCTTTCTTTCTTTCTTTCTTTCTCTTTTTTGTTCCTGTCGCCAGTCTTTTAAAACCAGCCCATTTTCTCGGAATGATTACAGCTCCATTCAGGGCTCGGAGTAATGGGATTCCCATCAGATCCCTTATGGATATTAGGGCAATGCAGGAAATAGCATTCCAACCACTCCCTTCTCAGTTAGGTTTCCTATTATCATAACTATCTGGTTGGATGAGGCCAAGGGTGGTTCGGACTCTGCATCCTGTTTTCAGTGGGGGACAGCCAGGTGGTTTATAAAAGCCAAGGAAAAAAGGCGTGAAAGAAACCACAGCCCTCTCCCACTGTTTGCTACCAAGGTACCAGGCTTTCGAGGTACATGATCTTGGCACATTAAGGTTCCAATTAGCCATGATAGCTAGGGTTGCCAAACTCCAGGTGGTTATACAAACAAGTAAACAGAATAATCTGTCACACTGTACAAATCACACTTGAGACTACTGAGACATAGGGCGATTTCGCACTAGAGCTGCCTCGCAGTTGCACTGCCGTTTGCCCCGACACTATTTGTCAATTTCACACCCGAGACTGCGGGGCTGCATTTGACCCGCGGCTTCACAGGCTTCACACGATTTCCTCCACAGTTTTGTGATCCTGTGATGAAGCCGAGAGTCAAAATGCAGCCCCACAGCTTCAGGTGTGAAATTGACATATTTGTGCCAGAGCAAATGGCGGTGCTACCGCAAGGCAGCTCTAGTGCGAAATCGCCCATAACAAATAGTACTGCCACCATGCAAAGCAAATAGTACTGCCACCATGCATAAATGATAAATGCACCAGTTGAATAGTGACCTAATAGTTCTTGAAAGTACAAGTCTCTCTTCAGGTTGATGCGGTCACTGGCTCTTCATGCAGAGAAGAGTTTCCAGAAGGAAGCATGCAGTAGATGGCATGAGCTCAAGACTAGCTGTAGTGCGAAGCAAAGGAGTGGCGACAACAGGCCTAGGTTGCTTTGCCATTTCTTAGGGCTTCATCAGGCTGCTTTTATTTAGTGATGGAGTTCAACCCAGCTCTGGCAAGATTCCAAATGACACGAAGTCTACCAGTATGTTCCGAGTAGCTAGGAATCAGGCTGGATGAGGCAAAGGGTCCTTCGGACTCAGCATCCTGTTTTCAGTGGGGGACAGCCAGATAGTTTATGAAAGCCAAGGAAAAAAGGCATGAAAGAAACCACAGCCCTCTCCCACTGTTTGCTACCGAAGTACCAGGCTTTCAAGGTACATGATCTCAGAATATTAAAGTTCCAGTTAGCCATGATGGCTTGGGTTGCCAAACTCCAGGTAGTTGTAGTGTGTCCAAAAGAGAGCTCACGGGAGGAGGTTGTATCAAAACACAAACACTCCGTGTATAACTTACGAACAGAAGTAGAAAGAATATATTATCCAAAACAGTTTTAATAATTCTTAACAGTTCAAATATTTGTCAAATTCAAACACTCTCATGATTTCTTAAAGGGTTAGGATCCAAGAGTACTAGATACAAAAGACAAAACCCAAGTAAAGTTCACTACTCTTTTGTATAAGGTGCTTCAGGAGAGCGAAAGTTCCACTGGAAAACAAAAGTTCCACGTTGTAGGAGTAACACCTATGCATGGCTGGCTTCAGTGCTGCGTTTGCTTCCTGCTTCTTCGGATAGCTGGTACTCTTTTAGCTGTGAAACTGAAAGTATATTTCTATGCCATACCTATTATTTATAACAGATATACTATTTCCCCAGCTGTCAGAACATACATACTTACTCAAAAGATAATTTAACAAACAAAACTGGTCTAAGGAGAAAGAGGGAGAGAGAGAGAGAGAGAGAGAGAGTTTTGCCTCTAATTCTAAATTTGCTAGAATTGCTTGTTGCCTTTGTTTGATGAGAGAGAGAGTTTTGCCTCTAATTCTAAATTTGCTAGAATTGCTTGTTGCCTTTGTTTGATTACTTCATTTAGACCCCACCTTTCTCCCCAATGGGGAGCCAAAGCTGTGTATGTCATTCTGCCGCCCTCCATTTTATCCTCACAACAACCTTGTGAGGTAGGTTAGGCTAAGACACTGTGACTGACAACTAAAGTCAGCTTCAGGGGTTCTGCTTCAGGTAGGGTTGCCCAGTCCCCCCCAGGGGGGGGGGAGAG
>NW_015169387.1:6045-7510 GCF_001447785.1 Gekko japonicus
GGGGGGGGGGGGAAACCCCCACCCCAGAGGCCCGTTCCCTGCCGCCACCAGATCGGCCCCCCGGGGGAACACCATCCTGACGTGCACGTCACCAAGAAGTGACGTGACGACGCTGGGCACGCTGGGGGCGGGGCCACAGTCATTCGAGGGAAAACTATATGGTTTTCCCTCGGATGGTCTTGGCCCTGCCCCCAGCGGGCCCAGCATCGTCACGTCACTTCCTGGTGACGTGGAAGCGGTGCCTCCGGGATCGCCCCGGGAGTCCCCCGCTCCAGAACAACGTGACACTTGGCAACCCTAGCTTCAGGTGCCGCCACCATTTGAGGCAAGATGGCTGGCTACCTCAGAAAAGGGCCTTCTTGGTGGTGGTGGAACCAAAATGATGAAGTTCCCTCCCCGAGGCGATTCGTCCGTCCCCCTCTATCCTCATCTTCCCCTGGTGGGTGAAGATTTTTCTGTGTAGTTTGGTGCTCCCTCACTGGCCCTCCTTCCTGTTTGTGGGTTTTGCTTCACGGTCATCTCTACCAATGTGGATTTGCGAAATCATTGCCATGTTTTTGACCGTTGCCTTGGGGAAACCCTCATTTGGGTGGGAAGGTGACAGTAAAGTGTTTTTGGGAAGTCCAACCAATAATTAAACTCATCAGAGAGCCAGAATTGGTTGCAGCTTTAACAGATACTCCTTTCCCTCCACAGATTGCCAAGGGATGTGGGATAACCTCACGTGTTGGAAGCCGGCCTACGTTGGCGAGGTCGTCTACGTCAGATGCCCAGACCTCTTCACGGTGTTCAACTTTGAAGATGGTAACGTTGCTCGATCCCTCTAGTCGGGTGCCCAGAAAGGCACTTCCAGTCCGAGTAGACAATACTAGGGTTGTCAGGTCCCCTCGTCACACCAGCGGGGGGGATTTGGGGGCGTTCTGGGACGTCCCCGATGTGATAACGTTTGAGGACAAAACTCTATGGTAAAACCAGTTTAAAACCATAGAGTCTTGCCCTCAAACCAGAGTGTCCCTGCACGCCGTCCCCACCATTTTGATTTAAACTCTTTTGATTTAATTTCAACCTGTTGGTTCTGGTCCAACCTTCCGGGGCAACAGAAAACAACTCCACACCCTCCTCTAGATGACAGCCCTTCAAGTACTTGAAGGTGGTGATTGTATCACCCCTCAGTCGTCTCCTCTCCAGGCTAAACAGACCCAGCTCCTCATAGGACTTGGTCTCCAGACCCCTCACCATCTTCGTTGCCCCCCCCAGCTTCTTAAATTGTCGTGCCCAAAACTGAACACACTACTCTAGGTGAGGTCTAACCAGAGCAGGGTAAAGCAATACAATCGCTTTGGCTGATTTCCCACAAGCTGCTGCTCCGCGCTCGTTCCTCCCTTTGCTCCGATCCTATGTGTCAATTTCACACCATGTGCTGCGCGGCCGCATTTTGTTCCGCAGCTTCACCCGATTTCCCCCA
>NW_015169387.1:7862-13211 GCF_001447785.1 Gekko japonicus
GATGGACAGCAGACGGACAAAAGGAAATACTTCTCTACATAAAGGTAAAGGTTCCCTTGCTCGAAAGCCAGTCGAATCCGACTCCAGGGTTGCAGTGCTCATCTCCGTTTCAAAGCCGATGAGCCAGCGCTGTCCGAAGACGTTTCCGTGGTCATGTGGCCGGCATGACTAAACACCAAGGCACACGGAACGCTGTGACCTTCCCACCGAAGTGGTACCTATTTATCTACTTGCAATTTCTTGCTTCGAACTGCTAGGTTGGCAGGAGCTGGAACTAGAGACGGGAGCTCACTCTGTTATGCGGCACACTCGGGTCTCGAACTGCTGAACTACTGACCTTCCACAGCCTGCAGTTCAGCGTCTTAACCACTTGAGCCACCGCAGCTCCAGACTTCTCTACTTGCTGAGTGATTAAAATGTGGGATTTGCTGCCAGAGGGTGTGGTGATGGCCACTGGCACAGACAGCTTTAAAAGGGGGATTGGACAGATTCATGGAGCGCAGGTCCCTCAGTGGTCATAAGCCCTGGTGACTAATGGGAACCTCCATGGTGGGAGGCAGTCAGCCTCAGAATCCCAGAGCCAGGAGGCAACATCAGGGGAAGGCCTTGGCCTCCGTGCCCTGCTGTCGACCCACCAGAGGAACCCGTTGTCCCCTGGGTGAGACAGGGTGCTGGATCGGAGGGATCACTGTCTTGATCCAGTGAGGCTCTTCTTATGCTCCTGTGCTCTTGTGTTCTCTCCCTCTCTTTCTCCGCCTCTTAACCCTGCTTTGGCAGTGCCGCCACTGGAACCACCTCCCGCTTGGGGAAGCAGGGAGGGTGTCACTATATAGCTGTACAAGGCGCTGTGACCCAAGGGCTCTTCTGTGATGTTTGCCATGTAGACATGCCCTCAGACGCAGATAAAGGATTTAAGAGGCTGAAGGCTCAGGGGACCAAAGTAAGCTACCGGTAATTGTAGAAATCCTACACCGTCTTCATCCCTTTCCTGCTAACAGGATTACCGAACGCAGGCACAACACGAACCGCTGCATTGGCTCGTGTCAGCTTGCCATCTACTTTGTTTTCAGTGCTGGCTCCTGCATACCTCAGTGGTCATTAGGCGCCTGAGCCAAGTAATTCATGGCGAGGTGATAAATACAGAGGGGGAAATGGGGGTGGGGGACTGACAGAGATCAATGAAGCCATGTCAAGTTGTCTGCTTATCCTTCCCTTCTAATCGGAAGTGGAGAAAGGAAAAGGTGCCCCTCAAAACCACATTCAGATACACCGGGGCAACACTATACTGACTGAGAAGTCACCCCTGAACGGCCATAAATCACAAGCTAAACATGAGCTTGCAGTGCAATGTGGCTGCGAAGAAAGCTAATGCAATCTTAGGATGCATAAACAGAAGCACTGTGTCCAGATCAAGGGAGGTGGTCGTTCCGCTCTCTTCTGCTCACCTGGAGTCCTGTGTCCAGTTTTGGGCACCACGTTTTAGGAAGGATGTTGACAAGCTCGAGCGTGTCCAGAAGAGGGCAACCAGGATGGTGAGAGGGTTGGAGTCCAAGTCTTACGAGGATAGGCTGAAAGAGTTGGGTCTGTTTAGCCTGGGAAAGAGAAGGCTTAGAGGGGACATGATTGCAGTCTTCAAGTATTTGAAGGGCTGTCATGTAGAAGATGGAGCAGATCTATTCTCTCTCGCTCCGGATTGCAAGACTAGATCTAATGGGTGGAAACTACAAGGGAGTTGTTACTGGCTAAATATCAGGAGAAACTTCCTAACTGTCAGAGTGGTTGAGGAGTGGAACAGTCTGCCTTGGGAGGTGGTGGATGGTATTCACTGGACGTTTTCAAGTGTAGGCTGGATGACCATCTTTCGGGTATGTTGTAGGTATGTAGGGCTCTCTTTCAGCTATGCTCCTGCAGAGACCAGGAGGTTGGACTAGATGACCTTCAAGGTACCTTCCAACTCTAACATTCTATGATTCTATGCAGAAGGTACCATAGAACCCAATGAACAAAGTGAAAGAAAGTGAAAGCGACATGCAATGTAGAGGGAGATTAACTTCCCGACATGGTTGCGGAAGAACTGCGAGGAAATGGGTGCAGAATCAGCCATCATCTCTTTGGACGCACCAGCAGTTTGTCAGTAGGCGGCGTCTGGGCAAAGTCTTCAGGACCCTTTATGCTGAAGTCTTCTTGGAGAGACCCTGTTCGTACGCACCTTGTATTCACATTGGGCGATTCTGCATCGAGCATTTGCTCCGCATTTTCTCAACTGGGTGGGGGGAAAGTGCAGCTCAAAACCACATCCAAGCAGTGTTCCCTCTAAGCTGAGTTAGTGTGAGCTAGCTCACAGTTTTTTAGCCTCTGGCTCACACATTTTTGTCTTCGCTCTGGAAGGATGGCTCCAGAGCAAACTGATTTACGCAGCAGCCAAATCACTCGCTCACAACTTTAATGCCAGTAGCTCACAAAGTAGAATTTTTGCTCACAAGACTCCACAGCTTAGAGGGAACATTGTATCCAAGTATCTCTGGGCTTGCAGTACTGACTGCAGAGTAACTCCTGAACAGCCATAAAACAGCCATAAATCAATGCAGAAGGTACTATTAAATCCAACTTGAAAGTGGCATGGACTGTGAACACTGCCATAAAACCCGATGATCAAAGGAAGTCAAACCAGCATGCAATGCAGAGGGGGATTTCTGTTCCAACATCGGGTTTCGTAAAACAATGGAGGGAAAAGCCAATGCCGAATCAGCCATGGTCTCCATCCCTTTTCCTTTCCTTTTGTTAATTGAATTTCGACCAGAGGTCTGAAAGCATAGAAAACAGTTGAACGTTACCCATTAAAAAACTTCTCCACACATCATAGCCAACTAGCATATTAAGGAATGGGCTAAACGAGACCCCTTCTCTCTGATTCGGATGACTTCGTTCAGGGACGTGACCCGCTCAGCTGCCCGCCTGGACTAGGCCTCTCTCAGTTCCTTTTCAGGAAGGCGGACAGAGTTTGGCTTTTCAAGGACTTAGAACATAAGAACATAAGAGACGAAATTGCGACGGCTGATCGGAGGGGGGGAGTCGTCTTTTCCGCCGCGCCCGCCCGTTGTTCAGGTGGGGCCGATCCGCAGATGCGATCGCACACATATTCTTATCGGTTCTTTCCTGATCACGACCGGCAGGCCAGAGTCTCCATAGCAACGGCTGAGATCTTTGGAAAATGATGAGTACATTTGCTCCCCGCGAAGCGGGGGGGGGGGCCTTCGGCAACATCAGTCAAAGCTCTGGATGAAAGCATACCGAAAGATAGAGAGAGCGAGAGAGCGAGACAGCGAGAGAGAAGTAGTTGAGGAACAATGGAGCTCCAACTCCACTTCAAAGAAATGAGGCAGGACCGAAGGGTCAGGTCTCACAGCGTCAGATGTTCTACCCCGTTTAGCGAAGTCGGATATTTAGAGTCTATACAGACGATTTCGAATGTCTCAGCCCTGCTGGGTCGACCTGAAAATCCCCATATCGATTTCACTTCTCCTTGTGCAAAATCAAACCTCTGCTTCTTTATTTCCTGGATTCCTCCCCCCCGCTACATTTCTTAGGAACATAAGAAGAGCCCTACTGGAGCTGCGGTGGCTCAAGTGGTTAAGACGCTGAACTGCAGGCTGTGGAAGGTCGGTAGTTCAGCAGTTCGAGACCCAAGTGTGCCGCATGACGGAGTGAGCTCCCGTCTCTGGTTCCAGCTCCTGCCAACCTAGCAGTTCGAAAGCAAGACATTGCAAGTAGATAAATAGGCACCGCTTCGGTGGGAAGGGAACAGCGTTCCGTGCGCCTAGGTGTTTAGTCATGCTGGCCCACATGGCCACGGAAACGTCTTCGGACAGCGCTGGCTCTTCGGCTTTGAAACGGAGATGAGCACCGCAACCCTAGAGTCGGATTTGACCGGCTTTCGAGCAAGGGAACCTTTACCTTTACCTTTACCTTTTTTACTGGATCAGACCAGTAGCAGTATCATCATTGAATGTAGGAAGCTGCCTAATCCTGAATTAGACCCTTGGACTATCAGGATCAGTACTGTCTGTTCTGACTCGTGGCAGCTCTCCGGTCGGAGGTCTTTCATATCGCTTACTGCTTGATGTTCTGAGCTGGAAAAAGGTGGGGACTCAACCAGGAATCCCCCTACACACAAAGCAGATGCTGTGCCACCAAGATGGGAAGTTCTTGCTTCCAGTCCTGCGTTTGACATAAGCTCACCTAAAATCCTTAAGAACATCAGAAGAGCCCTGCTGGATCAGACCAGTGGCCCATCTAGTCCAGCATCCTGTCTCGCACAGGGGCCAACCAGTTCCTCTGGAAGGCCAACAACAGGGCAGAGATGCCAAGGCCTAAAATCCTTAAGAACATCAGGAGAGCCCTGCTGGATCAGACCAGTGGCCCATCTAGTCCAGCATCCTGTCTCGCACAGGGGCCAACCAGTTCCTCTGGAAGGCCAACAACAGGGCAGAGAGGCCAAGGCCTTCCCCCGAGAAGAACATCAGGAGAGCCCTGCTGGATCAGACCAGTGGCCCATCTAGTCCAGCATCCTGTCTCGCACAGGGGCCAACCAGTTCCTCTGGAAGGCCAACAACAGGGCAGAGAGGCCAAGGCCTTCCCCCGATAAGAACATCAGAAGAGCCCTGCTGGATCAGACCAGTGGCCCATCTAGTCCAGCATCCTGTCTCACACAGTGGTCAAAAAGGCAATTTCAGTCAACGATGCCGCATGTAGAGACATGCGGATATGTTTTTTATTAAGGAAATCCAACTGAGCCCAGTCAGACGGATTCTTGTTTCCTCTCTTTAAACCAGAATTAGTGCCTAAAATTCTAAGTCTCTCCTCCTCCGAAAAGGCAAACCTATTATTTAAAGTAGACATATTCCCAAATAACAGGTGATACAAAAAAGCAACTAGACGTGGTCCGTGGTTAAAGAAGTTGTGGTTTTCTTGAGAGCTATTCTTAGCCTTTTTGAAATACAGATTCCTTATAGTGGATTGCTTTGAAAAGAAAAAAACTCCAGCAAAACAGAATTTTGATAAAGATTGCGAAACGAACTCCAGAAACTCGAGATGTTCGTCATGTACTGATTAGATCTGTGGAATAAAGAAGACAATTGGAATTTAAACATCATGGAAATGTCTTCAGTTTATTGTCATAATTCTGTAAACGTATGAACATATAGAAGCATTTCTTTGTAACATCACACAGTGGTCAACCAGTTCCTCTGGAGGGCCAGCAACCAGGCACAGAGGCCAAGGCCTTCCCCTGATAAGAACATCAGAAGAGCCCTGCTGGATCAGACCAGTGGTCCATCTAGTCCAGCATCC
>NW_015169387.1:13777-19154 GCF_001447785.1 Gekko japonicus
CGGGGCCCCTGATGTCAGGGGGTGTGGCATATGCTAATGAGTTATGCTAATGAGTTCCCCTAGTTCTTTTTCTACGAAATGACCCCTGCTCACAACTTTTAATGCCAGTAGCTCACAAAGTAGAATTTTTGCTCACAAGACTCCACAGCTTAGAGGGAGCACTGTTGCAGTCACACCTTAGAAACCAACAAGATTTTTTTGGGTAAAACCTTTTGAGAGTCAAAGCTCTCTTCGCTAGATACCCTGAAAATCTTGTTGGTCTCTAAGGCGCTACTGGATTTGAATCTTGGTAGTTGGGAGTTTTTCGCTTGCCTTTCTTCCAAAAGGACCTAAAACACAGCCTGTTCTTGTGCACACAGGGCAGGAGAGAGAAGTTCTACATGCTGGACGGCAAGGCTAGAATTCAGTTACCAACTTGCCGACACAATTACATCTATTCTGCGGTTTGCTTTCTGAAGCTCTGCCAATTAGCTCTGCCTTTTCATTGTTATTAGAGCATGTAAACCCACTTCAAGTTTCCCAGCGGCTTAATGCATCAGCCCAGATCAGGCCGATGGAGGAAACCTAAAAGCACTGGAGGAGCTCTAGACTCTCTCCAAAGGCTTTCTAATCCATTAACAAATCCTGGACTCCGAAGAGGAACAGGTCCTGTTCACAGAATGGAAATGGTGCCACTTTAGCGGATGGGAAATTAACATTTCGGAGGCCGCTGATGTGCTAGCTGGGTGGCTTTTCCACATTAGGGGGTGCTTCTGAAATTCTTCGTGTCCAGCTTTGTACACAGAGCCTGCGAAGAAGGAAAGTCAGGAAATCTGCAAAGGGCCCAGCGTCATCTAGTGGCTAAATAAAACACTGCCGAGATTGAATGCAAAGTGCCCCCCCCCCATCAATGCAAGATTTTGTGCCATGTATAGAATTAAGGTGCAACACATGGCAGGCTAAGGACCATTAATCCTCCTTGACTGACTGTTCTGGCTTAGTATATGCCAACTTTTGAGATTGGGGTGAGTTTGGTGTCGTGGTTAAGTGCACGGACTCTGATCTGGAAGAACCGGGTTTGATTCCCCCCTCCTCCACTTGCACCTGGTGGATGACCTTGGGCAAGCCGTAGTTTTGACAAGAGCTGTCCTTGAAAAAGAGCAGTCTCTGTCAAGAGCTCTCTCAGCCCCACCCACCTCACAGGGTGTCTGTTGTGGGGAGGGGAAGGGAAAGGAGTTTGTAAGCCGCTCTGAGACACCTTTGGGTAGTGAAGGGCGGGGTATAAATCCAATCTCTTCTTCTTCTTCTTCTTCCTTGCAGCTCTAAACTTTTCAAATATTTATATCCTGTATGGATTCTCACTTGTATATGTTTTGAATATGCATTCAGTCCCATTACAGCCATGCTTGAATAAGAATTATTCGAAACGCGGCATCAGGCATCCGGATTACGCATCGGCTGTTTATGGCTCAGAAAATTTGATGCCTTACACCTCAGTTTGGACTCTGACAATTGCTTCTATTTTGGAGTAGACCCATGGAAAGACTGTAGACTGTGCTTCTGTTATGCTTTATTATTGCACCTTGGCCAATTGATTCATATTATACTTGCTGTTATGCTTATATGATTATTATATACTTGCTATTTTGCTTGTGCATTTATGTTCAGTCAGTGGTGTGTTCTTTGCTGTTCCTAGAATTAACCTCTGACAGACTTGAAATCAGAAATCAGAAAAGACCGCAAGCAAAAGAGGTGGAGTGCAGCTCTGATTAATAACTAGGTCAACCACACATTGATGGGCTATTGTTGTTGTTCTGGCTGTTGTTACTATCATTAGAGGAGATTGGGTTCATACCCCACCAGCTAATTACCCGAAGGAGTCTCAGAGCGGCTTACAATCCCTTTCCTCTCTCCTTCCCACAACAGACCCTTTTAAGAACAGCTCTGAAAGAACTTAAGACTGACCCAAGGTCACACCAGCAGCTGCATGTGGAGGAGTGGAGAATCAAACCTGGTTCTCCCAGATTAGAGTCCGCATTCCTAACCACCAAACTGTGTTGTTGTTGTTGTTGTTCTTGTTATTGTTGTCATCGTCTTTTATATATCTAATAGCCAAGGTGCCCCCCATGTGCGGATATCTAAATTCGCACATCGGGGGCACCTAGGGGGCAGGGAGATTTTCCTGCACACTTGGGGCACTCTGGGGGGGATATCGATGCCGGGGGGGGAGATCGGTGGGGCCCGGTGGCTGGGAGCCACTCTTGCAATTGACTTGATAAAGGAAGCTCCGGACTTTGATTTGCAAGACCGGAGCAGGGCTGTTAATGAGAGAACATTTTGGAGGTCATCCATTCATAGGGTCACCGGAATCATACTGATGATACATAATAAAACCCAACAAATTATGCCCTCCTGCCAAACCCTAAATGGCAAATTATCCACTGACACAGACATCCAATGAGCAATGCGATAGGGTCTGGAATACAGAAATCTGAAATAAACTAGAAATCCCTAGCGGAAGTGAAAACAAGGCATGCAAAACCCCCAAGCTATGCGGGGGGGGGGGGGGGGGGGAGAAAAAAAGAAAATAATATGCTTACAGTTTTTGTGATACGTTTTGCTTTATGGCTTCATCATTTTGTTACATCTAAGAGCCAGTTTGGTGTAATGGTTAAGTGCATGGACTCTAATCTGGGAGAACCGGGTTTGATTCCCCACTCCTCCACTTGCAGGATGACCTTGGGCAAGCCATAGTTCTGATAAGAGCTGTCCTTGAAAAAGAGCAGTTTCTGTCAGAGCTCTCTCAGCCCCACCTCCCTCACAGGGAGTCTGCTGGGGGGAGGGGAAGGGAAAGGAGTTTGAAAGCCACTCTGAGACTCCTTTGGGTAGTGAAGGACGGGGTATAAATCCAACCTCCTCCTCCTCCTTCTTCCTGTTCACATTGTGAGAGCCAGTGGGGTGTAGTGGTTAAGAGTGTTGGACTACTATCTGGGAGACCGAGATTCAAATCCCCAGTTGTACCATGGAAGCTTGCTGGACTTGGGCTGGTCGCACTCTCTCAGCCTAACCTACCTCACAGGGTGGTTGTGAGGATCAGATGTAGGAATGGGCACGAATGGGCTCACGAGCGAAAGTTCATGATGGACTTGGCCAGTTCGTGGTTCATGAAGTGAATTTCATGGCAGGTCAACCAGCACAAACTTTCCACAAACTTTCATGCTGTTCATGGAGGTTCCTGCCAGTTCGTGAATGGATGTTGTTCAGGGTGGTGAAAACCAGTGAGGATTGTGAGGCACTCCAAGGGGATCTGTCAAGGATGGGCGAGTGGGCGTCAACATGGCAAATGGGGTTCAATGTGGCCAAGTGCAAGGTGATGCACATTGGAGCCAAAAATCCTAAATATAAATACACATTGATGGGGTCTGAACTGGCAGAGACTGAGCAAGAGAGAGATCTTGGAGTTGTAGTGGATAACTCACTGAAAATGTCGAGACAGTGTGTGACTGCAATAAAGAAGGCCAATGCTATGCTGGGGATTATTAGGAAGGGTATTGAAAACAGATCAGCCAATATAATAATGCCCCTATATAAATCAATGGTGAGACCTCATTTGGAATACTGTGTGCAGTTCTGGGCACCACACCTTAAAAAGGATATTATAGCTTTGGAAAAAGTGCAGAAAAGGGCAACTCGAATGATAAAAGGGTTGGAACACTTTCCCTATGAGGAAAGGTTAAAGCGCTTAGGGCTCTTTAGCTTGGAGAAAAGACGACTGAGGGGTGACATGATCGAGGTTTATAAGATTATGCATGGGAAAGAGCAGGTAAAGAAAGAGGTACTTTTCTCCCTTTCTCACAATACAAGAACTCGTGGGCACTCCATGAAACTGCAGAGCGGTCGGGTTAGAACGGATAAAAGGAAGTACTTCTTCACCCAAAGAGTGATTAACACATGGAATTCACTGCCACAGGAAGTGGTGGGTGCTACAAGCATGGACGGCTTCAAAAGGGAATTAGATAAGCATATGGAGCAGAGGTCCATCAGTGGCTATTAGCCACAAGGTATAGCTAGGGGCTCTGGGGCAAGTGATGCTCTGTCTTCTTGGTGCTTGGGGGGGGGTCAACAGTGGGAGGGCTTCTAATGTCCTGGCCCCACTGCTGGACCTCCTGATGGCACTGGTATTTCTGGCCACTGTGTGACACAGAGTGTTGGACTGGATGGGCCTTTGGCCTGATCCAACATTGGCGTCTCTTATGTTCTTATGATGTATTTCCAGACAGATGGTCTTCATTCGATCTAAACGTTTACCAAACTTCGAAGCAACAGGGGGGTGGAATTTTGGGGGGGGTATGTAGATGAGCATCTGGGGGAGGTCCCCACAAGTTCGTCTAGTCCATTGTGTATATACTCTTGAACCTCTTGAACCTGCACCTGTCAAAATGACTACCTAAAATAGATCCTGCCCCCAAAAGCACTTTCCTCGGGGCAGCTTCTTTGCGGGGGTGTAATTCAGACCCTGTAAACCCAGACCTCACCAAACTTGGAGGGAAGGTAGAAGAGAGTCAGTTCGAGATCTCCTGCAAGTTTGATATCTATGCCATGCCGGGGGGGGGCACTCTACCACATTGCGAACCTCACAAACTGAACCAGTTCACTTGGTGCCTAAAAATTAGGGATGGTTCATGAACCAAACCTCCTTTTCCCAATTCATGCCCATCCCTAATCAGATGAAAGTAAAAGATCTATATGATTTTCCTGGACCTTGGAAGAACAGTGGGATAAAAGTACTCTAGATTGGTAGGTCCCTGCCCCTGGAACTCTAGAATCTAAAATTAATCACAGAGCAGGAAGAGTGGGAAATGGAAGGCTACAGTAGGAGAAAAATAGATGTTCAGTTCAGTTCAGTGGTGAGTTTATATGAATTATTTTATGAATTATAATGATTGAGTAGGATCTGACCCTGTGTGTTTCTTTTCTTTTCTTAAAGGGCAGGATGTGAACAGCATGGCTTATGCTCAGCCAGGTAAGATGGTGTTCTGGTGTTATTTCTAGTTACAGAACCCTAGGAGGGATGTCACTTCAGGAGAGCAGGAGGGAGGATGTTGTAGTTTTGGCCAGACTACACATTACACTGTGTAAGAAGTTAGGTCCAGGGCACACTGACCTCCAAAGGAAGTTTAGAAAATTAGTTGTCATGATCTGGGCTGTGCAAGTAAAGGCCTAGCATGCCCAGGGAGCCTGCGTAGCCATGGGAGGAGGCCAGGCCTACAACTCCCAGAAGTCCTTGAGATGTTTTGGTGCCACTTTTAGCCAATCACAGAAAAAGGGGACTGATAACAAACAAACTGGTGCAGAAGAAGGGCTGTTCCTTCTTCCAAGAGAGCAGAGCCAGAGGGAA
>NW_015169388.1:0-3872 GCF_001447785.1 Gekko japonicus
AAACCAGTGGGCTGCATTACAGACACTCATGGGTAATATTTTACATAGGAAAACACAGAACTCTTGCACTTTTATTAGTCCCCTCCAGGCCAAAAACGCCTCTAGAACGGGTATTAAACAAGGAACCGCACTGCAAAAAACAGCGGGATGCCTTACAGACACTCGGGAACATTGGCTCCAAGTGGAATACCAGATTAGTTTCCAGGTGCTGGTTTTGAACTTTAAGGTCCTAAGCCTTTGTCAGCAAGCTGCCAAATGTTTTTTTTATTTTATATGATGTTCCTATGTATAGATATGGTGTCAGTTTGGTCAACTGTGTTCCCCCGCCCCTCATTCGCATGTTTGCCCAGACGCTTCTTCACTCCTTGGTTATTGCATTCCTTTCACTTCACGTAAGAGCTGCTTAGCGTAACGGGTATCTTTCAAGGCCACAGGAGGAGAGCTGAGAATAATTGCTTTGGCTTCAATTAGTCGGTTCCGTGGGAAGCAGCTGCCTGTTTTCGTTTAGGTGTCAGTTTGTTCCCAAGCCTTTGGGCGCGCGCGGGAACCATCATTATTGGATAGTGCTATTATGAATTTGCTTTAACCTTTCAGGCCCATTAGCTACGGGTCATTCCTAACAGTGATTCTGTACATGCATTCATGGCTTCAATAAAAGTATAACCTTCTTGCAAGTGTGTACTCCGTTGTTGCTGTGGGGCCTGACATTCTGTTAGGAATTGTTAGGATCTGCGAAAGGGCCTCCGACCGTAGACAGCCTGCAAAATCAAGTTGTAGGCTGAAAAGTCTGGTTCAAGGCTGAGAATAAATGAAGGCCTCTGACATTTTCTTGCAAACAGCTTTTCTGTCTTGCTCGCTAACACACACTACTGGAAAATCCCGACTGGGATGAATGCCTGTTGATTCTCGCATAGTCAGAAGTTGGCTGATAACATAGAAGGGGGGAGAAACGGGCGGACTTGCTGCTGCGGAAGGAGACTTACATCAGATAGAAATATTGAAATCCTTTTTCATTTAGATTTCATATACACTCATATACACTCATGACTGTCCATAACCGCTTATAATCTATGCACATTATACACAAAACATATATAGTGATTATAGGAACAGAGCTTATGGATGGAGATTTTGATTGCACTATGGGAAATACAGGGACTTTCCAGAACAACAGATATCACTTGGGTAAATACCGGAATGCCCACGTCCAAATAAGGGAAGTTTGGCATAACAAGACTTTTATATAAGATAGATAGGTCAGCTTGACCCAGAGAAACAACAAAAAGGAGGGGAATATCAGAGTTGGGAAGTCCCAGAAGATTAAGATGAACAAAACCAGCTGTTTTCAACCGATTAGAAAAACAATTTAAAGGTCAAACGCTTCCGATTGGTCAGCAGAGGGGAAGGATAGGCAGGACCAAAAAGAATATAAAGGAGTGTATTCGACATCATAGGGCGGGATCAGGAAAGACAAGCAACCCTTGCCTTCTTGCTCCAGCTGTCTCCATTGGAACAGATACTAGAAGGCAGCCCGTCTCGGACCAACATCAGTGGTGAGAACGTTGTAAAATAATCATGTTTTGGGTCAAATTGTAACAGGCAAATTATCGAAGCTGCACAGAATGTAATCTTCTTACAAGCTGCTATTCGAGGCTATGTCTAAAATAAAACCTTTTAAAATTACAAGATGCATCTGGTTTTTCCTTTGTCAAAAGACAAGGTCCCTCACATATGCAGAGAATAAATGAAAAAGGTCCTGCTTGCAAAGCGAGTGGTGTAGGGCCGAAAGAATAACGGCTAACAGAATCCCTTCTTTCTCCCATCTCAGCGCATCTATCCATCTCGATATGAGTGACGGAGAGGAGAAAACCCTGGTCCCCGATGGGACCCAACCAGAGGAGCCGGAAGAGCCAGATCGAGGGACGGAAGTCCCGGTAACCACAGCCGCGGTGCCGGTGTCAACTCAACCACCGGCATCCAAGGCGGTGGGGGGGGGGGACCCGTCCGAAGTACTCTTCAGCTCACCTGTTCCTGACCCCCCAGAGCTCGAGAAACCACTTTGGTCAGGGCAGCGGACCCAGCACCAGCTGGAGCTCGTTCGACCCCGACGTGACCAAGGAGACGTACTCGCTGCTGGGGGCAACTTCCAGGGACAGCATGTACGACCGTGGGATGGCGGCGGGAGCCATGCTACCTCCCCTTGGAAGCCACTTTGAACCAGTGGGGCCCGCGTGGGTGACGGACCGAACCAAAGCCCGGAGTGGCCGGGGGTCCCCGGATGAGGGACTGATGCAGCACGTGGAGGCAGTCGATCGCAACATCCAACGACTGCAGCAGCTACTGCAGGAGGTGATCTTGGCGATCCCAGACCTGGTTACGTGTACCACCGAAGACGCGCTTGAACGCCAGCTGGTAGAACCGGAAGCACCACCGGTACCGGGTCTGGGAGTACCGGCACAACCTGGAGAAGTCTCCCCCCCCACGAGGCCAGCCGATGTCCCGGTTCCTGCCCCAAGACCAGCCGTCCCGGGTCCCGCTCCGAGACCGCCCAGCCTGAGGGGCCAAGTGATGCCGAGACCCAAAGACCTAATCGAGGCTACGTTCGACAGCAACCCCGAAGAACTCGCTTACTTCGTAGTGAGAGTACAGAAATTCATCGATCGGTCGGGCCACCTCTTTCCCGATGACAGCAGCCAGATCAACATGGTAGCGGCACGGCTCTGAGGAGCAGCAGCAGCTTGGTATGTGGGGCTGCACAATGCCAGAGGCCCTGAGCTAATGGACATGTATGCGTTCATGTGGGCCCTACGAGCTCAATTCGAAGATCGGAACGCGGGGGCACGGGCATACTTGCGCACGCTGAAGCAGGGGCGTCACACGGTCCGCAAGTACTTGGCAGAGTTCAAACTCCACGCTGCGAAATTGGCAAATTGGCCAGACAACGTGTTAGCCGAGATGTATAGGGTTGGACTGAATTTGTTCACTAAGCTCTTGAATGCAAAGCTACCACAGGTGCATCTACTAAGGGAACCTTTAAATCCTGCATAGTCTCCTCTGGTAAAACATAGAACTTTTTGGCAACTGATTGTAATGCAGACCCAAAACCTGGAACGTCCCATTCAGTCTGTAATACATTCTTGGGAAAAGGGCACCCTGGACAGTTCTTCAGGGGGCTTCTTAAAACCTCCCTCGTCCAGTTCCTCTGAATCTGCAGTAGAGGAAACTTCCTGTTTTTTCAGAGCTCAAGTGGTTAAGACGCTGAACTGCAGGCTGTGGAAGGTCGGTAGTTCAGCAGTTCGAGACCCGGGTGCCGCATGATGGAGTGAGGTCCCATCTCTAGTTCCAGCTCCTGCCAACCTAGCAGTTCGAAAGCAAGAAATCGCAAGTAGATAAATAGGGACCACTTCGGTGGGAAGGTAACAGCGTTCCGTGCGCCTTGGTGTTTAGTCATGCCGGCCACATGACCACGGAAACGTCTTCGGACAGCGCTGGCTCTTCGGCTTTGAAACGGAGATGAGCACCGCAACCCTAGAGTCGGACTCGACTGGCTTTCGAGCAAGGGAACCTTTACGTTTTAATTCAAGGTAGTGATTACTTTCTCGAGCAGTCTTTGGAAATGCTCAGCCTGGAACAGTCCGGTGGGATTGTCTATCTTATCTGGCTCCTCCCCAGACCATTCTCCTTCTTCCTTCTCAGTCCCTTTTGCCCTCTGCAAAGGAGCCAAGAACAGTGTTTAAGAGATCATCATGGCTAGCAAGAGTCAGGTGAAGACCATGAGGACACTTTGTCTGTTGTTTCTACAGTGGCAAAAGGGATAGCTCACTATCTGCAGTGGCCCTACACTACTCACCCCTCTCTCAGGATGAGGGTTC
>NW_015169388.1:3970-18743 GCF_001447785.1 Gekko japonicus
TCTTTCCCTGTTGGTCCATTTTGGCTCCAAAACCTCCCAGGGGCTTCTGGGAGTTGTAGGCCCAGCCTCACCTACTGCTAGCCAGGCTCCTTGGGCCTAGTAGGCCTCTGGTGGCACAGCCCGGATCATGACAGTCGCCCTCACTGGTTCCAAGGGAGACATACAAAAATCTTTATAGCCCTGCCTGGAGCGAGTGGAGGTGTGACCTAACCAGTTTGTACTGAAGGAGGAAAAACTCTGACAGAAGACAGAAAGCAGAAAGGTTCAATGCCTATTTTGCCTCAGTTTTTTGCCTGAAGAAGGGAACAGACTCAACTAGAGATGATAGTAGGCAAGTCACAGCATCTAGACTGCTGGTTGACATGGACAGAGAGGTAGTTGAGAAGCACCTGGCTGCACTGAATACAAATCCCCAGGGCCAGATGGGATGCTCCCAAGTGTTTCTAGAGAAGAAGAAGAGGAAGAAATTGGTTTTATACCCTGCCCTTCACAACACAAAGGTGTCTCAGAGCAGCTTACAAACTCCTTCCCCTTCCCCTCCCCACAACAGACACCCTGGGAGGTAGGTGGGGCTGAGAGAGCTCTTGCCAGAAACTGCTCTTTTTCAAGGACAGCTCTTATCAGAACCACGACTTGCCCAAGGTCATCCAGCAGCTGCGAGTGGAGGAGGAGTGGGGAACCAAACCCGGTTCTCCCAGATTAGAGTCCACGCACTTAACCACGACACCAAACTGGCTTGCAGAGCCCTTGTCCATCATCTTCCAGGCCTCTTGGAGGACGGGAGACGTGCCACAAGACTGGAGGAGGGCACATGTTATCCCAATTTTCAAAAAAGGAAGGAGGGACGACTCAGGAAACTACAGGCCAGTCGGTCTGAACTCTATCCCAGAGAAGATACTGGAGCAGATCTTAAAGTAAGCCATCGGCAAGCATCTAAAGGATAACTTAGTGATCCGGGGAAGTCAGCAGAGATTTGTCCTCAACAGGTCCTGCCAGACCAACCTCATTTCCCTCTTCGATCGAGTGACAAAGTTACTGGATCTAGGGAATTCTGTTGATGCTGTTTACCTGGACTTCAGTAAAGCCTTTGACAGGCTTCCCCATGAGGTTCTGATGGGTAAACTAAAGGACTGTGGACTGTAGGATAGTTAGGTGGATACGGAACTGGTTGGAGAACCACACTCAGAGGACAGTTGTCAATAGCATTTCACCTGAATGGAGGGAGGTGTCCAGTGGGGTGCCACAGGGCTCGGTTCAGGGCCTCGTACTTTTCACCATTTTTATAAATGATCTCAATGAGGGTGTGGAGGGTCTATTCATTAAATCTGCAGATGACACTAAATTGGGAAGAGAAGCAAACACACCAGAAGATAGAATTTAACGAGATCTGAACATGCTGGAGAAGTGGGCGGATGTGAACAAGATGCAATTTAGTACGGGTAAGTGCAGAGTTCTACATCTGGGTAACAAAAACGAGGAACATGCCTACTAGATGGGAGATACACTTCTGAGTAGCTGTGTGTGTGTGTGTGTGTGTGTGAACAATATCTTGGGGTAAGGTTGGACCAAAAGTTAAATATGAGCATCCAGTGTGATGCTGCGACAAAAAAGGCTAATGCAGTCTCGGGGTGTATCAACAGAGGCATCACATCCAAATCACAAGATGTCATAGCCCCGCTGCACACTGCATTGGTCAGGCCGCACCTGCAGTATTGTGTGCAGTTCTGGAGACCTTACTTCAAAAAGGATCTGGACAGAATGGAGCGCGTGCAGAGAAGAGCGATGAGGATGATCGGGGGCAGGAAGGTTCCCGCTGGATATTAGGAAAAACTTTTTGACAGTCAGAGTTGTGCAACAGTGGAATCAGCTGCCTCGGGAGGTGGTGAGCTCCCCCTCCCTGGCCGTCTTTAAGCAGCGTCTGGACAAACACTTCTTAGAGGTACTGTAGGCTGATCCTGCATTGAGCAGGGCCTGTATGGCCCCTTCCCACTTTGTGATTCTATGATTCTATAACTGAAGTTTCTGAATTGATTTTGAGGACAGTGCAACAAAGTTTGGGTCCAGTGGTGCCTTTAGGACAAAGTTTTATTCTGGGTATAAGCTCTTGTTCAGATAGAAGACGTGTCCCTGCACACGAAAGCTTATACCCAGAATAAAACTTTGTTGGTCTTAAACTTTGGTGGACTCAGTCTTTGTTCTGCTGCTTCGGATGAACACGGCAACCCGCCTGAACCCATGGACATAGAACAGTCTATTCTGGATGACACCGTGGCGTCGATCCAGGTGGCCACAGATCAACCGGATCAAGGCAAGGGGCCATCGTCTGGGCAGAGCTGAGTTGGGAGGAAGCATCATTGGCAGCTCTGTGAACTTGCTTCTGCAGCAATAACACCGGATCTAGTATATGGCCCCAAGTCTCTGAACTGAGTCAGCAAGGGCCAGCTGAACACCATCAGAAGTGGGGAGCAGAATGTCCTTCAATCAAGACCCCCGCATTCCCAACCAACATCACCTCCGTCCTTTCAGGGAATAGTTGCAGTTTCACCCAGGACTGACTGCTTGATCCTGATCAACGGTAGCCACCCTATGAGAGCCAGTGTGGCTTATCAGTTAGAGCGTAAGAGTCGGGTCTCAGAGACCCAGGTTCAAATTCCAATCCTGCTGTGGAAGCCCTCTGGCTGATTCTGGGACAGTCACATACTTTCAGCCTATCCTATAAAGGAGCAGAAGAGAATGCTGCATGTCGCTTTGGTCCCCACCGAGGGGAAAGGCAGGGTATAAAGGAAGTAAATCAACAATAAATACACCACAAGATGGGAAGGCGATAACTGGCAGGTTGGTGAAAGGCTGAGAAGGAGAGAACGAGGCAGGGAAAGGGGAGAGGATACGGGGGATGCCAAGAGGAGGAGAAGGGGACAGAGTGTGTGTGGGGGGAGTGAGGTGCCCCTCCAAGTCCTCAAGGATTCCCTACCATGCAGGTTGGCCTGGCCCAGTGGCCGACATCACACTAACCTTTGACACATTTCATGAAGCTCAACTCAGTGTCAGCTATGCTGCCATATAGTTTATGGGCCCGGGTTCGCTTTCATGACCTGTGTGCCGGTTGCTGCCGCATTCCTTTCTTTTCGCTTCTCCCCCTCGTTATCACTGACCTTGTAGCCAGCCTGTGTAGTGTCTTCCCATCAATTAACCGTGAGACTAGTTTCGTTTCCCAGCCTCGGCTCTAACTGCCTTGCTCCTCTTTCCCGCCCGTGGGAGTCAGGCCGATTGGCCCATAGGTGTGTGGGGGGGCTTCTTTTGAATACCCTATATCTCTCTCAGCTTTCTATGATGTAGTTATTCCTAACAGTGCCTGAGTCTAGGCTACCGTAGTGCTAACAATAAAGTAAAACCTTCGAAGATGCGTGTGCTCTGTTGGTTGACTGTGGGTCCTGACACTCAGTAAGAAACCCCCCACAAAGCACATTATTATAACTATTTATCGTATGGTGGAGTCACACACAGGAAGCATATCAAAATATAAAATACATAATCAAGTTGATACAACAGGTGTGCAGACCAACTGGTGTTACCATGTGACCATTTGCATATTGCCTGTATTGTGCTTATGATATGTTGCTTACATGTATATGTATCTGTGCTTTGGAGAGCCTGAGGCTCATTGCTATGTGTGTGTGTGTGTGTTGCTATGGACTGCGATGGCAGGCCTTGCACCCCGAGGCTGCCCACAGTGGGGGCCTGACAGGGATGCCTGCCACCAAGCATTTTGCCTGCCATGGAAATTTCCACTGTGCCCTGGTCAAAAAGCAGACGCCTACTCTGGAATGTTGCAATGTGCCCCAGTACCAGCGAGGTCACCATTTGGGGTACACAAAGAGACGCTTGGATGAGCAACAGATCTGACCAGCAGTGATGGACGGTGGGACGGAGTACAATTCCACCTCGTTATCTGGCTTGGCATCGAAAAGACAACATCCTTTATGGCTTGGGTACCCAACATCTGGCATAGCAAAGAAGTTGCCGTGGCAACGGAGGTGCAACCATCACCAAATGGCCCCGCTTTGATGTAGGATAGAAGAATCTGCATATTATCCACTACCCATCTTGTAGGACGTCACCCCCTGCCCAACCTATAGCTTAGGAGTAGAGGACGAACCCCAAGTTTTATGATAGTCAGGGACTGCCCCGAAAGGGAGCTCTTAAAAGGAGAAACAAGCCTTTGTTCTCCAGCTAGCTCACCCTTACCCCTAGTTTGCACTAAGGTGCTGCAGGTAACTCTTAAGTTCCCCGGAGTCACGACCAGGGAGCGCACACGTGGCTGTGGCTGGCCCCAGTCTTTGTGTGTCTAGAGTCCACCAGCTGTTGCCTTGGCTGCCCTTCTTGGAAAGAGGAGATTTCTTCTCACAGTTGGATCTCAGATGAGTATGATCGTATACCTCAGAGTCATCCCCCTTGTTTAATGCTTTTGTTGTTTTTCATGCTTATTGTTTTCCTATTCTATTGTAACTAAGGAGCTTGTGTGAATTCGTATGCATCTGTTTTGGTATGTCTGAACATTTACTCTAGTAAAGACAACTTGATTTTAAACCTAGCTGTTGTCTGTCTTCCTGGGAAATAGCGAGCCTTCAGCACGCCAATCCGACCTCTGGATACACGGGCTTTTTAACTCACGCACCGCCCTCCCCTGTACTCAGGGTCCAGCTGGGCGTCCCAGAACCGGTTCCGGTCCGATTCGGGTAACACTGGGCAATCCCCTTAAATGCAAATCTCTGAATTTTCAATCCACTCAATCTCAGCTGGGGAGAGTTCAAAGAGCCCACAAAGCACAGGAAACACAAAGTCTGTCGGCGACAGCAGGCGAGCCTTGAGTTTTCTCTCGGTCTTACCTGCATTCTTGGCCTTTCTGAGAGACTTTGGAATTTCCAAATAATCTCCAAGTTTGTCCTGGAGGGAAGCTTGAGCAAGGCACTTTTCTTGGGAGGAGATTCAGACAGCGGTTTGTTTTTCCGGTCCTGAGACTTGCCGAAGCGGGAGGCCAAGACAAGAGGACTAGTTTTGCTAGGTCCTTAGCCAAGACTGTGAAGCCGAGGACGAACATCAGCAGATACCAACCTGTTTTGAACTGGGAAAGTCCTTTGCAGCCTTACTTCTTTGGCGGTTTGTGATTCTCCCGGGGAGTAAGAAAGCGGAGCGACGGAGATGGAGAGCAGAGAAGCGCCCAGGCTTGGTATGTTGAGTGCCGAGAGATAGAGCGAGTACGAGCGGCTGGAGAGGTTTCTCGGCACAGATAGAGTGAAGGCGGATCGCTGTTTCAGAGGAGAGCGTGGGCGTGGTTGAGAGCAGCGAAGTGTGATCTTGTCCATGCAGTCTTACTCAAGCAACGGTAATGAAATCTAACCAGTGGAGTGAACTGTTGGTGGAAAGTCAGTGGTGACTTGGTAGACAACATAGGACAATACAGGAGTTGCCTGATCAAATTTGCGGTCCTCCACTGTTCTGGTCTGAGCGGCATGGTAGCGTGTGTGGGATAGTGAATCGGCAGAGGAAGAGGACGAGAGAAGTAAAGACGAGAGAAGTAAAGACTTGTAAAACCGGGAAAAAAACGGAAAAAAATTACAGATCAAGGAGACGACAAGGAAATTAGGAACTTAAAGTGAGACTCTGACTAAACTAAAGTGAGACTGTGACAGACTTGACTAATTTAAACAAAAACTGCTGGTGTGGGAGTTTAAGGTGTGAGGGATAACTTTGGAGTTTTTTGGGTGAGGTGAAGGGTTTATTTATGGATGTATGTGCGCTATTGCTTGAGTAAGATATAAGGTGACATAGAATAGGGGGGTACAGAGGGAGTGGAGAGATTGGGATAGAAGAATAGGAACACCAAAGAGGATATAACGGATATAATTGGAATATATCGTGACTTCACTAAAACAGGTTTAGAGCTTAGGCCATAAGAAACGGCTTTTAGTACTGGGCAAATTAAATTAAATGAATAATGGCAAGTGGGGTAAGGAAAGGGTCAGTACCATCCCCAGGACAGGCCAAAACAGTAGCAGCAAACCTAAGCCAAATGAAAGAACTAAATGTCCAAATAGACGAAAGTGTGACTAAAGCAGTGAATAATGCAATGCAAGCTCTGTTACCTGAGCTTATAGCTAAAGCAATAGAACCTCTGCAAACAAAACTAGACTCTGTTACTCAGCATATAACAACTCAGATAGAGGACTTTAAGGGCCAGATATTAGAAAACAAACAAGAGATTGCCAAATTGAATAAAGGTAGAGATATAGTAGAAGAGAGAGTGGAAGTGATTGATCAACAGATGCAAGATTTGAAGATCAAATATGACTCTATGGAAGAGGCACTTATGACTCTAGAATACGAGAAGGCGGCCTACTTTCTAAGATTTCAAAATATTCCGGAAAATAAAATGGAAAATCTGAAAGAAATTATAGTACCAGTTTTAGCGGAATTATTGGAACTGTCACAGGATGATATGGCCCAAGAAATAGAACTGATATATAGAAGGAACTCGGCGTATGCGAAATGAAATAGGGTACCTAGGGAGGTCCACATTAGATTCTGTAGAAGGTCAACACGAGAAATTTTTTGGGAAATCTCAAGAACTACAACGGTTAACATACAGGGAAGTGAAGTGAGGATTTTGAGAGACACACCATGGAGGATAAGGGAAAGGAGGCAGGAGTATCAGATTTTGGCAGAACTTTTGAGGAAAAATGATACGCTTTATAGATGGTTGGTCCCCGAGGGAATAGCCTTTATGTATAAGACGCTGAACTGCAGGCTGTGGAAGGTCAGTAGTTCAGCAGTTCAAGACCCGGGTGCCGCAAGACGGAGTGAGCTCCTGTCTCTAGTTCCAGCTCCTGCCAACCTAGCAGTTCGAAAGCAAGAAATTGCAAGTAGATAAATAGGTACCACTTCGGTGGGAAGGTAACAGCGTTCCGTGCGCCTTGGTGTTTAGTCATGCCGGCCACATGACCACGGAAACGTCTTCGGACAGCGCTGGCTCTTCGGCTTTGAAACGGAGATGAGCACCGCAACCCTAGAGTCGGATTCGACTGGCTTTCGAGCAAGGGAACCTTTACCTTTACCTATAAGGGAAGAAGTCATAGATTAAACTCATTAACGAAATTGGAAGATTTCCTCAAAAAATACGGGCAAGAATTAGGTGGGGAAGAGGGAGAACCGAGTAGATCAGAGGAGGAATCACAGGATGAACGGCAAGAAATGACAACACTAACCAGAAAGGAAAATAAAAGGAGAAGATATAAGAAATTCGGCCAACCCGCAGTAACTACAAGGCTAAGACAGAAGAGGGAAAAAGAATCAGAGAATAAACAGAATGGACAAGAAGAGGATTAGAATAGTGTCGATAAATGTTAATGGCCTGAATACACCACAAAAAAGGAGAAAGATATTTTGTCAGGCGAAAAAACTTAAAACTGATGTGTTGTGCATTCAGGAGACCCATATTAAAAAAGGAGATGAAAAATTACTAGAGTCAAAAAGGTTGGGGTTGTGCTTTGTGGCTGCTAACTGTAAGAAAAGGGGGGTGGCAACATATGTAAAACCGTCGTTGTTTCCGGAGTTGATGTTTAAATCTGATGATGGCAGAGTATTGATTGTTAAAATGAAAAGACAAAAAAGAATGGTGTTAATAGTGAATATCTATGCGCCTAATCAAGGACAGGAAAATTTTTATCAAAATTTGAGAAACATACTAACAAAATTTTCAACAGAAGAAATATATGTAATTGGTGATTTTAATGCGGTATTAAATTTAAAAGAGGATAGAATGAATCAAAGAAGAGAAATAGTAAAATCAAATGAACTTCCGCAAGCCTTCTTATTGTTGGCTAAAGAGTTAAATCTCATAGACCTCTGGAGGGTAAGAAATGGTAATAAGAAGGATTACACATTCTTTTCGTCTCGCCATAAATCATGGTCAAGGATAGACATGGTTTGGGCCTCGAGTCTATTATTAACAGATGTTATAGAAGTGGAGATATTGCCATCAACATTTGCCGATCATAATCCGGTACTGGTGGAAATTGGGGTTTCATCTAAACCTACAAGATGGATGCTGAAAACATGGCTACTGAATAACCAATCATTTGTGTGGGAGTGTAAAGTAGAATTTGAGTTCTTTTTTAAGCAAAATTTAATACCCAAAACAAACATTGATATAGTGTGGGATGCCTTTAAGGCCTTTGCGAGAGGGAGATTTATAAGACAAGAAATCTGGTTGAGAAAGCAAAAACAAGAGAAATACAAACAACTAGTGGCATTAATTAAGAAAGAAGAATTAGATTTGAAAAAGGATCCCCAATCTATTCGGTTAAGACTCGGTATCGTGAAACTACAACATCAGTTGAACTGTCTATTGACCCAAGAGATGGTGGAAAATATAAAATATGCAAGGCACTATTTTTTTGAGAAAGGGAACAAACCTTCGCGGTGGTTAGCATATAGGCTTAAGAGAAATAAAGAAAATAAACAGATAAAAATGTTTAAAAATGATTGAGGAGTTAACTGTTTTTCCTCAGGAGAGATGCAAAAAACAATAGAGGACTTTTATGGAAAGCTATATGAGCAAAAGGAACAGGACACACAAGTAATTGATACTTTTTTGACCACATATAACAGGAAAAAATTCACAGTAGAACAAAAAAATACCTTAAATGACCCAATTACAGTAGTTGAGATAATAGAACATATCCAGCGACTAAAAATGAGGAAGACCCCAGGACCAGACGGATTGTCAGCGGAATTTTATAAGACCTTCAGAAATCAAATTGTTGCTCCTCTGAATTTAACTATTCAAAACATTATTGATAATAAGAGGTTTCTGAAATCCTGGGAAGAAGCACTGATTATCGTATTACCAAAACAGCAAGCTGATGTAACACAGATAAAAAATTATAGACCTATCTCACTACTTAATAGTGACTATAAAATATATGTGGCAATATTAGCAGGTAGATTGAAGAAAATATTACAACAAGTCATTCACAGTGATCAAGCAGGGTTTTTACCACAAAGACACTTAAGGAATAATGTTAGAACTATTTTAGACGTGTTAGAATTTTATGAGACCAATCCAGGTAACCAGCTAGTTTTGTTATTTTTAGATGCTGAGAAGGCATTTGACAATGTCAGTTGGGAGTTCCTATTGAAACAGCTCAAACTCTGGGATTGTGGAGAGAACTTTCTTAGTATGATACGAGCAATCTATAAACAACAGGAAGCCAGAATAATTTTTAATGGTTACATGACTAGGATGATACAAATACAGAAAGGGACAAGGCAAGGATGCCCGCTGTCGCCTTTACTGTTTATTCTTATGATAGAAATACTTAATGACATGGTGAGGGCAGATTCATCAATTAAGGGATTAAACGTCAAAGGAGAACAGTTTAAAGTGCAGGCTTACGCCGACAATCTAGTATTTGTATTAGAAGAACCTGTTACATCTTTAGTGCATTTGAGATATAATTTACAAATATACGGTCATGCGGCGGGACTGAAGGTAAATTATCAAAAATCCAAGATATTAACAAAGAATTGCCCCAAGAATGTCCAAAAAATGATACAAGAAAAAACAGGATTTGCAATATCTAACAAGATTAAATACTTAGGAATCTGGATAACAAATAAATGCAGTTCACTCTTTAAAGATAATTATAGGAAAACACTTTTAGAAGTTAAGAAAAATTTGGAAAATTGGAAAGATCTAGTTATCCATGCTAGGTAGAATCGCCACCATTAAAATGGCTATTTTACCAAAATTAATGTTTCTTTTCCAGACAATACCTATTGTTAGGAATCAGGAGTTTTTTAAAGAACTGGGAAAGATATGCTCCTCATTTATTTGGCAAGCAAAAAACCCAAGATTTAAGTTAGAGTCGATGCAAAGTAGGAAAGAGATAGGTGGGTTCGCAGTGCCGGATTGGAATTTATATTACAAGGCTGCGGCCTTAGTGTGGATAAAGGAATGGGCAACACTCTCTAATAGTAGACTTCTAAAACTAGAAAGTTATGATCTTCCAATGGGGTGGCATGCTACCTTATGGTATAATAAAGATAAGAAATATTTTGAACGCCACTATTTGAGAGGATCCTTGATAAAAGTTTGGAGGGAGGTTAAGCCACAATATTACAAGAAGATTCCGAGATGGGTAGCCCCCATAGAAGCCCTAGAAATACCAACTTTATATACACATGGCAACAGCTGCTCTTATGATGCTCTGTTAGATAATAAGAATAACTTAAAATCAACAGATATTTTGAAAACACAAAAAATAGAATTGACATGGCTTCAGAACATGCAGTTAAAATAGAACTTTAAAGAAGATCTTAAAATTGGGTTTTATGATAAAGCAACGGACATGGATAAGATATGGTTCACATCGGAGGTACAATTGATAAAGAGGTTATATAAAATTCTACTGGATGGGAAAACACAGGAAGAAGTAATGTGGGCCAGTTTAAAAGCTTGGAATAAAGATCTAGGGCATGATATAGAGCAGCATAAATGGTTTAAAATATGGGAGACAAATATAAAAATTACGAGGGCGACTTCATTTAAGGAAAATATCTATAAAGTGGCACATAGGTGGTACCTATATCCCTCAAGATTGGCAAAATACTCTGAGACCGCGACAAATATTTGTTGGAAATGTCGTCAGAATACTGGCACATATTTCCATATGTGGTGGACATGCACTAAGGTTAGAAAATATTGGGAGAGGACTAGAAAAATGTTAGAAGATGGTTTGGAGGTACCGATAGCCTTAAATCCCGAAATCTTCCTATTAAATATTGTACCAGAAATAGGTGGGAAAGAAGTGAAGAGTCTGTTGATACACTGTATAACTGCTGCCAGAATGTGTTATGCCAAGTATTGGAAAACCGAAAAAATCCCAGACAAAGTAGAAGTGGTCCAGAAATGGTTCGAAGTTGCTGAAATGGATAAACTGTCGAGCTTACTAAACGGGAAAGATGAAGAAATATCTAATAAGAAGTGGGAAAAATTACTTAAGTTGAAAATAAAATGAACGGGTTAGGAGAAGATAAGATTAGATACAAAGTTAGTGGAAATATTATGGCTGTATGCTCATCTATGTAAATTGCTTTGATATTCTGTGTTATACCTTGTGGGGTGTGGGTTATGGGAAAAATCTCAATAAAAATACTTAAAAAAAAAAAGGAAACACAAAGTCTAATCTATCTGATACAAACAATAACAACTTTAATGAGCTGTGACTATTCCTTAGCTGAGTATTTAGAAAGAAACACTTCATCTAGAGATGCCAACTGCCTGGACAAAAACAGTGTGCTGTGTCTTTGACAGAGGCTTTACGGGACATCATTTACCTCTTCAGATACCTATCTCCACACACATTAAGCCTCTGGGAACGAGGAAGGATATTTTTTTCCCTTTGGGCAACTGTTACCAACCCTAATGCAGATACATCTCCAAAATAAAGTGAGGAGACAGAAAGAGAATTTTGTCAGTTGGTGCCATAAGGGCCCAATCTCAATGGAAGAATCCAAGGGGGACTCTGAGGAGGAAGACATGGGGGGAGTACACCTTGGCCCAGGGCTCAGTCCAGGTCATTTCCAACACATGCACAGGTGGTGGCAGTGGTGGTATTCAGAGCAGGAGGAGGGAATCCTATTTCTCCCTCCTGATTTTCTCTACAAGAATCTGGGGGTGGGGTGAGGAGGATAATTTGAACTGGAGAATTCATGCCCCACAAGGTTCACCATGGATACTAGTCCATTTCCACAATACTCGCTGTTGTAGAGGAGGGGGGCTGACCCATTAGAACTTACTGAGTTGTTGGGTTAGGGGACACAACCTATCCTTTTCAACCCAAATTCTTTGGGTTTCAAAGTGGCGAGACCTCCAAAAAGCTCACAGCAGGCTGGACTGGGGAGGGATGAGGGTTGAGAAATGCCTCTCCAGAACTGATCGCCAGGTAAAAATGTTTGTGAATTAAGGATGCCGCCTGGTCACACTATGGTTATACCAGTAGGCGAGAGGCTGTAAATATCTTACCCTCTCAGCTTGTCTACTGCTGCATACAATTTGGGAAATGAACTGTTTTTGCCAGGATAAAAGCTCTTTTCATGGCTAAGCAGTTAACATAGTTTCTCCTTGTTGTGGGTTCCTTGTTGCAGTAGAAGAGTGTCACTCTGACTGAATCTCTTTCCACACTCTGAGCACTTAAAAGGTTTCTCCCCTGTGTGTTGCCAAGCAGCCGCTTCAAATGGCATTAATACAGACTCTTACATTCTACTGCCTTGCTGAACTGGAAAGAAAGTGTGTCAGGGCAATACATAATGCTGTAACCCAAAGAACAGTGCCTTTATACTGGACTGAAGGGATGTGCTTTAGCTAAGGGAAGCCTTGTGAAGCAGCATCCCAAAACCAGAGATGGACTCCTGGACTACAAGAAGCCTTTTGCTCCTGCATCTCCAGCAGCAGAATGCAGAGCAGCAGCCCTGACCTCCATACACGCGGAACGAGCAGCAGTTCACAGAGGGAAGACATGCTCAACGAAGAGGACAAGACGTTCCTACACAGATGCCATGAACAGCTCCCTTCCCTCCCACCAGGTATTACCATCACCAAAAGAGGCACATATTCCTCTCCAGATTAAACAATGTGCCCAATGTGATTCTGAACGTCATCCCTAACATCGATGAAGGTATGCACCGTGAGTACCTGTAAAATCAACACTGAAGAACTTGATGACTTTTTCAGTTAAGCCCCTTTAAAATGTTAAATTGACAAAGAAAGGAGAGGCGGAACTCCCCCCCTCTCCTTTCTCCGTGAAGCGGCTGGGATGAGGTACGAGCTATGGAAGGAGCGTAGTTAAACATCTTTTGGGGCAAAGAGAGACTTTTGTTTGAGCTTCTACAAAAGAACTATAAAATTTCTTCTTAAAAAAGAAAGATATTTAGAACTGAATTCTCGACTTTGCGACAATTTCTTGTGACATCATGCTTTACTGCTGAAAGCAAGAAGCTCACTGTGTTTAGACTCCACTATAAAGCTGCGAAGGATTTTTGCTTGCTGGTGTACCTAGGGGAACTACTATCTGGTAAAGGCGGTAATCTTGGAAGAGACAATCGATAAACAATTTGTAGAGACTTTGGGCTTGGCTGGGCTGAATTGAGACTCTTGTTATTGTATTAAAATGGGTGATCAAGACACACAGAAAAGCATGCCAGAATATCTAGATATGGATAGCTCCATGGAAACTGACGCGCTTCAAATCTTTTGGGAGGAGCTCCAGGCTGTAATTTTTGAAGCAGTGGATCTGGCAGTCAAAGAGGCTTTTGAACTAATATTAGACAAAGAAGTTATTACATCAAGCCAAACTACTAGTAAGAAAGCCAAGCACCAAACTGTGCAAGAAGGAGAACAACACTACAGTCAAGCTGACCGAAATCACAGAGAAAAAGAACCTCAGCACCCAACTGTGCAAGATGCAGGACAATGCTACAATCAAGATTAACTAATTTACAGTGAGAGTCAAGCTGATCTCTACAGTGAGAACAGATCTACCAAATGGATGTCAAACTCTGGAATCCTTAAAGTTACAAGGGGGGAAATGCATCAGAAAGAAGATGAAAAAGAATTCATGGAATCCTCAGTTACCTTAAAATCTGAATACAGATGGCGAATTATAGAAGAAAGCCTTTCCACATACAAGGGGGAAAGGCATAGAATTAAGACTTTAATAAAAAGACATTACAAAAAAAAGAAAAAAAATAGGATATATAAATAAGAATGGTTTAGGGAACTTTTGTTAAGACTGGTTTAGAGAACCCTAGCTTATGTTTAACTGGTTAAGAGAAAATTATAGCTTATACCAAAAACATCTAAGGGAAGGTCGATTGTAAACATTTTTATATAGCCTCTTTATAAGAAAACAAATTAAGATATTTTGAGGGAACCGTTGATAAGACTGATCCAGAGACCCTTAGCTTATGTTTAACTGGTTAAGTTAGGCTAGAGAATCTGTTCTTATACATTTATAACATTACAGTTCACATTAAAATTACTTAAGGGAAGATTAATTTTAAATGTTTTAGATAGTTTTGTTATAAGAGAATAAATTGTATAAAATAGATTGGTTGAGAAAATACCTATGAATGAATATTTGAATAAGATTGTTTATAGATTTAGGTAAGGCTGCTAATAGATCATTGTAGAGATGGTATTTAAATGTACTTTATCGAAGAATATTGTGGAATGCTTAGACAAATGTGTAACTAGTAGAAAACGTGTTAACCGATTGAGATACTGGAATATATAGATATTACTTAATGATCAAAAATAGACTTAAAAGTAGTGTTAAATGTAGGCTTGTAAACATATTATGGTAGAAAGAATGGTATGTAGTTATATAGGTATGAGGTAGTTTAAGAGACACATCGTTACTATTATTACTCTTATGTGTTTGTGTGTTTGTCTGTTTTTGTCTTAAAACAGTCAAAATTGTTAAAAAAAAGAAAAAAAAAAGAATATGCCCAATATCAGCAGCAAGGCATCTTTTAGTAATCTAGCCTCAGCGTCTATTCCTGGGGACTGGGAAATCAAACTCTGGTATACAAGGGTTATGGTCCTATAATTAATCCTTACTGCCATTTAATAATTCATAAATCCTCAAAGTTACTAATAATGTGGGTTCTTAGATGGCGTTGACGATGGCCACTGTGATTGAATCTCTTTCCA
>NW_015169389.1:0-1800 GCF_001447785.1 Gekko japonicus
TCCAGCTGATCTCTGCGCTTTGGCCCTTTCTGCTTCCCGTTAAGCTCAGGGCAAGCGGCCTTTCGGAGAAGCCGGGCTACTTGCTGGCCCTTACAAATTTATTCCAGCCAAGCTGGTGCAAACGGCTTCCGATAGGTGAAACGTGCAACCACTCTGGCAACACCATGGATATCACGTTGTGCTGAGTAAAAAAGCAAGTGAGCAGACATAGAACTACACCTTCCAATACATATATGATGTTACTTTTGTTTAAGCAGCATTGCAGCGTTCACTGCCATTCACAGTATCTTCCTGCACTCCTCTCGGATGCTTTGAATCTAGGGTTGCCAGCTCTGGGTCGGGGGATTCCTGGAGCTTTGGAGGTGGAGTCCGCCCTCCAAAACAGCCATTTTCTCCAGGGGAGCTGATCGCTTTCGTCTGGAGATCAGTTGTGATTCCGGCAGAACTCCAGGCCACACCTGGAGGTTGAGTAACTCAAAAAAGGGATCACTGTCACAAGGTAATATATCAAACAAACAAACAAACACTGTGATAAAAATGACAATGACATTTAAAAAATCTATAGACATCAAATTATATTACAAAAGAAACTTTTACTATATTACAAAGGAAATCCTAACATTCTCAAGGAAAAGTCCATCATCCTCAGTGAGTAAAGTTAAAGGTTTCCCTTGCTCGAAAGCCAGTCAAGTCCGACTCTAGGGTCGCGGTGCTCATCTCCATTTCAAAGCTGAAGAGCCAGCGCTGTCCGAAGACGTTTCCGTGGTCATGTGGCCAGCATGACTAAACGCCGAGGAGCACGGAATGCTGTTCCCTTCCCACCGAAGTGGTCCCTATTTATCTACTTGCAATTTCTTGCTTTTGAACTGCTAGGTTGGCAGGAGCTGGAACTAGAGACGGGAGCTCACTCTGTCATGCGGCAACTCGGGTCTTGAACTGCTGAACTACCGACCTTCCACAGCCTGCAGTTCAGCGTACATATACATAAAAGGGACTAAAAACTGTAGCCTAGGAAATAGGGTCTGTGAGGAAACGCCACCTGGTGGTAAGTAAAGGTAAAGGTTCCCTTGCTCGAAAGCCAGTCGAATCCGACTCTAGGGTTGCAGTGCTCATCTCTGTTTCAAAGCCGAAGAGCCCGCGCTGTCCGTAGACGTTTCCATGGTCATGTGGCCGGCATAACTAAACACCAAGACGCACGGAACGCTGTTCCCTTCCCACCGAAGTGGTACCTATTTATCTATATGCAATTTCTTGCTTTCGAACTGCTAGGTTGGCAGGAGCTGGAACTAGAGACGAGAGCTCACTCCGTCATGCGGCACACTCGGGTCTCGGACTGCTGAACTACTGACCTTCCGCAGCCTGCAGTTCAGCGTCTTAACCACTTGAGCCACCGCAGCTCCTAGTTCAGTGAGTACCCGGTTATAAACACATTTCACCAATCTTCCTCAGCAGTAATCCTTTTATATCGAAAGGCGTCAGGCCTCTTGATACAGCTTAACTTCTTTTTTTACTTTCTTCAGATTTTTACAGCTTAAGTTCAGCTTCGTGTTTCTTTCCATTCTAAATAACCGTGTTTGTTCCAGGGTAATTTGAAGAAAGTAAAAAAGAAGTTCAGCTGTAATAATTTGAAAAGGGAACCAGAAGATAATTTGAAGAAAGTAAAAAAAAGAAAAAAGGAAAAAAATAAGTTAAGCTGTAAAAATCTGAAGAAAGTAAAAAAGAAGTTAAACTGTATCAAGAGACCTGACGCCTTTCAATATAACAGGATTACTCCTGAGGAAGATTGGTGAAATGCGTTTA
>NW_015169389.1:5460-12023 GCF_001447785.1 Gekko japonicus
AAGCCGCTCTGAGACTCCGAGTGAAGGGGGGGGTATAAATCCAATCTCCTCCTCTTCTTCTTCTTCTACAATAAAACAAGTTTAAAATTTAAAGTAATGAAAATATTAACCACTACGCCAAACAAAAAGGAACTGCAGGCCAGTGTTTCTTCTTCTTTTCCCTCCCTCTCCTAGCGGATGACCTTAAACAGATGATCTGCTAGGGGAGAGGGTTTCACCAGGATACCCACTGGTATGTGGAGTCCCTCAGGGGGCAATCCTCTCCCCAATGTTATTTAAAATCTTTATGCACCCCCTTGCCCAGCTGGTGTGGAATTATGGATGTGGGTGTCACCAGCACTCGGATTAACCCAGCTCCAGGGGCCATTTCATAGAAAAAGAGGTCCAGGAGCTCATTAGCATAACTCATTAGCGTAACTTATTTGCATATGCATATGCCACCCACCCCTGATCTCACCGGAAGTGTGTCAGAAGGGGACAGCCACCACTCAGGCTCCACTGGACTGTTTTGGATTGCTAGCTATTGGGGGAGGGGGGGGAACGTGCAGATCTGTCCTCGCAGAGGAGGGAGAGCTTGTACCTGAATAAAACTTGGTCTTAAAGGTGCCACTGGACTGTTTTGGACCGGGGGGCCGGGGTGGGGGCTCTACAACTTACCTGGCTGCGTCTTGCTCTGACTGAGGGCTGCTTGGAGCAGGGGGTGGGGCTTGCTGCATGTGCCCACCCCCTGAACTCTTTACTGCCGGAGCTCTGCTCCTGTGCACTCCCGCAGGAAATGACCCCTGCCCAGCTCTATCTGTTGATGAGTGCCGGCTGGGGACAGGCCCAGAAAATCTGGCCAGAGGTTTGGAGGCCGTGAATGCTTGGCTAAAGCAGAGCAGGCTGAAACTAAATCCATCGAAGACAGAGGTCCTGTGGCTGGGATGGAGGGGCAGGGTGGGATGGGTTGCCAAGCTCCCCTCTCTTGACGGGGTGCCACTAACAGCTGGGCCATCCGTCAGGAACTTGGCAGTGATCCTGGATGCCCCCCTTTCAATGGAGGCCCAGGTCACAAAGGTGGTGAAGCCAGCATTTTACCCTCTTCGCCAGGCTAAGTCATTGGTGCCGTACCTGTCGCCCTCCGACCTAGCCACAGCGATCTACGCAACGGTCACCTCCAGGCTGGATTGCTGTAACTCGCTCTACGTAGGGCTTCCCTTGAGTTTGATCCGGAAAATGAAAATGGTCCAGAATGCGGCTGCGAGGGTCCTGATGGGGACGCCTTTCGGAGCGCATTTCCAACCGGTGCTCTCTTGGCTGCCCTGGCTCCAGACTGAAGACCGGATCAAATTCAAGGTTTTGGTGTTGACCTTTGAAGCTCTAAACGGCCAGGGACCAGCATACCTTTGGGACCATTTTTCCTGGTATGTCCCCCGCAGAGCGTTACACTCGAGTGATCGAAATCTGCTGGTGGTTCCCAGCCCAAAGAGTGTCTGGTTGGTGGAACACTCTTCCAGGATTGATCAGGGCCCTGCGGGATCTGGTACAGTTCTGCAGGGCCTGCAAAACAGAGTTGTTCCGCCGGGCCTATGGTGGATGGCACTGATGGGCTCCTTGTCCATGGGTTTCATCTAGCTTTGGCCTCTCCCTCCTTCTCTTCTCCCCCTTCTTATCAGGTGCCGATATATGGCCCCTCCGCGTGGGTTCTACGCCATCTTAGATTGTACAGTAGTTGTTTTTACTGATTTTATTGTATTTATTGAAATGGAGAGCGGGGTTACAAATTGAATAAAATAGATAGATTGGATGGATGATATGATGGGTGGATGGATGATATAGATGGATGGGTGATAGCTAGATGGGTGATAGACGGATGATGATGATGATGAAGAAGAAGATAGATGGATGGTAGATGGTAGATGGATGGTAGATAGATAGATGGATGGATGATAGATGGGTGACAGATGGGAGATGATAGATAGATAGATAGATAGATAGATAGATAGATAGATAGATAGATGATATATAGATGATAGATAGATAGATGGATAGACAGACAGACCGACAGACAGACGGATGGATGGATGGATGGACGGACCAGACGGACAGACATAGATGATGGATGGACAGACAGACGGACAGATAGATGGGCAGACATAGATAGATAGATGGTGGATGAATGTACGTACGTACAGATAGACATAGATAGATGATAGATAGATAGATAGATAGATAGATAGATAGATAGATAGATAGATAGATAGATAGATAGATAATGGATGAATGGACAGACAGATAAAATCTTCCCCAGCTAGGGACGCCAACTGCCAGGTGGGACCCCTGGAATTGCGGCTCATCTCCAGGCTCCAGGAATCAGTTCCCCTGGAGAAAATGGATGCTTTGGGGGTTGGACTCTATGGCCTTGTACCCCGCCGGAGGTCCCTCCACTCCCCAGGCTTCACCCCCAAATCTCCAGGAGTTTCCCAACCTGGATCTGGCAACCCCATCCCCAACAATGGGATGGAGGAGGGACAAGGTACATTATGTCAGCAAGAACTAAATGGCAGAAGGAAGGAAGCTTTTGCCCGGTGTCTTTTTCTGCCTTACTGGGATGATTTCAAGCCCTTACAAGCTTTCTTTGCCGGTTGGGCAAGTCCTTCCGGAACAGGCCGAGCAGGACTTCTTCTCCTACACAGCCCGCCTTGGTGAAAATAAAGTTCATTGTACGTGTAGTTTATGTTGCGATGTGATCCTGCTTTGGAAATCGAAAAAATATCTTGTTTTACTTCGATGTAGTAGGTTTTCCTTACCTTAGTTGAGGAATACATCAATAGTTTTGCCATTGGACGCCGGCCACTCATCGATGACATGTTTATG
Source organism: Gekko japonicus (assembly GCF_001447785.1). Taxonomy (NCBI): domain Eukaryota; kingdom Metazoa; phylum Chordata; class Lepidosauria; order Squamata; family Gekkonidae; genus Gekko; species Gekko japonicus. The sequence goes on from NW_015169389.1 coordinate 8,317, forward strand.
ATAATTCCTTTCTTCCTGTAGGGAGAGCCATCAGAACGAGTTAGGACTGTGGTGAAGTGATACCTCCCCCCACACAGGTAGCTGGTGCAAAATCTATATATTTTAGAAGATAAATGTCTAAAGTGCACTCTGGTGATGTTCACGGGCTTCCTTCACATAACCATCTTAACTGAACCGGAGGGTTTGGCTTTAGAACTCCCTCGTCTGGTTTATTTTGGGCATCCGCTCAGGAGAATGGAGTCTGATATGCAAAAACGTGGTCTTTCTGAGGGTATGCGAAACTCCAGCACTACATTTAGTAACTAAGATGATTTTGTCTCTCTCCATTTACATCAGAAGGAGAAATTTTTCACCTAAAGGAAGAGGATTGCCTTTATCCGCTGTTTTCTTTCCTTCCGTTTTATTTGCTCCATTTACACCCCACCAAAGAGCTCCAAAGCACCTTACATTGTTTTCATTTCCTCTATTTTATTTGATCCTTTATTTCTTTATCAAATTTCTCCCCCGCCTTCCCAGCCAAAGCCGGCTCAGGGCGGCTTACGTAAAAACAGATAAGTTACAAAACCGATAAAATTGTAATATATTACAATTAAAACAATTCTAAAACCATCTAACTTAATAAAGTGCTAGTAGCCGTTGCCATTAGATTGATGGTGGCAGCCATTGTTCCATGCTCTTAACTCACAGTCGGCTTGCAATCTTCATTTTTAGTTGTCCTTGCAGTGATTGATGTCCTTTAGGCTGTTGGTGGAAATTCCAGGGATCCAGGGAGGGCCCTCTCTCATTCCACCATCAGTCGTTAACTATTGGTGGTGGTGGTGGCAGCTTCTGAAAGCCTGGTGGAAGAGCCCTGTTTTACAGGCCCTGCAGAACTGTAAAAGGTCCCGCAGGGCCCTGATCTCTGGGAGCTAATTCCACCAGAACGGGGCCACCAACGAGTAAGCCCTGGTCCTGGGGGACATGTGGGGAAAGGCGGTCCCTCAGGTAGTTTATTCACAACAGCCCTGTGAGGTAGATGCATTCTTAAGCCTTGACTCTGTGTTAAGGATAAATAAATATTTTTATGGCCTTTAGCAGACAAAGTATAAATAATAGAAAATTAGAGAAGCAAAAAATAACCCAGTTGAAAAAGCAAATTCAAAAACAAGAAGATGCTAAAAAGTGTCTATCACCAGACAAACTTAGATTAAAAATCCAAGTATTACATCATGAGTTAAACTGTTTATTAAATCAAGAAATTGCCAAGAAGGTTTTATATACAAGATAAAATTTCTTTGAAAACTCAAATAAACCTACACGTTGGTTGGCACATAGATTAAGATGTGAGGGGAAAAAGAGATATATTAGGATCTTACAAAATAAACATAGTCAGGGAAAAAGCTGTTTACACGACCTGAAAGAGATCACGAAACAGTTTTATGAAAAACTGTACAGAAAACAGATGTTAGATTTAGAGGCCATTCAAAAGTATCTGAAGGAAAACCCCTATAATAAAAAACTGAACAGTACTCAACAAAAGTTGCTTAATCAGGCATTTACAATCCATGAAATAGCGGAAGCTATTAGAAAACAGAAGAGAAATAAAACACCAGGTCCTGACGGGTTCCCGATGGAATTTTATACAATATTTGAAGAAGAACTTACGGTCCCATTTAAACAGGTGATACAAGGGGTTCCACAAAAGAAAACACTCCCTGATTTGTGGAATTTGGCCCTAATTTCTCTGATACATAAGAAAGATTCGGACCCAAAAGAAATTCGAAATTACCGCCCCATATCTCTACTGAATGTAGACTATAAGATCTTCACGACAATTATAGCATCGTGGTTCAGAAAAGTACTTGCTGAAATAATTCACCGAGATCAAGCAGGTTTTTTACCTCATAGACAGGGACGGTAAAACCTAAGAATAATTATGAATGCTTTGGAATACGCAGAGGCGCATCCAGACAAACAGTTGGCGGTAGTGTTTTTAGACGCTGAGAAGGTGTTCGATAACATCAACTGGGACTTTATGATTGAATATTTAAAGATATCCCGTTGTGGAGAAGCTTTCATCCATACTGTAGAAGCCATTTACACTAACAGAGTGCTAGAATTCTGATAAATGGAGATATGACAACTGAAATAAATATCTGTCGTGGTCCCCCTTGGCCTTTGGAATAGCGCACCCGGTGGCCGTAGTTCCGAGGTACCTGTCACGCCTTGGAGTGACGGGCGGTTCGAGGGCATGGTAGATTCAGGGAAAGTGGAGGGGGAGAAGGGCCTCTGACAGGGGACGGGGTTAAGAGCACCCCGGACGTCCCTCTGTCTGCATGCTGCGACTATATCCCTCCTCTTCTCTCACTCACCATCTTTACCGTTCTCTCTTTACCATCCGTCTCAGCATGCCTTCTTCCCGGCCCTCTCCATATCCCTCCTTTTATTCCCTTCAGGAGGGTAAAATTGTAAAACTGTTAGAAAAGTACAACATGACCGAAGCACATCCAGTAGCAACTCCATGACCACAGGATATATAAAAGAGCCTGAAGGGAAATGTTTTGAAAATAAGGCTATGTATCAGTCCTTAGTGGGTTCATTGTTATATCTGGCAATATGGTCCCGCCCAGACATATTTTATGCTGTTCATATGCTATGCCAGAGAAATGCATGTCCTTATGTTAGAGATTGGAATGCAGCAAAACAGATCTTGAGATACTTAAAAGGTACCATTAAAAGTAAACTGGTTGCGTACAGTGATTCTAACTGGGGTGAAAAAGAAAGTGGAAAATCCTCAACAGGTTATGTAGTGTATGTTTGCGGATCTCTTGTGATGTGGAAATCAGTAAAACAGCAATATGTCTCGACGAGCACTTGTGAGGCAGAGTTTGCGGCTTTAAACAAATGTTGTGCAACTAGAATGGTTGAAACAGTTATTGGGAGACTTAGAGATGTCATGTGTTATGCCTATGACTTTAATGTGTAATAACACAGCTGCACAACAGTTGGGCGACTCTCAAGGAGTCAAGACAAGAAGCAGGCATATAAATATTAGGTACCAGAATGTCAGAGAGACAGTGCAAAGAAAGCTGGCTACAATAAAGCATTGTACTTCTGAGGAAAACATAGCAGACATGTTTACCAAAGGTTTAGAGGCAAACAAGTTCTTAAATCTGAGGGGGAGATTAGGTCTGATCACAGAATTCTGAATCTTAGGGGGAGTGCTGACTTGTAAGGCTTCAGAACAAGTGATCATGTCCATCTAAACTGACAGTTTGTTTGACAGCTACAGGAACCAGAACTAACCGGTCCAGGCAGGAGCTGGAAAAAGCTCTGTCACTGTGACTCAACAGGAAGCTGATTGGCTGATTACTGTATATATGTGTATGTAGTCTGTGTATATTTCTCCTTCATCATTTATGCGGAGTCTTGTGAAGCAATTGGATGGTGAGCTGTATATATTGTAAATAAAACTGTACATAGTTAACCACAAGACTGTGTCAGCGTGGTTTGCTACAGTTAGCTCTCAGCAGGGCATAAGTGGACTTTGGCTAGAGCGGGCTGACTCAACACAACGCACTGCATAACATGCCCGGCACAACTTGGTCCGAGTCTTTTTGCCCCACCTCCCTCGCACTTCATCCTGCCAGTCTGTCCTCAGCCTAAGTTTCTCCAAAATATGTAGAAGACCCAAGCCCGGGAGACAGGCTGGGAGGAAAACATCATGG
>NW_015169389.1:15385-18425 GCF_001447785.1 Gekko japonicus
CCCACCACTACCACCAACTATTATAGTTAGTAACACCGGGGTAGTGGGTTGGCCCGTATGGAGATCGAGCCACAGTAACGTACGAGACAGATATGGCTGAACTGGGACTTGTGTCCCTCTACAGAATGCCATCTTCATTGTGATTGGAAGATCATTTCTATGTTGAGCACTTTAATTGTAATGATATGGTTGTTTTATCTGGTTTTATAGGTTTTATGTACTCTGGCACATAGTGCCTTTAAAGGTAAGCCGCCCTGAGCCCGTTCGCGGGGAGGGCGGGATATCAACCCAATAGATAAATAAATAAACTTACATAACCCAAATGGATAGGACAAATAAAGAATACGGAGTTGTACGGTGGGTCACCACGGTAGAACCTAGCTGATCAGAATACTGCATAGGCTTGGATGCTTGTTCTTCCATACGCTGGCTAAAAGGGGGGCTCTGATCTTTGAAAGCCACCTTGGGAAAACTAAATCAAACACACACTCTTCCCCCCTCCCAGAATTTAGAGAGATGTATGTTCGCAGTGCTGGAGCTGCAGGATAATACCGAGGTTTTACCTGGCCACCATCTGAGGAAGGACGATCTGTGTCATCTAGGAAGACAAGAGCAGACGAAACTGTCTAAGCGACCGGATAATAGATGTCCAAACCCTTCTCTCGCCATAGTTCTGTTGCCACTCATGCTACATGTCAATCCAAATCCATTTTATGCCAGATCCAAAAGACGCTGAACACAGGGAGCAGCACGTTCTCGTGACACAGTCCGTGCTCCTAACTATTTCTCGAGTGACCTGGAAGTGCATCCTGAGGTCACAAAGCAACCGCATCTTGGTTCTCCTCCTCCCACAAAGGTCTGGGGGGGGGAAACGGCTGGTTGCACACTCTCGCCCACATCCCACAGGTCTGACGTTCTGGACAAGAGGTGGACAGTTCTGATACCCGGCAGGGATAACCGGGCACTCCGTTTCACTCACCTTTATGTTCGAAAGCATGTTGCAGTGCACCATGTCCTTTATATACTACAGAGAGGAAAAGAAAGCATGGTGTGATGAGATTGGTCACCTTGATGATTGTGAGTGAGCGCATGCTAAGACAGAAGGAGCTCATTGTCATTTTCCTTAAATTGGGCTGGAAATCTCTCTGCTCCTTCTGGAGTGTCTCAGGCAACTTCAGCTACTGTGAGAGTCTTTTCTGAAGGAACATGAGTAGGGATGGGCACGAACCGGCTCATGAACCTAAATCCGTGATGAACGGGGCCTGGTTTGTGGTTCGCAAACTGTGGTTCGTGAACCAAGATTCGTGCCAACCTGCCGCCAGGAACCTGCCAAGACCCTCCCAGGTGGCTTTGGAAGGTATGTGCAGTTTGTGTGGGCAGAAACGCTGGTCTAGGCCACGGGGCTTGGAGACTGTGGTCTCTTTAAATGTCTTCTCCAAGCTGTGCCGCTGCAGCAACATGACTTGGCAAATTTAAATGCCTCTTGCGTTCACTTGCAAGACTCGCCGCGGCAGTGAACCCTTTAAATGGCTTTTGCAAGCCATGCGGCATGCCAGTGATGTTTAAGCAGTGAGGTCACCTGGAACTGGTGACCCGGAAGCCAAACCACATCACAAACTAGTCGGTTAAATGGGAAGGTTCATGGAGGTTTGTGGTTTGTAAGACCACACAAACTACAAACCTTCACGAACCTCCATTTTCCCAGTTCGTCCCCATCCCTAAACATGAGAAAAGCCCCTTTCTGAGCCTGCTTCTGTCTTGTAAAATATGTATGGGGTTTTATAGAAAAGATAAGTGGGATTATATTTTGAGTTTGTGGGGGGAGACACGAGGCCAGCAAATGTTGGGGCTGAGACTAAACTCACCTTGTCAGTGTGATCAGCATCCAGATAGTATATGGCCCTGGATATTGCCTGACCAACATTGTTCACTGCAAAAAGACAAACCAAAGGTCAGATCACTGCATTGACAGCTCAAAAGTCTTCTCCAAGCTGTGCCGCTGCAGCAACATGACTTGGCAAATTTAAATGCCTCTTGCGTTCACTTGCAAGACTCGCCGCGGCAGTGAACCCTTTAAATAGCTTTTGCTAGTCATGCGGCATGCCAGTGATGTCCAAGCGGTGAGGTCACCTGGAAATGGTGACCCGGAAGCCGCACCACATCATGAACTTGTTGAGAGATGGACTTATTTCTGAACTTATATCTGCTACACACGCACTATAAATGGACTGTGCACACACTTGTGTTCCATGAGCCAAAGAAAGCTGTTTAAATCCCTTGCTGTGAGACAGAGTTCACATGGGAAAAGTCTGCCTGCATTTTATGTTAATGTAGCTTGCATACATTCAGCTCAAAGGATCATGGGAAGAAGAAGCACATGGTAGCCGTTGTTATCAGAAAACAACAACTTGGAGAAGAAGATTCCCCCATTACTGCAGAGACAAGAGGTCACGTAAAGCATGGACTTTTATCTGCATTTTGTATAGCAGTTTCCTGTTGACAGCACCAACTGGCCAGGGAGAGCCAAGATCCATTTGTACTTCAAAGGAGAAACAGGAAGAAGCAACTTCACACCTAGCCAAATGGGGTTCCATGAGATAGAGCCTGGTGTTTCAAATATTGGCCCAGCCCATAGGGATACCTCCCCCTTTCCACATTCACCAATCAGGTGTTTCATGGGATGGACTTGTGAATAGGTGGGACTACAGTTTGGCAAGGTGCCACCCACCTGGAAATTCCGCTATAAAAGTAAAGACCCAAATCCTAGGTCTTTGCTAGCCACCCTTTTCCACGACCTCTATCTTCTTTACCCCCTCTCAAGCCCAGCTTTCTATACCACAACCCTTTTATCTACTTTAAGATCTCTTGGACTGCAGGCAATGAGGTCCACGTTAGCAGGTTTTAGCAGGTGTGAGTTAACTAGAATCCCTAGGAATTCTTTTATCCCCTATTCTCCCATTGCAACAGACAAGACTACTGGAATCAGGCGAGTAAAATACCTACCTACCGCAAAGTAACTGATAATCTATTTTTATATTCT
>NW_015169390.1:0-5216 GCF_001447785.1 Gekko japonicus
ACTCCGAGGGAAGGGAAGGGTATAAATCCGCTCTCGTCCTCTTCTTCTTCTCTTCTTCATTTTCAGAAGTGGTTGGAGCCAGGTAGAGCTTTTGTCCAGCATGTCCACTGACTATTTGAGATTTGACTGGCTGTACAGATTATTTTTTAAAAAAATATTGCTTTGGCGGCAGCTGCCACCTACAGGCTGCGCCATAATTCCAAATGCACTTACAGGCTGCGTCATAATTCCAAATGCACCTACAGGCTGCGTCATAATTCCAAATATGCCTACAGGCTGAAAGGGGTTGGGGAACCCCAGTTTACACCATAATCCGTTTGTCAACATTTAAGGTAATTTTGGCTGCAGCAGTCTAACACGGCTAATCCTCTGAAGCTTGTGAAATAGGTAACTTTAACTTTTGTAAGTACGAGGACTGGGGCTGGGGTACCTTAAGGACCACCTCCTCCCATACTGCCCCCCCCCAAGTAAGATCCTTTTCTCAAGCCCTGCTCTCAATGCCCCTGTCTGCAGAGGCCAGGCAGGGAAAGCCAGACTGGGCCTTCTCGGTGGTGGCACCTCGCCTTTGGAATTTCTGCCCCATTGAGGTTCATGCGGCGCCTACCTTACTCTCCTTTAAGCACTAGTCCTAAACATTAGTGTTGCCAAGTTTTTTAAACTGTGGGATTCCATCCCTTTAGCTGTTTTATGGTCCGCTCCTAGCTTGAGGATCCAAAATTTCCTGGGCCTTCAACGCTCTCTTCTTGGCAATACTGGCTCTAACCCTCTTACTATAATGATGATGATGATGATATGATGATGATATCATCATCATCATCATCATCATCATCATCATCATTTAGATTTCTGAATCACCCAATCCCTGAGTACACAGAGCTCTGGGCGCTTTACAACAGATTAAAACGTTCAAAAATACAGATTAAAATCAATAAACACTTTATCTTAATTTCACAATCTCCAGATGGCCAATGCTCCCTCTAAGCTACGGAGTCTTGTGAGCAAAAATTCTACTTTGTGAGCCGCTGGCATTAAAGCTGTGAGCGAGCGATTTGGCTGCTGCATAAATGGGTTTACTCTGGAGCCATCCCTTCCTGAGCTGAGACAACAATGTGTGAACCGGAGGCTAAAAAACTGTGAGCTAGCTCACATTGACTCAGCTTCGAGGGAACACTATTGGCATCTATAATTTATCTTAAGAACCTCCTCTGGACTGTTCTCCCAGCTCACGGGCAGGTCATTGGAGGAGGCCGACGCAGGCAGAGTAGGAGTAAAGAGGAGGGTGCCGACTATGATGGAAAAACGCTGCTGTCCTCAAACAAAAGCCTGGCGGAACATCTCTGCCTTACAGGCCCTGCGGAATTGCATCAGATCCTCCAGGGCCCTGATGGAAGTCGGTAGAGAGTTCCACCAGGTCGGGGGCAGGGCCGAGAAAGCCCTGGACCCGGTCGAAGTCAGCCGGATATCTTTGGGGCCAGGGATCACCAGCACATTGCTCTCAGCAGAGTGCAATTCTCTCCCGGGGACGTACCAGAGGAGACAGTCCTGGAGATACGCTGGTCCCAGACTGCACAAGGCCTTAAAGGTCAGTACCCACACCTTGAATCTGACTCCGTACTCCATTGGAAGACAGCATAGCTGGCGCAGCACAGGTTGTATATGTGCTGTCCTTGGCATTCCCGTCAGGACTCGTGCCGCCGTTTATTTATATATATTTATGCTGGTTTTAAAGTTGTGTGTAAGCTGCCTTGAGACGCTCCGGCGGGAGGGCGGGATGGAAATTTAATTATGAATAATAATAACAACAATAATAATAATTCTGGATCGGCTGAAGATTCCGGGTCAGTCTCAAGGGAAGGCCTGCATAGAGTGAGTTACAGTAGTCTAGTCTGGAGGTGACCGTCGCATGGATTACTGTGGCTAGGTCAGGGCGCGACAGGAAAAGGGCCAGTTGCTGCACTTGGCGTAGATGGAAAAACGCCAGTTTGGCAATATTTGTGACCTGGGCCTCCATAGTTAAGGAGGCATCCTACACAGCACTTATTCTTTGCAACCCACACCCTTGGGGGAGGAAACTGCATATTTCCGGTCATTTACAAGTCACGTTTCATCGGCTGTGCCTTGCGCAACAGGCTGAGACGTTCAAGACAATGGCGGCCTTTTCCCTCGCTGCCTTCAAGTCGTCAAGACTTTAATTCAGGCCTCCAATGTCCCCACCGGCCTGGGAAAGAGAATCAATGATGCTTCTGGAGACATGACAGCTTGGAACACAATCGCTGCCAGGCCAATTAACCCTACGAGTGAGATAAATCATTCCTCCATTGATTGCACATTCCATCGATTCAGAGCTTCTCTTCCGGCCAAGGGAGGGCCGGCGACAGAATAAAGTGGCGTAATTATTAATGGATTTACCAATCAGACGGACTCTGAACAGGGCAGAGTTTGTGGCGAGGGTTGCCAGGTCCCCTCGTCGCTCTGGCTGGGGAATTTGGAGGAGTGTTCCGGGGGTGGGCGGGGATGTTGCATTGGGGATGCGCTGGTATTTGGTCAAAACTTTATGGTTTTTCTGCCCTCAAATCATAGAGTTTGCCCAACTACCAGCGCGTCCCCACACGACGTTCCCGACGTGATGACATCACTTCCGGGTGATGTCATTGTGTCAGAGATGTCACATGACGACATCCCTGTTTAGGGGCGTGGTTTCCCCCACCGGCCAGCTGGTCTGCGGCAGGGAGAAGCCCCTGAAACCGGGGGATGCCCCGCCCAGACCTGGGGGCTGGCAAGCCTAGTGTCAAACTTTGCTTTACTTCACTCACGTTGGTTGCTATGGTTATTGGGGGGAGGGAATTCCTACGGGGAGGGGAGTTGAGTGAATGAGTGAGAGAGTGGGACCTTGGCTTGTAGAAGTCAGAACGTTTCTCGCAAGGTGTACCTCCTTTCCCTTTCCCAGGGTGAGGTGTCCTTGAGAAGCTTTTGGGACCAGCTTGAGCAGGAGATGACCAAGACATACATCTTTCACTTGGTTGAGATGGCAACGCTAGGTGTGGCGTGAATGAGTGACGTAGGCTTGGGGGAAGGAAGGGGCTTTTATTCGAATTACCAACATTAAGCTTGTACCCGCCAAAAGTCTTTAGTTCTAACACAGTGACTTTCTGGAGCATGCTTACATCTCAATAAACTTATCACTGCCAAGAGAGAGTTGTTGAGAGTGACTTGACTGGGAGCCTGACACCTAGCTGTGGCTCAGCAATGGCTCTCATGCTTCGTGTGCAGAAGGCCCCAAGTTCAACCCCCCCACCACCTCCAGTTAAAGACGCCGGAAAAGATCCTTCTCTGACTTGAGATGCAAGAGGGTCTCTACCTCTTTTACTGAGCTGGATGGTCCATCAGTGGTCTTCTAATAGTAGGTCACAGGCCTACTATTGATTTTTAACCCACACTGATAGCAACGACGTGCCGTTTTTCCTACCTGGGATTTCTTGTTTTCAGTCTCTTTCTTCTCCAGCTGGGTTTGCAGTTTCCTCCTCTCCTGCTCGAGTTCCCTCACTCTCTTCTGCAGCTTCAGGAAGAGGGTCATGTCCATGGCGGCTTTCTCCAAACCAATCTCCTGCGGGGGTGGGAGAAGGGGTATCAGTAAACTTAAAAAGACTCGAGGAGGCGTCACAGTATTTCAGTGCAATAATCACTGAGAACATATTCAGCTCAGAGTAAGAGTTATGCTCAATGTCTACAAAGGGGGTTCCTGGAAGATTGGCTTGACACTCTTGCGCTCTGGAGGCACCTCCTGACCTCCTGAAAAGGACATATGAAGTTGCCTTCTACTGAATCAGTCCCTTGGTCCATCACAGTCAGTACTGTCTACTCAGACTGGCAGCGGCTCTCCAAGGTCTCAGGCAGAGGCCTTACACATCACCTCCTACCTGGTGATTATTGGAGGAGGCCGACGTAAAGAGTAAAGAGGAGGGTGGGGATTGAACCCATGACCTTCTGCCTGCCAAACAGAGACTATTCCACTGAGCCACGGCCCCTCCCTAGCAGTTCTCCCAAGATTTCAGCAGAGGTCTTTCCTCCTGCCTGTGTCAGGCCCCTTAGCAGGATCACACCACACACAAAGGCTTCTTGAGAAGATAAGTGTTTTATTGGTAGTCCATAACTAAAGAACGAGTATACATCTTGTGTCAGGAATGACCTGCAGTATGATGGCCACTGACTTATAGTATAATCAAACTCCCCCCCCCCAAGCAATGTTCCCTCTAAGCTGTGAAGTCTTGTAAGCAAAAAATCTACTTTGTGAGCTCCCGGCATTAAAGTTGTGAGCGAGCCATTTGGCTACTGCATAACCTAGTTTGCTCTGGAGCCATCCCTTCCTGAGCTGAGACAAAAATGTGTGAGCTGGAGGCTAAAAAAAATGTGAGCTAGCTCACACTAACTCAGCTAAGAGGGAACACTGCCCCCAAGCCAAAGCCAATGAGTATATTTCGCACGTGTGGGCTGAAGCTAGCAAGCAAGCAAGCGGCTGAGCGCAAAGCCCTTAAGGTTCCCAGGCCGGTTAATTTGCACCTGGGAGAAATAACAAGGTCAGGCCAGAGATAGCAGCCAGAAGCTAGACAGGGCTGAGCTGTGAACGAAGAGGAGGAGGTGCACCCCTCCACATTCCAACTCTTTGACAGGGCTACCTGACAGCCTGGTCCTTTCAACTGGAGATGTCAGGGATTGAACCTGGGACCTTCTGCATGCCAAGCAGATGCTCCTGCTCTGAGCCACAACCCCTCCCCACCACAGACTACACTGGCACACAGGGACACACGTTTGCAGAAAGCTCCCCCCCCAGCTGTGCAGCAAATCAGCCATCCTGATCCACACAATTGCCCCACCCTCACAGGGCTTTTTCCAAATGTGGAACTGCACAGCGGCATGTGACTGCCATTTGCATGTATGGCTTGTGCCACTACAATCCACCTCACCTGTGTGTGTGTGCGTATCCCCACCCCAATACCACGGACAACTCTACCCTGTCAGGAGAGGAGTCCCCATGGTCTAGAATCATTTCCTTCCTCTTTGAAATGTCGATGATCACCCTACGGAGAGCAGTCGTGGAGTCTGCAGGGAGCGTCTTTGGCAGAGGGAACAGAAGGCAGAGATGTTCTGCTAGGCCTTTGGCTGGGGCTACTGATGGTTCCTTACATCTGCCTGGCACCCCCCCCCCCAGCGCCCGTTTG
>NW_015169390.1:5327-17296 GCF_001447785.1 Gekko japonicus
AAGAGGGAGAGAAGGAGCAGGGGGTGTGGCTTGTTGCATGTGCTCGCCCCCTGGGCTCTTTACTGCCGGAGCTCCACTCCTGTGCGCTCCTGCAGGAAATGACCCCTGGCGTGGACTCTGATCTGGGAGAACCGGGTTTGATTCCCCACTCCTCCACTCGCAGCTGCTGGATGACCTTGGGCAAGCCGTAGTTCTGATAAGAGCTGTTCTTGAAAAAAGAGCAGTTTCTGTCAGAGCTCTCTCAGCCCCACCTACCTCACGGGGTGTCTGTTGTGGGGAGGGGAAGGAGATTGTAAGCCGCTCTGAGACTCCTTCGGGTAGTGAAGGGCGGGGTATAAATCCAATCTCTTCTTCTCTTCTTCTTCCCCCCATGACTGAATGCCAGCACTGCCATCTTGTTTTTTAAAAACATCTTTGGATGCTTATTTAAATAATTAATTAATTAAGTTTATATCCCGCCCTCCCCGCCAAGGCAGGCTCAGGGCGGCTTACATTAAAGAGTTAAAACACATTAGAACAGAAATTATAAACATCATAAAAGATCATATACTACAATGCCTTGAATGTTTTTAATACTGAATTTTTGTGGTTTTATAACGCACTGAATTAATCTGTTGTAAACCGCCCTGAGCCCTGCGTAAGCGGGGAAGGGCGGTCAAGAGATCTAACAAATAAGTAAATAATGAAATAAATGAGACCTTTTGGGCCATCAGGGTCAGTATTGTTCACTCAGACTGGCAGCAGCTCTCCAAGATCTCAGGCAGAGGTCTTTCGTGCCACCTGCTGCCTGGTCCCTTAAACCGGAGATACCGGGGATTGAACCTGGGACCTCCTGCACGCAAAGCAGATGCTTTACCACTGAGCCACAGCTACTTCCCTTCTGGATACTTGAGATTCTAACTCAGGGGTGTCAAACATGCGGCCTGGGGGCCGGATTAGGCCCTCGGAGGGCTTCCATCAGGCCCGCAGGCAATGTTCCCTCTAAGCTGTGGAGTCATGTGAGCAAAAATTCTACTTTGTGAGCTACTGGCATTAAAGTTGTGAGCGAGCCATTTGCCTACTGCATTAAATGGGTTTGCTCTGGAGCCATCCTTCCTGAGCTAAGACAAAAATGTGTGAGCTGGAGGCTAAAAACCTGTGAGCTAGCTCACACTAACTCATCTTAGAGGGAACAGTGACCGCAGGGGAACTGGCCACCTCCTCCTGCATCATAGCTTGCTTCACCAGACTCTCTTAATCACTCAGCCATTTCATGTTTTCACCTGGGTCCCAGACTCAGAACTCTGAGCATGAGATTTCTGTGGGGAATATCGATAAATCAAAAGTAGGTTTGCAGCTTACAGAGTGACGTTTTAAGCATGTTTTTATTTTAAGTAAAAAAAATATCTTTAGGTTTGTGTGTTTATCTCTGCTACCTGGCGTTACATTCTACGACACACATGGCCCGGCCCAACAAGGTCTCATTTATGACAGATCCGGCCCTCATAACAGATGAGTTCGACACCCCTGCTCAAACTGGAGATGTCAGGGACTGAGCCTTTTGCAGGCCAAACAGCTGCTCTGCCATCAAACCGCCTGCCCCTCGGTCATCCTCAACCAACCAAAACGCACAAAAGCCTCTTTGTCTTACTGTGCCGTAAACGGTTGATTATGCTCTACATGTACGGAGACAAGTAATCCGTTTTGGGAAATGCATCGAGACAAAAAAACCCCGGTCCTCGAGGAGGGGGCTTTGAAAGGAAGGCTCGGAGCTCCTCTCCAAAAGGAAAATTATAAAATGTATTATTAAACCAGCAGCTTTATTATTAATCATTGTTAAACAGCACTCTGCGGGCACAGCCTTAAGTGTTTACTAAAGAGCGTGCGCTTAAAAAAATTAATCCTTTCTAATTGGCTTAATTAAAGATATAAGCACAGTATGACTTCATCAAGTCGAGGCTGAGGGGGGCTTGACATTTGCAGCTCCCTACGTTAATTAGTACCGGCTTCGCCGTAGCTCCAGACACACAATAGTCACCCTTCGAGATCGGGCCTCTCAGCTGCCTCCCCCATTTATCTGGGGCCAAATAGGACAAGTAGGGGCCGCGGTGGCTCAGAGGCTAAGATGCTGAGACGCAGACCGGAAGGTCGGTAGCTTGGCAGTTCGAGACCCGAGTGCTGCGTGACGGAGTGAGCTCCCGTCTCTGGTCCCAGCTCCTGCCAACCTAGCAGTTCGAAAGCAAGAAACTGCAAGCAGATAAATAGGTACCGCTTTGGTGGGAAGGTAACAGCGTTCCGTGAGCCTCAGCATTTAGTCATGCTGGCCACATGACTACGGAAAAAGTCTTCGGACAGCGCTGGCTCTTCAGCTTGGAAACGGAGATGAGTACTGCCCCCTAGAGTCGGATTAGACTAGCTTTCGAGCAAGGGCATTGACTGCTACTGGGCCTTCCAAGGCTCTCATTTCCTTACCTCCACTTGCTGGATGGCATCTTCTGTGTCTCCAACCTCAGACGTAGAAATTGACGGGTAATTGGAGTCTGATTCAAGGCTGCTTTGGTTAGATGGGTTTCTTCTGTGCCCTGGGGTTTGCTATTCAAAAGAGAGAGAGAGAGAAAGATAGATTTTTGTTGGGACCAGGTGATGTAACACAGATTGGTTTTTTCGGAAGAATCCCGGTGGGTTCACACACAGCAAAAAGTTGTTTTATTGGAATGCGTAGCCGAAGTGTTTTTATTTTATTGGAATGGGCAGCTGTTGTGTCAGTACAGGACAAATTCTGCAGCCACACAGCAAAAGATGGAGACGAATGCAATGCCCTTATTCTCCAAATTCAGTTCTCTCAGGACTCTTGAGCTCTCTGTTGGGGGTACCAGTTTGGTGTAGGGTTAAGTGTGCGGACTCTAATCTGGGAGAACCGGGTTTGATTCCCCACTCCTCCACTTGCAGTTGCTGGTGTGACCTTGGGTCAGTCAAAAGTTCTCTCAGAGCTGTTCTCTCAAGAGCAGTTCTGGAAAGAGCTCTCTCAGCCCTACCTACCTCACAGGGTGAATGTTGTGGGGAGGGGAAGGAGTTTGTAAGCCGCTCTGAGACTCTGAGTGAAGGGCAGGGTACAAATCCAATCTCTTGTCTTCTCTTCTTCTACCCATTGAGATTCCAGCTCTTATGGAGGCAAAATAACTTGTGCAAATTAAGGAGGTGGTGGCGGCTACAAGCATGGACAGCTTCAAGAGGGAATTGGATAAACATATGGAGCAGAGGCCCATCAGTGGCTATTAGCCACAAGGTATAGATAGGAACTCTCGGTCTGAGGCAAGGGATGCTCTGTATTCGTGGTGCTTGGGGGGACAGTGGGAGGGCTTCTGGTGTCCTGACCCCACTGCTGGACTTCCTGATAGCCCCTGGTATTTTGTCCACTGTGTGACACAGAGTATTGGACTGGATGGGCCATTGGCCTGATCCAACATTGGCTTCTCTTATGTTCTTAAGGAAGAAACACCACCATTTTTGTTAGCTGGCTCTAATTTCTACAGCTGCCAAACAATGCATGATTTTACTAGGAGAACTGGGTCCAAAGGCACATGAGACTTGACATTTAGTAACCTTTTTTTTGCATGGTTTCTTTGGGAAAAGCCATTCTCTTTTGGTCCTTGCTTGACTCAGGAGGTTGGCGAAATGTTTTAAAAACCACACTATGAGTTTCAAGGTTGGGACACGTGTAACAATGTGAGCTGCCCTTAAAGACTCTGCAGTGTTGCAGACACAGTGTGTTTATTCAGAATATTTCTGTGCTGCCTCTTCAGAGTCCGGCGGCTTACGATTCAAAATACAAACAGCATAAGAATACAAATGGCATAAAACCATCCATAAAGCAGAAGAAGACCATTAAAAAGCTGGTAAGATAGAACTCCTAATTAGAAGCCGAAGTAAAAAGCTGCATTTTAACCTGATGCCTAAAAGAAAGTAAAACAGGTGCCAGGTGAGCCTCGAGGGCATTCCAAAGGCAAGGTGCCACCACAGAAAATGCCCTGTCTCTAGGGTTGCCAGTTCTGGGTTGGGAAATACCTGGAGATTTTGGGGATGGATCCTGGGGAGGGCACGGTTTGTGAGGGGAGGGGTTGCAGCAGGGTATCATGCCCCCGGAGTCCACCCTCCAAAGCAGCCACTTTCTCCAGGTTGAAAGGAAACAAACAACCAATGCTCCCTCTAAGCTGTGAGTCTTGTGAGCAAAAATTCCAATTTGTGAGCTACTGGCATTGAAGTTGTGAGCAAGAGATTTGGCTACTGCATAAATCAGTTTGCTCTGGAGCCATCCTTCCTGAGCTAAGACGAAAATGTGTGAGCCGGAGGCTAAAAAACTGTGAGCTAGCTCACACTAACTCAGCTTAGAGGGAACACTGCAAACAACCGTGATGTATTGTGCCCCAAAAAAGTCTTCGCAGACTAAAAAATTATTTTCCCAATGTTCAGTTGACTTGAAGCAATCCAAACGCCATCAACACCAACGGACCGTGCATATTATCTCTTGTTTCGTGTACGACTTCATTAAAGTGGGTAGCGTTGAAATACCTATATAATATTAATCCATTTGGGCAGACACTCAAGCCATCTCTCCTGGTAACACTCATCAAATCCATTAGTGGATGGGAGACCACCAAGGAAGTTCAGTGTTCAATATGCATGGTTCGTTGGTGTTGATGGCGTTTGGATTGCTTCAAGTCAACTGAACATTGGAAAAAGAATTTTCTAGTCTGTGCTGGAGAAGACTCTTGTCCCTTGGACTGCAAGGAGATCAAATCAGTCAATCCTAAAAGAAATCAACCCTGACTGTTCCCTGGAAGGCCAGATGGTGAAACTGAAGCTCAAATACTTTGGCCACCAAAGGAGAAGGGAGCACTCACTGGAGAAGACCCTGATGCTGGTAAAGATTGAAGGTCAAAGAAGACGGGGACGGCAAAGGAGGAGATGGGTAGACAGTGTCATAGATGCAACGAACATGAAGTTGAGCCAACTTCAGAGGACGGCGGAAGACAGGAAGGCCTGGCAAGATCTTGTCCATGGGGTCGCGAAGAGTCGGACTCGACTGTGCGACTGAACAAGTCTGTGAAGACTTCTTTTTGGCACAATACATCACGGTTGTTTGTTTCCTTTCTACCTCCACCATGTGATCGCTCTCTTTGGTTTGCACTTTCTCCAGGTTGTCTGGAGATCAGTCCCAATAGTAGGAGATCTCCAGGGGCTCCCTGGAGGTTAGCAACCCTACTTGTCACCCTATCTGTACTGAAGAACGTGGGCTACCCGTTTCCTCTCAAGGGGCAGCCTCTGAGACCCCTTTCATAATTATGGCACCAGCCTGTTCTGGACAGGGTTACGCATGCCTTGAAAGAAGCAAGTCTACGGATTCATTGCTAGGGAGAAATCAAGGCGCTGGCTATTAGCTTTTAAAGCATGGAGACATTGGGAATCAAGATATGGGAAAGATCATCTACTCCCTTCTACGCCTACCAATCGGTTAAGCTCCTCTGGAGAGTCATGTGCCCCAACCTTCACAGACAAGGGGGGGGGGGCCTGGCTGCTAGGGACAGGGCCTTCTCCGTGTTGGCTTCTTTGCAGATGTCTCTCTCCAAAGAGTGGTCCCTCAGTCTGAAGCAACGACTAAAAATATTTCTCCTAGGCTTTTAGTTGATCCCCCCCCCCCTTTTCAGGGGGTTTGTTGGTTTTTCTGCTTCCTGTCATCGTGCTGGTGTTACGGCTGTCGTTCGCGGTTAATTGCTATTACGTATTTATGGCTTGTTATTTTATTTTCATGTGTCTTTACTGACACCCTCCTCAGGAGATGCCTTAGGATGCTTAGAAATTGCTTAAATTTGGAATGATCAATTGCGACCTTTTCCGTTATGCATGCATTCGTTATGAGAATATTCGTCTTGGCTATTTTCTTGGCCAGTTCCCCCATTTTGTTTGTTTCTTTTACAGCGTTTGTAAGATATATAAGAGTTTGATGTGAAAACAATTAAGGGTTTTACTGTCAAAGGATTTTTTCCCCGCTCGGGAGAGGGACACCGTAATTTCAGCTTGAGAAATCCCAGAAATCACCTCAACTCCCCAGGCATCCAGGGAGGGAAGTCTTACCAAAATGCCTCTCTTCTCTGTCTCTATCTTGATCTGGCTTGTATGTTTTGTGGGCTTATTAGTAAGACTGTGGACTCAGTGGAAGAGCATCTGCTTTGCAGGCAGGAAGTCCTAGGTTCAGTCCCTGGCATCTCCAGTTAAAACAGCCCAGGAAGAAGAAGAAGAAGAAGAGGAGGAGGAGGAGGAGGAGGAGGAGAGGAGGAGAAGAAGAGGAGGAGAAGAAGAGGAGGAGGAGGTTGGATTTATACCCTGCCCTTCACTAAGAACATTTTACAATCTCCTTTCTCTTCCCATCCCCTCCCCACAACAGTCACCCTGTAAGGTAGGTGGGGCTGAGAGAGCTCTTTTGAGGACTGCTCTTGAGAGAACAGCTCTGAGAGAAGTTGTGACTGACCCACTGCTACAAAAAGAGCCCGCCTCGTCTTGGCTATTTTCTTGGCCAGTTCCCCCATTTTGTTTGTTTCTTTTACAGCGTTTGCAGTATATATAAGATTTTGATGTGAAAACAATTAAGGGTTTTACTGTCAAAGGATTTTTTTTTCCGCTTGGGAGAGGGACACCGTAATTTCAGCTTGAGAAATCCCAGAAATCACCTCAACTCCCCAGGCATCCAGGGAGGGAAGTCTTACCAAAATGCCTCTCTTCTCTGTCTCTATCTTGATCTGGCTTGTATGTTTTGTGGGCTTATTAGTAAGACTGTGGACTCAGTGGAAGAGCATCTGCTTTGCAGGCAGGAAGTCCTAGGTTCAGTCCCTGGCATCTCCAGTTAAAACAGCCCAGGAAGAAGAAGAAGAGGAGGAGGAGGAGGAGGAGAAGAAGAGGAGGAGGAGGAGAAGAGGAGGAGGTTGGATTTATACCCCGCCCTTCACTAAGAACAGTTTACAATCTCCTTTGTCTTCCCATCCCCTCCCCACAACAGTCACCCTGTAAGGTAGGTGGGGCTGAGAGAGCTCTTTTGAGGACTGCTCTTGAGAGAACAGCTCTGAGAGAAGTTGTGACTGACCCAAGGTCACACCGGCAGCTGAACGTGGAGGAGTGGGGAATCAAACCTGGTTCTCCCAGATTAGAGTCCGCGCTCTTAACCACTACACTAAACACTGAACTGACAGCCCACGCTTTCCCCTTACCTTTACGATCGTCATCTCGTCCCGCAAATTGTCGTATCTCTGCTCTAGCCGCGAATATTCCTTCACAAGGTTCTGGTACCGGAATCTCTCCTCTTCTAGCTCTTTCTTCATCAAAGCATTTTCTTCAGCAGCATTTTGTGCAAATTCGTCTTTTTTTAAAAAAAGTGAAAGACAAACATGTTTGAACTCCACATGAACCAAAGCAGCCACAACCCTTAAGCGGAGACCAGAAGAGATCAGTTGTGATCTGTACAAAGAACTGCAGTCACCTCCAAGTTGGAGCTAGGGAGGCACTGGTTGTCGTCAGAACAAAACTGGAGAACTCAGAGACCAATAAGGTTTTCCAGGGTATAAGCTTCTGTGAATCAAAGCTCACTTCGTCAGATACAAGAATGATGACCCATCAGCCCTTGTATCCAAGTCAGAAGGTGGGAGGGGGTGCTACCACGATGGGCCAGTTGGAGTCAGGATGCAGATGTACAATGCAAAATGTAATCAGCTGAGAGATACACATATGGGTAGGAAATTTTTTAAAAAATAAAGCATTTGTAGTGAGACAAGAATCCCCCCCCCTTTCCTGGTAGAACCCTTGTCACAAACTTGCTAATGAAACCATAGTTCTGCAATCTCACATTGTAATCTCCCTTTGAAGATTTTCTGCAGGCGAACGACCACTCTTAGGACACCACTGAAACGTCCGGGAAGATCTGGTGGACAACACTGGTTGGTTTTGTATCTCTCTAGGCTGAAATCAGTGGTGGAGGCAGTAGTGATTACACAACAGTAGGACAGCTGGATATGCGTCCCGTAGCACCCCGAAAATTTTGTTGGTATTCCTGGACTCATAATCTAGCTGTTCCACTGCTACCCTCTGAAAAAACAACAGGAGCATTGGGGGGGACGACACACACAACAACTAACAAACAAACAGACCACAACCAATGCTCCCTCTAAGCCGTGGAGTCTTGTGAGCAAAAATTCTACTCTGTGAGCTCCTGGCATTAAAATTGTGAGCGAGCAATTTGGCTACTGCATAAATTAGCTTGCTCTGGAGCCCTCTTTCCTGAGCGAAGACAAAAAGGTGTGAGCCAGAGGCTACGAAACTGTGAGCTAGCTCACACTAACTCAGCTTAGAGGGAACACTGACCACAACTAGACCTCAGTAACGCTAACCTTCTCCTCCAATAACGGTCACAAGAACCGAGCCTCTCCTTTCTAGAGAGCCCCCCGGAATAGGCCTTAGAGTAACAGTACAGTTGGGTCTTCTACTCTCTTATTCTAATCCTCGCCACATTTATTCTGAAATAAATCCCATTGCTTTTTTGTGGAACTTACTTCCAAATGTATGTCTCTGCAGACTCCAGCTATGGACCATCAAAAAATTAAACAAGCTCAAACTACTAAACAGGCTATCGTACTTCGGTCACATTATGAGGAGACAAGAATCACTGGAAAAGGCAATTATGCTAGAAAAAGGTTGAAGGCAGCAGGAAAAGACGAAGACACAACAGGTTTTGGAATAAGGAGCCACATCGAACACCGAGGGGTGTCCCTGGGCCCTGGCCTACCACCTACAGCCTGGGCCCGCCGCACAAATAAGTCGAACAAACCGAGCTGGTGACAATACCATCATGATTGTACCGTCACCTTAAGTAGTATTACTAACTTGAAACCTTCGCTCTCACACTTTATTACACCATGTTCCATGAGAGCCAGTTTGGTGTAGTGGTTAAGTGTGTGGACTCTAATCTGGGAGAACCGGGTTTGATTCCCCACTCCTCCACTTGCACCCGCTGGATGACCTTGGGCAAGCCATAGTTCTGGCACAGCTGTTCTTGAGAAAGAGCCGTTTCTGTCAGAGCTCTCTCAGCCCCACCTACCTCACAGGGTGTCTGTTGTGGGGAGGGAAAGGGGAAGGAGTTCGTAAGCCACTCTGAGACACCTTCGGGTAGTGAAGGGCGGGGCATAAATCCAATCTCTTCTCCTCCTCCCAGGTCCCCATCCTTTTTTCCTTAAAGTAAAGGTAAAGGTTCCCTTGCTCGAAAGTCAGTTGAGTCCGAATCTAGGGTTGTGGTGCTCATCTCCGTTTCAAAGCCGAAGAGCCAGCGCTGTCCGAAGACGTTTCCATGGTCATGTGGCCGGCATGACTAAACACCAAGGTGCACGGAATGCTGTTACTTTCCCACTGAAGTGGTACCTATTTATCTACTTGCAATTTCTTGCTTTCGAACTGCTAGGTTGGCAGGAGCTGGAACTAGAGACAGGAGCTCACCCCATCTTGCGGCGCACTCGGGTCTTGAACTGCTGAACTACTGACCTTCCACAGCCTGCAGTTCAGCGTCTTAACCACTTGAGCCACCGCAGCTCTTCACTTTAGGATCATTTTTAATGAAATATTACGTCATTTCATGTTTATGTTACTTATGACTGGTTTTAATTGTATTTATATGGAATTTTACGTGAGCTGCCCTGAGCCTGCCTTGGCAGGGAGGGGGGGCTATAAACTGAATTAACAACAACAACATGAGATGGATTGATTCAAACAAGGAAGACATGGCCTCAGTTTGCAAGACCTGAATAAGGCTGTTAAGGATAGCATGTTTTAAAGGTTTCCCTTGCTTGAAAGCCAGTCGAATCCGACTCTAGGGGGCGGTGCTCATCTCCATTTCCAAGCCGAAGAGCCAGCGCTGTCCGAAGACGTTTCCATGGTCATGTGGCCGGCACGACTAAACGACGAGGTGCACGGAACACTGTTAGCTTTCCATCGAAATGGTACCTATTTATCTACTTGCAATTGATTGCTTTCGGACTGCTAGGTTTGCAGGAGCTGGGGCCAGAGATGGGAGCTCACTCCGTCATGCGGCACTCGGGTCTCGAATTGCTGAACGACAGACCTTCCAGTCTGCAGCTCAGCGTCTTAACCACTTGAGCCATCACGGCATATAGGGTTGCCAACCCCCCCGGTTTGCCAGGGGTCCCCCGTTTTGGGGGGTTCTACCCGCCGCCGGGCAGATGGTCAGCGGGGGAAGCCCCACCCCCAACACCCACAGCCACCCCTCTCCCTTCTTTCTTGAGAACCCGCGTTTCCTCCCAAGCCTGATCTCCATTTGAGATCAGGCTTGCAGGGAAATGCCAGCTCAGGCACTTAAAAGGGAAATGCCAGCTCCGGCACTTAAAAGGGAAATGCTGGCTCTTTGGTCTTAAAGGGCGCCGGCTCCTTTAAGTGCAGGAAACTGGCGTTTCTGGAGATTGGGCGGGGGGCAGGGTGGCGGACATCCCCAACGTGATGTCGGTGATGCCCCTCCCCTCCAGGAACGCCCCCAAAGTCCCCCACTGGGGGCGGAAGATGAACTTGGCAACCCTAACGGCATAGGATGTTTTAAAGGTCATTAAATCATAGGGTTGCCAGAGGTCCCAGAGCCACTTGACGGCCGTTTACACACACACACACGCAACGACCGCAGCTACCATTTCTCAAGCTGGGAACCAACATGGTTTGTTAGAGCCACTGCTTCTGATGGGGTTCAAATCTCCATGTCTTCTGCCCTGTTATGGTTTCTGGCTGAGCAAACTTTGCAGATTTCTGAAGCAATTCTACACTCGCTTGTCCACAGCCCATACCACAATTGTTACCCAGTCCCAGCGGTGTTTCTTTAGGTAAGAGACAGGAAACGAATACTAGGCCAAATCTATACAGAAGCAATACTGTACGGCTGAGGATACAGATGACCCAAGAGCTTGCAGTTACAAAAGCAGTAATTCTCCTTTAAGAATACACAGGACCTATTCAAGCCTCAACCAACATGGTGAGAAGAAGACTGAACATCCTCAAGCAATTGTATTCAACTGAAAGTCTTTTCCACTGTGAATTAATAGAAGAGAGCATAGCTTTTCAGGTACACACACAAAGGTAAAAGCACAGAGAAAATATATTTGAAAGCAGCAGTAAGTATCTGAGCTGCCTCCCTTTGTCTAAATGGCAGCTGACGATTCTTCGTCAGCACCTTTAAAAAAAATAATCTGGTAGCTTTTTACACAACTATGGAGCTTTGTGCTGGTCACCTATTTTTAAAAAAGCTTTTCCCTGCTAGCCTTATAGCATCTAGTACTTGCAATAACCACTGTCCAACAATACACTTGAATTTCAAAGCATTCATTTTTCCTTATTTGAATTTCAGGGCAAAGACCGACGGAATATTAGAAAAGATTGCATTATTTGCATTAGTTATTGGCTGCTACTTCCAAGATTTTGTAAAACAGGAAAAGACAAAAGTTGAACAACCCCCGTCATTTTTCTGTCCTTGAGCAAAATCCTGGAAAACAATGCAAAAAAACAGTGGTTGAAGCTCTCTATTGGCCAGTGACTATGTCCTTTATTTATTTACCTATTTATATCTTGCTGTTCTATGTCGAGGGGGACTCAAAGCAGATTACAACGTTGTTCTCCTCTTCTCCGTTTTATCATCGCAGCAACCATCCTGTGATGTTGGTTAGGCTGAGAGCGGGTGACTGGCCCAAGGCCATCAAGCGAGCTTCCACAGCAGAGCCGGGATTCAAACGGAGGTCTGCCAGGTCCTAGTCCTACAAACTAACCACTAGACCATGTTGGCTCTCTGGTCAACATGTTCTGCCTCAGAACTTCACAGTAATGGTTCAACTGGTTATAAAATGTGTGTGTGAGAGTGTGTGTGTGGGTGTGGGTGTGCCCCTCACACACAATTCAGAGCAACA
>NW_015169391.1:0-15832 GCF_001447785.1 Gekko japonicus
ACATTGGCATCTCTTATGTTCTTATTCCTGATAAAACACATTCTACAGTTATTTCAGATCAACACACCTGATACTAATTCATAAATTCATTAAGCTCAATACATACATAAAGAAGTATTCCTCAGAAGTCACAAACATTCCAAGTTGGCTCTCCATTCTATAATAAAATTTCATATTTAAATCATTCCTTTAAGGAATGTGCATATAAGGATTCTAGTAGTTCGAAAGCAAGAAATTGCAAGTAGATAAATAGGAACCACTTCGGTGGGAAGGTAACAGCGTTCCGTGCGCCTTGGTGTTTAGTCATGCCGGCCACATGACCACGGAAACGTCTTCGGACAGCGCTGGCTCTTCGGCTTTGAAACGGAGATGACTGGCTTTCGAGCAAGGGAACCTTTACCTAATACAACAAATGCTTTGTGGTAAGAGTTTTATTAGTTTTATTAACTTTGTAAATAACTTTGTAAAACCATTTGTAGTAAATAATGTAGCGAGACCAGAATGATTTAAATATGAACTTTTATTATAGAATGGAGAGCCAACTTGGAATGTTATTTGTTAAAGGTAGAAGAAGAAGAGATTGGGTTTATACCCCGCCCTTCACTACCCAAAGGTGTCTCAGAGCGGCTGACAAACTCCTTTTCCCTTCCCCACAACAGGCACCCCGTGAGGTAGGCGGGGGCGGGAGAGCACTCAAACTGCTTTTTTTCAAGAACAGCTCTTATCAGAACTATGGCTTGCTCAAGGTCCTCCAGCCAGGTTCAAGTGGAGGAGTGGGAAATCAAACCCAGTTCTCCCAGATTAGAGTCCGCGCAAAAGGCACACTCCATGTTAGGGATTATTTAAAAAGGAAACGGAGCCAGTTTGGTGTAGTGGTTAAGTGCGCTGACTCTCATCTGGGAGAACCGGGTTTGATTCCCCACTCCTCCTCCACTTGCACCTGGCTGGATGACCTTGGGTCAGTCACAAGCTCTGGCACAGCTGTCAGAGCTCTCTCAGCCCCACCCGCCTCACAGGGTGTCTGTTGTGGGGAGGGGAGGGGAGGGGAAGGGAAAGGAGTTTGTAAGCCGCTCTGAGACTCCTTTGGGTAGTGAAGGGCCATGGGGCATGAATCCAATCTCTTCTTCTTCTTCTCCCTGGGCAGCTAATTCCACAGCTGCACAACTCTTACTATCAAAAAAGTTTTCCCTAACATCCCGCCCTTAATTTAAACCCATTATTGCTAGTCCTCTCCTCTTTGCCAACAGGAGCAGCTCCCTGCCCTCCTGTAGGAGGCACAGCCCTTCTAATACCTAAAAGAGAGCAATCCTGTCGTCGTCCCCCAACCTCCTCTTCTCCAGATTAAACATCCCCAAGTCCCTCAAGCCTTTCCTCATAGGGCTGCCTCCAGCCCCCCTACCATCCTCATTGGTGTAGTGGTTAAGTGCGCGGACTCTCATCTGGGAGAACCGGGTTTGATTCCCCACTCCCCCTCCACTTGCACCTGGCTGGATGACCTTGGGCAAGCTCTAGCTCTGATAAGAGCTGTTCTTGAAAAAGAACCCTGTCAAGAGCTCTCTCAGCCCCACCAACCTCACAGGGGGTGTCTGTTGTGGGGAGGGGAAGGGAAAGGAGTTTGTAAGCCGCTCTGAGACTCCCTTGGGTAGTGAAGGGCCATGGGGTATAAATCCAATCCCTTCACCTTCTTCATTGCTCTCCTCTGCACCCGCTGCATCCCGTCCACATCCTTTTCGAAGTGAGGCCTCCAGAACTGCACACAAGACTCCAGGTGTGGCCTGACCAATGCAGTGTACAGCGGGACTAGGACATCTCATGATTTGGATGTTATGCCTCTGTTGATACACTCCAAGATCACATTAGCCTTTTTGGTCGCTGCATCACACTAGATGCTCATATCTGAACTTCCAGTCCCACCTGTACCCCAAGAACTTGTTCACACACACTGTTGCCCAGAAGTGTATCCTCCATACACTTACATGCAGTGTTCCCTCTATGCCGAGTTAGTGTGAGCTAGCTCACGGCCTTGTAGCCTCCAGCTCACACACTTTTGTCTTGGCTCAGGAAGGATGGCTCCAGAGCAAACTGATTTCTTCAGCAGCCAAATCGCTCGCTCACAACTTTGATGCCAGTAGTTCACAAAGTAGGATTTTTGCTCACAAGACTCCACAGCTTAGAGGGAGCATTGCTTACATGTGTTCCTCATTTTTGTTACCCAGATGTAGAACTCGGCACTTATCCTCGTTAAATTGTATCTTGTTCGCCTCCACCCAATTTAGTGTCATCTGCAAATTTAAGGAGTAGCCCTTCTACACCCTCATCCAGATCATTTATAAACATATTGAAAAGTACCGGGCCTAAAACCGAGCCCTGTGACTCCCCACTGGATACCTCCCTCCATTCAGATGGAACGCCAATGACAACTACTCGCTGAGTGTGGTGCTCCAACCAGTTCCCTATCCACCTAACTCTCCTAGAGTTCAATTCACAGTCCTCTAGTTTACCCATCAGAGCATCACGGGGAACCCTGTAAAGAGCTTTATTGAAATCCAGCCCCTGGACACAGATGCCTCACCCGCCCCCCTTCCCATCTGGAGCAGTGTTCCCTATAAGCTGACTTAGTGTGAGCTAGCTCACAGTTTCTTAGCCTCCGGCTCACACATTTTTGTCTCAGCTCAGGAAGGATGTGGCGCCAGAGCAAACTAATTCATGCAGCAGCCAAACCCCTCGCTCACAACTTTAATGCCAGGAGCTCACAAAGTAGAATTTTCTGCTCACAAGACTCCACAGCTTACAGGGCGCACTTATCTGGAGCCTTTCATTTTCACATCCCCCACCACCACCACACAGCACTTTTGCTCCCCAGGAGAGACGCGTTTGAGGGCCTCCTTCCTTAAAAAGGTAAAGGTTCCCTTGCTCGAAAGCCAGTCGAATCCCTTGCTCGAAAGCCAGTCGAATCCAACTCTAGGGTTGTGGTGCTCATCTCTGTTTCAAAGCCGAAGAGCCAGCGCTGTCTGAAGACGTTTCCGTGGTCATGTGGCCAGCATGACTAAACCCCAAGACTAAACACTCCATGACTAAACACCCCTTTTCCTTAGAGCAGCTCAATTGTGCTTCGGTGGGGCTATCCATATTCACTGCTTTTCTCACGGAGACCCGAGGTGGGTTATTTGCAGCCAATCAGCAAGTGGATAACAACCACCGTTGAACCTAGATCCAGATGGGAAGCCGTGATGGTGTGAAGCAGCAGCAGAAAGTTAGCAGAGATCCCCCATAGAACAAAAGAATCTAGTTGGGCTGGAAGGGTGGAGCCGGGGAGAAAAAGGAAGTGGACAACTCAAGCAAAAGGTATCTGTTTCAGGCGGTGGGATACAAAAAGTGTAGGAAAGACTTTGTCCTTCAAGGAAGCCCCCTCCAGAGCTGAACACCATCACACTGCACTGTTACACCCACCACCACCACCAGAGGAAGCCCCCCTGAGCAATTCTATTCTGCATGTAACAGAAGAACAAATAAAATAGGATCACAGTGTGAATTAAATACTAAAAACCCCAAAACCGATCACTTTGGTATACAGGCTACTGTACTTTATTTGGTAAAACTACATAGTTAACACGGGAAAACCAACAATAACAGCCATTAAAATAATCTTGTATCACCATTTTCAAAAGGGCTCATCCTTGTGTTATACAAGACGAGAAAAAGTTCCCGTTGTCAACTGTCTCCACTCTACACATAATTTTATAAACCTATTATCGCGTCCTCTCCCCCTTTAGTCCTCTCTTTTCTAAACTGAAAAGTCCCGGACTCTTCCACCAGTTCCTCATGGGTCAGGTGCTCCAATCCCTTAATCATCTGGGTTGCCTTCTTCTGCACTTTTTCCAGCCCTGTGAGGCCCTTTTCGAGATTGGATTCGTGATTGGAACTATACACAATATTCCAAGTGAGGCCGCACCATAGGTCTGTACAGGGGCATTGTATTAGAAGAGAAGAGATTGGATTTATACCCTGCCCTTCACTTGGAGTCTCAGAGCAGCTTACAAACTCCTTTCCCTTCCCCTCCCCTCCCCACAACAGACACCCTGTGAGGTGGGTGGGGCTGAGAGAGCTCTGACACAAACTGCTCTTTCAGGAACAGCTGTGCCAGAGCTTGTGACTGACCCAAGGTCACATCTGGGAGACCTGGGTTTGATTCCCCACTCCTTACCTTTAAAGTTTAAATGTCAGATGGGTTTTTTTGCGCATGCGCAAAGATCGCCATTCTGTGGATGGCTGCCTATGCGCATGCTCAAACTGAGTTTTTTTTTTTAAAAAAATGCCGATGCCCGCTGCGTGTGGACGGGCATACAACGATGGGCTCCGCAGACAGGAGGTGAGTGTGATCGCGTTTCAGCCAGCATAAACTGCACCAGTTCCAACCGGTACAGTTTATGCTGGCTGAAACGCCCCATCTGAACGCACCCTTTGGGTGAAGAGTAAAGCTCCCCTTTGTTCATGTTCATCCTTTTGACCACACTAGTATGGCTCTAGCCCTTTTGTTGTTATTCAGTCGCACAGTTGAGTCTGACTCTTTGCGACCCTATGGACCACATCACGCCAGGCCCTCCTGTCTTCCGTCGTGCTCCGGAGTTTGCTTAATTTCACATTGGTTGAATCAATATCACTGTCTAACCATCTCATCCTTTGCTGTCCCCTTCTTTTTTGACCTTCAGTCTTTCCCAGCATCAGGGTCTTCACTAGTGAATGCTCCCTTCTCACTTGCTGGCCAAAGTATTGGAGCTTCAGCTTCAGTATCTGGCCTTCCAGGAAACAGTCGGGGTTGATTTCTTTTAGGATTGACGGATTTGATCTTCTTGCAGTCCAAGGGACTCTCAAGAGTCTTCTCCAGAACCATAGTTCAAAAGCATCTATTCTTCAGCGCTCGGCCTTCCTTATGGTCCAACTCTTGCAGCCATACATTATTACTGGGTCCAGCTTTCGCAGCCATACTTTACTACTGGCCCTTTGGGAGACGCTTAATGGGACTTTATCTACCAGGGGCTGTAATTGACCTCCATGCTATGTGTGAAGAAATGCATGTTTTCCTGGGAGGTTTGAAAGCAGCAAAACCTCCACTTTGCATTTTAAGGGTTTCTTCTCTCTCTGGGCAGAGAACAGGCCGGGAAGGAGGAAGTCACTCAATGGCTTTCCAGAATCACCTCAGCTACCTCTTAAGAAAGTCCCCTTGGTGTCTAACTTTGGTGCAAAGTAGTTCCCTATCCTTGATTTTCTGTCTTCAGAAGATTTTATCTCACTGACTTGGAAAGATTATATTAAATGAATTTAATTCAAAAAGTTGGGTCATTCACAGCTATTAATGTTGCTTGCATAAGCGTTGATACATATTAGGGATTTAATTTCCCCCCCCCCCTGTATGTTGAGCACCTAAAACATTCAGTATACATCCGTTATGCTTAATCCTAGTTCTTGTTTTGGTCCTGGATTTCTCATTTATTATCTTCGTGGCTTAATCTGAACAATTACTTTTCTCGTATACTCTGAAAGTCATCTGGTTTTCGAGCTTGCAATATTTCCTGTCATAAGTTTTAAAAATATTATAATGGTTATTACACTTTATTCTGTATTGTCATTATACTAAGAATGTTCTGCACGATGTATAGTATTGTAGTGGACGTTTTCCACAAATTGTAGTTAAAAAAGGTACTTAAGCTTGTGATTATTGCTTGTTTTCTACTTTTAACAATAAAATTGTTCATCAATGCCTGAACAAGTTTTAAAAAAAGGAATGCTAATAGGTCTAGCTAGAGACAACGGGATGGCCAAGCTCCCCCCTTCAAGCAGGGAACAGAGATTTGGAGGACTTTAGACTAGAACGGGTCCAGGAATAATCTCCAGGAAGAAGCTACAGGAAACACTTCTTTGACCTTTGGGTGGAGATACCAGAGGAAATTAAAAAATAAAGATGATTTCCCCCCCACATTCAAGTGCACAGACCCTCTGAAATCTATCCACAGATATCTGCTATCCTTGACTTGAAGAAGAAGAAGAGATTGGATTTATACCCCGTCCTTCACTACCCAAGGGAGTCTCAGAACGGCTTACAAACTCCTTTCCCTTCCCCTCCCCAAAACAGACACCCTGTGAGGTGGGTGGGGCTGAGAGAGCTCTTGATAGAAACTCTTCTTTTTCCAAGGACAGCCCTTATCAGAACTACGGCTTGCCCAAGGTCATCCAGCCAGGTGCAAGTGGAGGAGGAGTGGGGAATCAGACCCGATTCTCCCAGATTAGAGTCCGCGCACTTAACCACGACACCAAACTGACTTGTCTATCCCATCACAGAATTTGGAAAATACGTTCTTGCCAGTTTTGCAAATGTCAGAAGAAGTTAGCTTGGTAGAGAGACTGAAGGAGGGCAACCACTAAAAATGCCCTTCTTTGCATAACTACTTTTGGAGCATTTCTGAGCCTCCAACACCTGAGCCTCATCAGAACCCACTATGGGAAAGGTTCACCTTTGTGTGGATTATCTGAGAAACAGGAAGGCTGGATCTCGGCCTCACGCTCTTGCTACAGGGTGAATATTTATGAGGTTCCTCCCCATGTGGATTCTTCAATGGTCATAAGAACATAAGAACATAAGAGACGCCAATGTTGGATCAGGCCAAAGGCCCATCCAGTCCAACACTCTGTGTCACACAGTGGCCAGAAATACCAGTGCCATCAGGAGGTCCAGCAGTGGGGCCAGGACATTAGAAGCCCTCCCACTGTTGACCCCCCCAAGCACCAAGAAGACAGAGCATCACTTGCCCCAGAGCCCCTAGCTATACCTTGTGGCTAATAGCCACTGATGGACCTCTGCTCCATATGCTTATCTAATTCCCTTTTGAAGCCGTCCATGCTTGTAGCACCCACCACTTCCTGTGGCAGTGAATTCCATGTGTTAATCACTCTTTGGGTGAAGAAGTACTTCCTTTTATCCGTTCTAACCCGACCGCTCTGCAGTTTCATGGAGTGCCCACGAGTTCTTGTATTGTGAGAAAGGGAGAAAAGTACCTTTTTCTTTACCTGCTCTTTCCCATGCATAATCTTATAAACCTCGATCATGTCACCCCTCAGTCGTCTTTTCTCCAAGCTAAAGAGCCCTAAGCGCTTTAACCTTTCCTCATAGGGAAAGTGTTCCAACCCTTTTATCATTCGAGTTGCCCTTTTCTGCACTTTTTCCAAAGCTATAATATCCTTTTTAAGGTGTGGTGCCCAGAACTGCACACAGTATTCCAAATGAGGTCTCACCATTGATTTATATAGGGGCATTATTATATTGGCTGATCTGTTTTCAATACCCTTCCTAATAATCCCCAGCATAGCATTGGCCTTCTTTATTGCAGTCACACACTGTCGAGGAGTTATGGGCTGGACTTCAATCTCCTTCCACTTTCAGGACACATCCTTTCCTTCTTGCC
The DNA here is from genome assembly GCF_001447785.1 of Gekko japonicus. Taxonomy (NCBI): domain Eukaryota; kingdom Metazoa; phylum Chordata; class Lepidosauria; order Squamata; family Gekkonidae; genus Gekko; species Gekko japonicus. Next base: position 7,458 of record NW_015169391.1, read on the forward strand.
TGTGAAATCTATCTCGGTTTTGTCCACAGTCAAAGTATTTCTATCATTTCTTCCAGATTAGTGCCAGGATTCTGGACAGATACAAGCACTTTACAGGAGTTTACATGGTTTCAACCATTTCTATGGTTTGTGCTTGTCTTTTACATGTGACATAAGAGAAAAACTCTTTTCACAAGCTAAGTAGTTATATGGCTATTGTTTCTGTGCGTTTTTTGATGGTGTTGAAGATTGTTATTCAGACTGAATCTCTTTCCACACTCTGAGCATTGAGAAGGTTTCTCCCCATGTGGATTCTTTGATGCTGTAGAAGATTGCTACTCTGACTGAATTTCCTTCTGCACTGGGAGGATTCAAAAGGTTTCTCCTGTGTGGGTAAATTGATGCTGTTGAAGAGAGGCACTCCGAGTGAATCTCTTTCCACACTTTGAGCACTCAAAAGGTTTATCCCCTGTGTGGGTTCTTTGGTGCAGTTGAAGATTGCCACTCTGACTGAATCTCTTTCCACACTCTGAGCAGTCAAAAGGTTTCTCTTTTGTGTGGGTTCTTAGATGCCGTTGTAAATTGCCCCTATGACTGAATCTCATTCCACACTCTGAGCATTCAAATGGTTTCTCCCCCGTGTGGAGTAGTAGGTGCTTTCGAAGGCTACCTGTCTCAGTGAATCTCTTTCCGCAGTCTGAGCATTCAAAAGGTTTCTCCCCTGAGTGGACTTTTAGGTGCTTTCGAAGGCTAGCTTTGACCCTGAATCTCTTTCCACACAGTGAGCATTCAAAAGGTTTCTCCCCTGTGTGGATTCTTTGATGCAGCTGAAGATGGGCTTTCTGAGTGAATCTCTTTCCGCACTCTGAACATTCAAAAGGTTTCTCCCCTGTGTGAGATCTTTGATGTTCTTGAAGATAGCTGCTCTCTGAGCATTCAGACACTTTCTCCTTTGTGTGGGTTCTTAGATGCCGTTGAAAATTGCTACTGTCACACATTTGCTTTCCACACTGAGAGCATTCAAAAGGTTTCTCCCCTGTGTGGACTCGTAGGTGCTTTCGAAGGCTGCTAGTGTCACTGAATCTCTTTCTACACTCTGAGCATTCAAAAAGTTTCTCTCCCGTGTGGACTCGTAGGTGCTTTCGAAGGCTAGCTGTGTCACTGAATCTCTTTCCACACTCTGAGCAGTCAAAAGGTTTCTCCCCTGTGTGGGATCTTTGATGCAGCTGAAGCCACCACTCTGATTGAATCTCTTTTCAAACTCTGAGCATTCAAAAGGTTTCTCCCCCGTGTGCGATCTTTGATGATGCTGAAGACTGTCATTCAACCTGAATCTCCTTCCACACTCTGAGCATTCAAAAGGTTTCTCCCCTGTGTGGGATCTTTGATGCAGCTGAAGATGGCCTTTGTGATTGAATTTCTTTCCACACTCTGAGCAGTCAAAAGGTTTCTCCCCTGAGTGGGTTCTTAGGTGCTTTGTAAGATTATGTCTGAGACTGAATTTCTTTTCACACACTGAGCATTCAGAAGGCTTCTCCCCTGTGTGGATTCTTAGGTGCTGTTGAAGACTATATCTCTGTCTGAATCTCTTCCCACACTCTAAGCATTCAAAAGATTTCTCCCCTGTTTGGGTTGTTAGATACTTTAGAAGTTGGCTACTCTTTCTGAATCTGTTCACACACTCCGAGCATTCAAAAGGTTTCTTCCCTGTGTGTATTTGTTGGTTCACAAAGTCCTGAGATCTGTAGTTAAAGTACCTTCCACACCGAAAGCATTTACATGCCGTCATTATAATGTCCCTTGGGAAATGTAGATTTTCATGTCTTTCATCAGAGTATGTCATTCCAGTCTCCGAACAGATAAGCAGATTCTCCTCTGAATTGATGCTTTCATGTTTAATAAGCTCTGATTTCTCTGAGGAACTTTCTCCACAGTCTGAGAGATTATGAAGTTTTCCTCCTCCACGTGTCTGTTGATGTTTAAGGAGCTCTGCTCTGCAAAGGAAGCTCTTTCCATAGTCCAGGAACTGATGGGTCTTCTTTCCACACTGCAGTTGGAGGTGGACATTATATTGGGTTTCATCTGAGAAGATCATTCCACACCCCGAGCACGTGTACATTTCCTCCACCATGTGAGATGCTTCACAGAAGTCCCCTCCTTGGAAAGGAGTGGGTTGATCCCTCTTCTCCACTAGGTGGCTTCCGTTCTGCCCCTTGGGTCCGCCTTGAGTCCCGAAGTTTCCACTCAGGTCTTCAGTCTTGACTTCATCTGGCGACAGATGATGCAGTTCCTCGTCCTCCTCATTTCCCCGATGGTCCCCTGTTGGTAATAAATACAGAGAACCTGTTAGCACCCACAGGAGGTGGTCTGATTTGCACTTGAAATTCCATCCACGCTCGAAGCACGTCAGGGTCTTGTTCCCGCTGTACGCTGAAATATACAACAATATACACATTAAACGTGGCTTTCTGCCTGCCTGTGGTCCATCTCCATCTCTGAATGGGCTTGTGCCCCTGTGTAATCCGCCCTGAACCTGTTTGCGGGGAGGGCAGGGTAAAAATGGAATAAATAAATAAATAAAAATAAATAAAAGTTTCCTTGGCTTTTTCCAAAGAGAACCTCTGGATTTCCCCAAGTGTCTCCTCTACATCTGGTGCTGGAATAGGGGAGGGAGATGCCAGGACCTCACCAAGTGAACCTGGGCGTTCAAGGGGCCTCCCCCATGGTTTGAAAAGGGATATCAGTTGTTGTTGGGGATTATGGCATCTAGGTGACGACTGAAAAGAATTGTTCATTACCCTTTTGCCTAGTTGAGACTGACTGTTTTTACGTAGTCTCTCCTGCATTCCTGGCTTCTTTGTGCGGGGGTGGGGTGGGGAGATCGTTCTTATACAGGAAAGAAACCCAAGGAAGAGGGGGGGAATTCTTCCATAAGGGTGGAAACATGGTCAGGATCAAAGCCCACAGTCCTATCCAGTTTAAGGGGGACGAATCCATACCGGATCAAAGACAGAGTGGATGGCTTTAATCCCGTTGAAGGGGAAGGGTGTGTTTTATGGTTGGCCACTGAGAAATCCGGATCTGACCAGATGCCACGGGGGGACTCCTCCTCCTCACGGGGGAGCTCCATTTTGGATCCCTGTCCCCACTTGCATTTCTTAGCATGGGAAATGGAGTCTGGATCAAGCAGATATCAAAACGACAGCGAGTCATCCTGAGAGCGCGCAAGGAGTGTGAAGCAGCTCCTCCAACTCATCACGCAAAAGTGACATCTGGTGGGAGCCTACCGAACGGCCTTTCCCCCCCCAAGGAGCTGAGGGGTTCCCTCCCTGGCCTTAATAACAACCCATAGAATCAAGACAATGAGCAATGGGCCGGCCCCAGCCAATTCTTTCACATCTTCAGTACTGGACAGGAAGATTTCTCCTCCTGCTCCACCATGAGAGCCAGTGTCGGGTGTAGTGCTTAAGAGTGCAGACCTCTCATCTGGAGAACCAGGTTTGATTCCCCACTCCTCCATGTAAGTCAGCTGGGTGACCTTGGGTCAGTCACAAGTTCTCTCAGAGCTTAGATCTTGTTGGCCCTTTTTTACACGCCCAGGGAAATGCTGATTGCCACTTTGGGGTCAGGAAGCAACCCCGGAAGTTTTTTTGTCGTCTTCTGGGAGTGGAACAGCGGTCACTGCAGGTGTGTGGAGGGGGAGGTATTTGTGAATTTCCTGCAATGTGCAGGGGGGTTTGGCTAGATTTATCTGGTTATGTATTATGTTGACTTTTACCCCGCCCTCCCCGCTGAGGCTGGCTCAGGGCGGCTTACATAAGGAACCAATAGATAAAACAATAATATCAATATCAATATAAAATACATTATAAAATTATTAAAAGCACTAGCATATCGATTCCGATGTAGCTATGGTAGAGTGCATTTAGAAACATGCAGCCAGCAGTACACCCACTCTCGGCGGGCTCAGGCTGGCAATAAAATCAGCACAGGGCACCGATGATGACGTGCAGCTCCTGAACTAAACACCTGACAGAAGAGCTCAATTTTCGCAGCCCTGCGGAACAGTGAGAGGTCCCATATGACCCTGATCTCATCCAGAAGCTCATTCCAGTAAGTTGGAGCTGCTACAGAAAAGGCCCTGGTCCTAGTCGATACCAGCCTGGCATCCTTAGGACCGGGGAGGGCCAAGCAGTTTTGTGACCCTGACCGTAGTGCTCTCTGGGGGACATGCGGGGAAAGGCGGTCGCTCAGGTAGGCAGGCCCCTGACCATAACGGACTTTAAAGGTCAAAACCAGCACTTTGAAGCGAATCCGATATGCTATTGGCAGCCAGTGCAGTGTCTTTAGCACAGGATGGATGTGCTCCCGCATAGGGAGACCCATCAACAGCCTGGCCGCCACATTTTGCACAAGTTGCAGCTTCCGGAGTTGCACCAAGGCCAGCCCCAACTAGAGAGCATGGCAGTAGTCCAGCCTTGAGGTGACCATAGCGTGAATCACTGTTGCCAGATCATTGTGTTCGAGGAAGGAAACCAACTGCTGATCAGCCGGAGATGGTAAAAAGCTGCTTTGGCAGTGGCTGCTACCTGGGCCTCCATTGTTAAGGAGGCATCCAGGAGCACTCCCAAGTTCCTGACCCTCGGCACTGGCACCAACGGCGCCCCACCGAAGGCCAGTAGTGGGATCCCTACCCCCGATCTGCTCCGACTCAGGCACAGAACCTCCGGCTTCGTCAGATTCAATTTCAATCAACTCAGTCTAAGCCATCCAGCCACGTCCTGTAACGCTTGGTCTAGGTCTTCTGGGGTAGAGTCGGACTGACCGCCCAACAACAGTTGGGTGTCATCCGCATACTGGTAACAGTGCAGCCCGTGCCTCCAGGCAATCTGGGCAAGGGGGCGCATATAGATGTTGAACAGCATCGGGGAAAGCACCGCCCCTTGATGCACTCCAGAGATTAGTGGGTGCCTTCGGGACAGCTGCTCCCCAAGAGCCACCCTTTGTCCCCGACTTTGGAGAAAGGAGACAAGCCATTGCAAGGCGAGCCCCCGAATCCCCACGTCGGCGAGGCGGTGGATCAGTAGGTGGTGGTTGACCTGGTCGAACGCCACCAACAGGTCCAACAACAGCAGCACCACCGCACCGCCCTGATCCAGATGCCCCCGGAGGTCATTTGTGAGGGCGACCAGTGCCGTCTCCATCCCATGGCCTGGGCGAAAACTGGACTGGAAAGGATCTAGCATGTAAGTGTCATTCATAAAGCTCTGCAACTGTATCGCCACCGCCCTCTCAATTAATTTGCCCAAATAGGGGAAATAGGAAACCAGCCAATTTGGCCCAATCCAGAGACGGGTTTTTTTAGGAGAGGGCGGACCATCGCTTCCTTGAGAGCCCCCGGGAACAGCCCCTCAGAGAGGGACTTGTTAATAATATCCCTGAGGGCACCTCGAAACTCCTCCTCGGCTCCAGGCCAGGACACCCTCTCTGGCTCGGGTGACGGCCACTACACTGGCCTCAGTGTCCCTTGGGCCAGCCAGGGGCCTCTGGGTTGTTCTCTCGGGCCATGCTGAAGCTCACTCTAACTGCCACCCCCAACTCCTCGAGACCCCCAATAGGGGACAAGTAGTGGGGGCAGGTCTGAAAACTACGTGTTTGTGTCCAATATTTTGATCCATGCCTCATCCCAATGGCAGCAGTTTGCACCTTTGGTTTCTTAAGAAGGATCCTTACCCAGAGAGGCCACGCTCCCGTAGTCCTCCATCATGACTTCCGTGTAGAGAGCTTTGGCCCAGATCCAGGAGCAGCCGCTCTGCCTTGGTGAAACACACGGCCACCTCCTCAAAGGAACACAGGACCCTGGAAGAAAAAGCAGATTCCCTTGTCAGAGATCACACCAGGCAGAAGGCAGACCGGGAGGGGGAAGTCGGGGAGGGCACAGGAGGTACAGCTTGGCACGGGCAAAGGTGTTACCCAAATGGGAGTCTCCAAATTAATTGGGGGAATTAGCAACATTTGGAGACTTAGCAAGAGGGGGTAACTAGGGGATCTCCACCAACGTTTATGGGTATTATATTCCCTGAGAACTCACAAAATAAACAAGTTGAAGACCCAGAATGGTGTTTTTATTATAAGAAGAAGAAAGAGCAAGCGAGCCCCTGTATCTCCCCAATTGTCTGGCAGATCTTCCCTGCTAAATCTGCAGTTCCCCTCAGTGTCTGAGTTGTCCTACAGTTGTTGTTGTTGTTCAGTCGCACAGTCGAGTCCGACTCTTTGCGACCCCATGGATCAGCTCCCACCAGGCCTTGCGGTCTTCTAACCGTCCTCTGAAGTTTGCTCAACTTCATGTTCATTGCATCGATGACACTGTCTAACCATCTCATCCTTTGCCGTCCCCGTCTTCTTTGACCTTCAATCTTTCCCAGCATCAGGGTCTTCTCTAGTGAGTGCTCCCTTCTCATTGGGTGGCCAAAGTATTTGAGCTTCAGTTTCATTATCTGGCCGTCCAGGGAACAGTCAGGGTTGATTTCTTTGAGGATTGACTGATTTGTTCTTCTTGCAGTCCAAGCAGTGTGTATATATTCTTTGTCATAGATGAGTTGACTGTTCCACCCTATGTTTAGATATCTAGTTCAAGCTTTACCTCAGCTCAGGAACTTTACTGAAAATATAGGAGTTGTTGAGTTTCTTTAAACCCTTGAGGAATGGCACTTGAGGCAAATTAACTTTCAAAAACAGAATAAAGATTTTATTAAACAGGCAGGGAATTCTGTGTGTGTGTGTGTGTGTGTGTGTGTGTATGTGTGTGTGTGTGTGTTGGGAAGGAGATAGGGTTCGAACTCCAGGTTGGGAAATTCCTGGAGATCTAAGGGATGGAGCCTGGAGAAGGAGAGGTTTGAGGAGGGGTGCGACCTCAGACAGGTACAATGTCATAGAGTCCACCCTCCAAACCAGACATTTCCTCCTGGCGAACCATTGTTACCAATCTCCAGTTGAGGGGTGGAGATCACTCAGAATTATAACTGCTCTTCAGATGGCAGAGATCAGTTCCCCTGGTAGAAATAGTGGACTCTGTGTCATTATACCCTGCTGAGGTTGGCACAGCAAATTGATGCTGAGTGCCCCAGGCCGGAGCACCCGCCCAGAGCTTCTTTCTAGAGTTTGTTGTATTTATTTCCACAACGGGCCTTGTTCCTAGCATATGCATAATAGGAAAAGTCAAGTGTTTGAGATTGCTGAGGTAAAAAACTTTCTAATGTATACAGAGGTGAATTCTTAGAACAATCAAGAGAGTGTATTTGTAGGTTTTTTCCAAGGTTTTCTGTTTCTTTCTTTGAGATGAACTTTGTTTAGTATAATTCAGCACTAACACAGTTCTTACTGATGTTTTTAGATTTCTTCCTTCAGATATTACAGGTTTCCCTTTAGATAATACAGCTTTTCATTAACTCCTGAGGTGTCTAAGCTTCTCCCCCTTACCACAAACCAGGGTTCTTCTCCCAACATTACACTGGCAGGAGGTTATTCTCATTGTCCCTAAGAAACAATAACTCCTTTCACTGTTTGGCTTGTATGGGAGTTCTCTCTAACTTCCCAGACCTTCTGCCAAACCCTTCTCAAGTATCCATTGTCTGCAACACGGGGGAAATACACAAACTCTCTAAGAGGAAAATAAAAGGAAGTAGTGGGGAAAGTGATTAAGGAAGGGCGATATTTACCAGATCTCAAGGTCACTGTTTGTGGAAGGCGGTGAAAGAGAACAGCCGGCGTGTCTCTGGAGAGAAGGAATAAGGACCTACACAAGAGAAAGGGAGCTGTGTTTGGTGTTGAAAGAACACACACACACAATCTGTGGAGTGGAGAATGAACAGGTACAGGAAAAATTGAGCCTGGGGCATTCTGATTCATGTGCCCCTAACACAATACCTTCAACAGATTTCACAGGGTGGACACAGACCAAGGAAAACTCATGACAGTTTGCATGAGTGTAGCTAATAGCGCTTGATAAGACTGTCTGGTTTTCTGATTGTCTGGTTAATGTTTTTGGATGACCCCAGAGTACAGGATGGGAGAGGCTATCATGTTACATGAACAGCCTTTAATCAGGGTGAATCGGAAAGGGGAGACGTGACCAGGTCTGGCGATGATCACGTCAAGGTGGGTAGGGCCTTGCCTGAGAAACCCACTGGTGAGATTAAGTATCTCATTTGGGGATGGGGAGGAGAGCGACTAACAAGTCAGTTACCCTGAGTCACCTACCCAAAATAGTTTCCCAGGCTTGTCTCATAAGAACATAAAAGACGCCAATGTTGGATCAGGCCAAAGGCCCAGCCAGTCCAACACTCTGTCACACAGTGGCCAAAAATACCAGGTGCCATCAGGAGGTCCACCAGTGG
>NW_015169391.1:16020-17828 GCF_001447785.1 Gekko japonicus
GCATAATCTTATAAACCTCAATCATGTCACCCCTCAGTTGTCATTTCTCCAAGCTAAAGAGCCCCAAGCTCTTTAACCTTTCCTCATAGGGAAAGTGTTCCAACCCTTTTATCATTTGAGTTGCCCTTTTCTGCACTTTTCAATTCCCTTCCTAATAATCCCCAGCGGAGTGTTGGCCTTTTCTATTGCAGTCACACACTGTCTTGACATTTTCAGTGAGTTATCTACTACAACTCCAAGATCTCTCTCTTGATCAGTCTCTGCCAGCTCAGACCCCATCAATGTGTATTTGTATTTAGGATTTTTGGCTCCAATGTGCATCACCTTGCACTTGGCCACATTGAACCCCATTTGCCATGTTGACGCCCACTTGCCCATCCTTGACAGATCCCTTTGGAGTGCCTCACAATCCTCACTGGTTTTCACCACCCTGAACAACTTTGTATCATCCGCAAATTTAGCCACTTCACTGCTTACTCCCAACTCCAAATCATTAATGAACAAGTTAAAAAGCAGTGGTCCAAGTACTGATCCCTGCGGTACCCCACTGGTCTCCTGGCCCGCACCCGTTTTGTTTGTTCCCGCTCCATCCTGGTTTCACTTCTAGGCCAGACTGTGCAGTGCACAAATGGTTTGGAGGAGTGATATTAAAAGAGGGGCATTTTGTCTGAAAGTACCTTCCGGAGAAGAGGCCTGGCTGTTAACAAAGGGACAGCTGAGCAGCAACTGCAGGTGCAAAAGCCCCTCTGTGAAAGGGGGGGGGGAACCAGGCCGTGCTCTCAACATGAACTGGAGCCCTGGGCAAAGCAACTAGTAAGGGCTTCGCTATATGCGGACACCTCCTCCACAGGCTGGATGTGTCTGGCAACAGCTGGGGGGGAGGGGCGGAGGAGCATAATGCCTCCCCAGGTCGGAGCTCAGGGGCTGCCTGGATGAAGAGGGGGAGGCCACGAACCCCCAGGAAAACGGCAGATGGGATGTCAAGCACTGCCCCCCAATGCTTTGCATGTGGAGCAGCCGATGGGCTTGTCTGATTCATCCCGTGTGACCACGCCTGGGAGTCCTTTCTGGGCCTCTCTACCGACAGCAGTTCAGAAATGACAAAACGGGATGCTACTTAATACACATCAGTAGTCTGACCTTGGATAGCCCCGGCTAGTCCGATCTTATCGGATCCGGGAAGCAGAGGAGGGTCGGCAGGCCTGGCTGATATTTGGATGGCAGAGCCCTCAGAGGAATGCCAGGGCCATGACGCAGGGGCAGGCCACGGCAAAACACCTTCAAACTACTCTTGCCTTGAAAGCTGCTCTACAGGGTTGCCATAAGCCCGCTGTGACTTGACAGCAGCAACAGCAAATACACATCAGTACAGGCCACAGACCCAGATGATTCCTCCAAGTGACTCTGGATTTTTCTGTAGGGGGCCTGCCCTATTGCGGAAAGCTAGGGGCCTCCCTGATCTCCACAGGCCGGCTGTTGGACAAGGTGGGGGGGCCCTCCAAGGAGAAGGCACCCCTGGACGGGGGGGGAGTTGCAGATTCTGCCCACTGGCGGGGGAGGGGGGGCCTGCAGGAGGCCCTGCTGCTGCTGCTGCTGCTGCTGGGATGAGCGAAGCATAAAGGCGAGGAAAGAGCCGGAGAGTCCGGCAGCCGCACCCGAGAGACGCACAGAATTCCGTGGCCGGGGAGGAGGAGAAGGAGGCGCTTTCCTGAGTCACACACGGCTCGCCGCCTCCATTTCTCTCTTCCAGCAGGACTGAAAAGCTGATCCCTCCCCCACGACTTACTTGCGAGGAAACCTGCCCGGGA
>NW_015169392.1:0-2656 GCF_001447785.1 Gekko japonicus
AGTGTGGAGTGCGTGAATTTTCTGGATACCACGGTATATGTCAGCAACAACAGATTAGCGGTCCGCCCTTTTCATAAGGAGACGGATAGAAATTCGTTTTTGCACTTTAGGTCCCATCATATATATCACCTCAAGAGAAATCTTCCATATGGCCAGTTTTTGCGGGCCAAAAGAAACTCGACTACCAGCATGGACTTTGAAACAGAATCGGATAGGTTGTGTGAGCTATTTCGAGAAAGGGGATATCCCGACCAGATCATAAGTAATGCTAGAAGCAGGGCGAGACGCTGTAACCGCATTGAGCTACTTGAAGGGAAACGGAACCAATGTTTAGATTATAACAAAAGTTGTTGGGCTATGGAATATACCAACAGAACACATGCCATTAAAAAGATTATTTTAAAGCATATTGAAGCCTGCCAGCAACCTCCCATGATAGGTTTCAAGAGAACCCAAAACATCCGCGACAGGATCATTAAAGCAGACATTTTACCTCGACAAATATCGGATTGCCCATTAAAAGGGCATTTCAAATGTGGCAACTGTGCAGCCTGCCCTTTGATGTTAGAAACGAACAAAGTGCAATTTCCTGAGGTAGATTTCCAGTTGAACATTTTACATCTCTCGACATGCGCAACAAAGTGCTCAGTGTATTTAATTACATGTGCTTGCGGATTGAGGTATGTTGGACAGACTTCACGGGCACTGCGCACTAGGGTTCTTGAACACAAATCCAAAATAAAACATAAACATTTAGAAGCCCCCTTGGTTTCCCATTTCATCGAAAAGGGACACAGCTTTAATGATTTCAAATGCATTGTTTTAGAGATCATTCATTCCAAACCATACACTGTTGTAGACAAACATCAACTACTGTTGCAAAGGGAGGCTTTTTGGATATTCAGATTAGCCACAGTCCAACCGACAGGATTGAATTCGGCACTGGAATTGACATGTTTCCTGTGAGAACTTACACATTTATCTGTTACTTAGGAGGAGGTTTCATGGTAAACAAAAATTAGGCTCATGACTCAGCTAGTTTTTTCTGGGAATTTCTAGGTTTGTGAATATGGCAAAAAACACTTTAAGTCTGGCAGCAGGTAGCTCCTGCGCAAATAGGTTGTTGTAAATAACATATGTACAATGTTTAACCGGCATTGTAACTGACATGTTGTTAGTAAGACCTTACATACTTACCTGTTATTCTAGTAGAGGTTTTATGTCAAACAATGATTAGGCTCATAATTCAGCCAAATTTTTCTGAGATTCTCTAGGGTTCTTATTGTTTGTTAAGATGGCAAAAAAACTTTAAGTTTGGCAGCAGGTAGTTTCTGCGCAAATGGGTTGATGTAAATAACACATGTACAATGTTAAATCAGATAAGTTGGCACCTTCCATTCCAAACCACACCACTGTTGTAGACAAACATCAATTACTGTTGCAAAGGGAGTCTTTTTGGATATTCTAATTAGCCACAGTCCAACCGACAGGATTGAAATTGGTACTGGAACTGACATGTTTCCTGGAAAAACTTACATACTTACCTGTTACTCAAGAGGAGGTTTCGTGCGAAAAAACAATTTGACTTATGACTCAGCTAGATTTTTCTGGGATCATCTAAGGTGATTACTGTTTGTGAATATGACAAAAAAACATTTTAAGTCTGGCAGCAGGTAGCTCCTGCGCAAATGGGTTGATGTAAATAGCATATGCACAATGTTAAATCAGTATTGGAATTGACATGTTGATAGTAAGAATTTACATACTTACCTGTTACTCTAAAGGAGAATTCATGTTAAGTAATGTTGAAGCTCACAACTCAGCTAGATTTTTCTGAGATTCTCTAAGGTTCTTATTGTTTGTTAATATGGTAAAAATACTCCAAGTTTGGCAGCAGATAGTTTCTGTGCAAATGGGTTGATATAAAGAATACATGTACAATGTTAAACTAGATAAGTTGGCACCATCATGTAATTGGACACATGATCGTTGAGATGTATATAATGTGAGCAGGGTCAGCAGTTGTTTAAGACTTATTAGTCCATTGGAGAGTTTTGTATGTAGCTGCATAGCTCATGGAAAAAACAGTTTGGTAAGATTTTTGCATTTTTGAAATACTGTTGGTATATGGTTTAGAAATGACACATATGCATGTATTTATTATGAATATAATTATTTTATTTATAGATTTAAAGACTTCATCGTCATCTTCAGTATATTTGGATGCGAAATTGTATGTATTATCCAAACATTGTAGTTTTATACAGTATCCCACTCTTTGGAGGGTTTTATAGATGTTATTGTAATTGTATGTTGACAGATTGAGAAAGACACTTCGAAACGGGCATTTACTCGAGAAGTTCGTCTGTCTTCTGTCCACCTGTTCATCGACTATAAAAGACACATCATGAATATCATCTTCAGTGAAGATTGACTTACTTTTGTGTAAATTCATTTATTGTTTGTACACACTTGCAGCAATCTTTGGGTTTATAGTACAGTTTTGTATTGCTGTTCCCCTAGGTATTTGTGGTCCTCTGGAGGGCCAACAACCGGGCATGGAGGCCGAGGCCTTCCCCGATGTTGCATCCTGGTACTGGGATTCAGAGGTTTACTGCCTCTGAACTTGGATGTTCCCTTTATTAACCCATTGGCT
>NW_015169392.1:2850-3007 GCF_001447785.1 Gekko japonicus
AGAGGCCGACCTTTACCCCATAGGAGGCCATTTTAAGCGCTGTTATTAAATGCTAACAAAATTTGCGAGCCATTTCCGTTTGGTCCTGTGTAGGAAACCAGGCAGGAGGTCCCGCAAATGAAGCGAGTCTGTAGGGCACGGTCTACCTACAGTTAAT
>NW_015169392.1:5545-5713 GCF_001447785.1 Gekko japonicus
GAACATTGCCTGACTGTGTACGTAGTCCCGATGGCCTGGTTTATTCTGACCACAGACTGTATGTGCCCATTTCTCTTCGCAGGGAGATCCTACACTCAGCCCACGGTTCTAAATTGTCTGGCCACTGGTGCTTCGTCAAGTCTCCTCCGCTCCTTCGCAGACAATTCT
>NW_015169392.1:6025-17582 GCF_001447785.1 Gekko japonicus
CTTCCAAAGTTATTTCAGATAGGGGTACACAATTTGTTTCTAAATTTTGGAAGGAATTGATGTCTCTCATGGGGGTGGAGCAAGGTTTGAGCAGCGCTTACCATCCCGAGACTGACGGCCAAACGGAACGAGTTAATCAAACTTTGGAGCAATACCTGCGCTGTTTTACTAATTACCAACAATCTGATTGGTGTGATTTACTTCCTTTGGCTGAATATTGTTATAATAACACTGTTCATAGTTCTGTGGGTATGTCTCCTTTTAAGGCGGTGTTTGGGTATGATAGCCCCCCTCTTCCTTTTTTGGTTGGGGATGGTCATATTCAGCCTACTGATGCGGGTTCTTGGTGCAAATCTCTACGTGAGGCATGGCCTCTTCTGTGCCAAACGTTGAACTCTGCTAAAGATAAATACAAAACCCAGGCTGACAAATGCAGAACCAAAGAATGGGATCTTCATCCTGGTGACTATGTTTATGTCTCCACGAAAAACATTAAACTATTACGTCCCAGTAAAAAGTTGGGTTGGAAATATATTGGACCTTTCAGAGTCCGCAAGGTCTTGAATGATGTTGCTGTTGATGTTGAATTGCCAAAAAACCTTCGATCATTGCATTCTGTGTTTCACTTCAGTCTCTTGAAAAAAGATACTGGGCAATGTAAATGGCGGGATACACATGTTCAGCCCCCCCCCATCCTCATTGAGGGACAGGAACACTTTGAAATTTCGGCCATTTTGGATTCCAAGTATAAGCGTGGTAAGCTTTGGTATCTTGTGGAATGGGTAGATTTCGGACCCCAGCACCGGGAATGGGTGGAAGAAGGGGATATTCGGGCCCCTTATCACGTTCGTGCATTTCACAAGAAGTTCCCGGACAAACCGGGAGGCCTCCCGGGGAAACCGGGAGATCTCCCGCCGAGGCCGGGAAGGGGGGGGTAAGTTGTATTTTCAGGTGGGCAGTATGTCAGCAAGCTGCCATTTCCTTGGGACGCCTCTCCCCCCCCCTCACTCCTGTAGTTGTTATTCTTTTCATGTTAGGCATCTGTAACTGCCAAGGTTCTCCAGCTGGTGTGATGGGGTATTGTGTCTTTACGCTCTGGCTTGTTTAGGTTTCCCGTGTGAACTCAACTTGTGTTTATGGAACTGGCCGTTGCTGTTCTCAGGCCGCTTCACGCCTTTTCTAATCTGTAACCTAAAGAGGGAAATGAGCTCATTGGTTTAAACCTTGTTTGAAGTTCCTTTAATACACCTTCCCTGGGTATTGTAGTTATTCCTAACAATCTCTGTATGTTCATGATCAACCATGCTTTGGAAATAAATCTTGCTTCTTTTGAACGTGGATCTATTCTCCTGATTTGGGATCTAACAAAGGGCAAAATCGATGTGATTGCTGCGCGTTTGAAGGGAGCAGCGGCAGACCCTGGCCATATAGGGCCATATAGCGGCAGACCCTGGCCATACAGACCCTGGCCATATAGGGCTTTAAAGGTCAAAAACAGCACTTTGAAGTGCACCCAGTATACTATTGGCAGCCAGTGCAGTGCCGGACTTGCGACAAAGGCAGCCTCATGTAGAGAGCATTACAGTAGTCTAACCTTGATGTGACCGTCACATGGATCACTGTAGCTAGGTCATTGCGGTCAAGGAAGGGGACCAACTGCCGAATCAGCCTGAGATGATAAAAGGCCGATCGGGCAGTGGCTGCCACCTGGGCCTCCATAGTTAAGGAGGAGTCCAGGAGCACTCTCAAACTCCTGACCTCTGGCACAAGGGGTGCCCCATTGAAGGCCGGGAGAGGGAGCCCTGTCCCCGAACCAACCCGACCCAGGCACAGGACCTCCATCTTCACTGGGTTCAGTTTCATCCAACTCAGTCTGAGCCAACCAGCCATGGCTTGCAAGTCCTGGTTCAGATCTTCTGGGCTGGAGTCTAACCGGCCGCCCAACATCAGATACAGCTGGGTGTCATCTGCATATTGATGGCACCCAAGCCCATACCTCCGGGCAATCTGGGCAAGGGGGCGCATATAGATGTTAAACAACATCGGGGAGAGCACTGCTCCCTGTGGCACACCGCATTCAAGCGGGTGTCTACGGGACTGCTGCTCCCCTAGCGCCACCCTTTGTCCCCAACCCTGGAGAAAAGAGGCAAGCCATTGAAGAGCAAGCCCCTGAATCCCGGTGTCGGCGAGGCGGTGGATCAGCAGCTGGTGGTTGACTGTGTTGAACGCAGCCGACAGATCTAACAACAACAGCACCACCACTCCACCTCGATCCAGATGTCTCCGGAGGTCGTCAGTAAGTATTCATTCAAAGGTCAAAGCAGAGATTGAACTTGGGTCTTTCTGCATGCAAAGCAGTTGCTCTATCACTGAGCCACAGCCCCAACCCCTAAATTGTATCCTTGCGCTAAACATTTGCGCACAAAGTTGGAGACTAGTGCAGGATATGGACTGGTGCAGGATTCCACCCTGGTGAGGAATTTCTAGATTACTTCATTTTTAAAATCCCCTAAAGATAAATAGTCCTTGCTTTGGGTTGCAACAGATTTGGGAAAACTTCCCAGCCCTGGATGGATGAGTTCCTTGTCACCTCATTAGTCTTGACTGTTAGCAAGAGAAAGGGAGACAAGGATTTTGATTTCCTCTGGACAAATTGCCTCCCACCTTTGGATGCCAGCAGTAATGGATGTGCTCTTGCTGCCAACTGCCTTAGTAAGCAGAGCTCACCCTTATTCCCCTTCAACTCATTAGGCGGGCAGGCGGGGGGCGGGGGAATCTGATGACAACTTGCCCCACTCGGTTTACTTCCCATTTCTTAAGGGCTTCCAAGCTGTCACTGAAGGGGAAATAAATGCCTGTGTTCCCCCTGATGGTACCTGCCAGCACCGTTCTCTGCTCTGTCTGGCAGCAGAGACATGAAATGAAACATAATTCCTTCTCCCCCACCCCCATTTTTAGTTTTTATTGAGAAAATAAAAGGGGAAAAAGAAAAGCAAAACCATATATAAAATAGAAGTCTTCCCATTTTCTCTACAACAAATATAAGTTTGACTACAAAGTTTTTCCTTGCTCTATATATAGAATAAAGAACTCTCTCTCTCTTTTTGTATTGTAATAATCAAAACCACAAATCATCATTATTGTCTTTCTCCTACAAAAAGTGTATAAGGGGTTTCCAATCTGTAATAAATGAACTAATTGTCTTTTCCCTAACCAACGCAGTAAGTTTAGCCATTGTTGTAAGGTCCAACATCTTCTCCAACCATTCTTCTATTGTAGGTATTGTCAGACACTTCCATTTCTGTGCATATACTATTCTTGCTGCCATATATTATTTCAAAATGAAACATAATTCCATTGCCACCTTCTAGGGTTGCCAAATCTTGGTTGGGAAATACCAGGAAATGGGGGGGGGGTGGAGCCTGGGGGGGTGTTGGGGAGAGGAAGGACCTCTGCAGGATATAATGCCATAGAGTCCATCCTCCAAAGCAGCCATTTTCTCCAGGAGAACAGATCTCTGTGGTCTGGAGATCAGTTGTAATTCTGGGAGATCTCCAGGCCCCACCTGGAGGCTGGCAACCCTACCACCTATCACTGAGAGTGGGCAACCTCCTGCCAGCACTCCTCTTCTCTGCATCACTGTGGAGCAGTGGGTGAGGGATTAAGGGGAAGCAATATTTTTTACCAGAGAGCTTGTAACATTTCCTTCACCATCTTGATGCCTGGGTGTGATATTTTCACAATGCTTCTCTAGTCAGGTCCTGCCCCCAAAAGCTTCGGGGGGGGTAGGGGGGGTTATCCTCTAAAAAAATACTTCAATACTTTGGAGGACCCATCAGAATGCTACACCTAGCCAGAGGAGAGTTCCTGTCCAGAGACAGCATTCTGTGAAACAGTGCATGAACTGTCCCCAAATCATTGGAGGGCAGACTTGGTGTTTCTGGGAGCTACCTGATCTTTTGAAAGAACCTTGGGAGTGGCCAGTCAAAAAATGAGGTGGATATCCATCCACTTCTTTAAAAACCATCCCTGTGGGGAAACAATGTGGTCAATTATTGCCCAATCTCTAATCTGCCCTTTCTGGGCCAAGTGATTGAGAGAGCCGTAGCAGACCAACTCCAGGCCTTCTTCCATAACTCATCTGCTCTGGACCCTTTTCAGGCCAGCTTCAGGCCGGGCTACAAGGTAGAGATGGCCCTGGTGGCTTTAAGCTGATTACCTCTGCTTGCACTTAGACAAAGGCCAGGCCTTTTCATTGCTTCCCTTGGGTTTATTTGCAGCCTTTGATACCGTGAACTATACCACCGTTTTGAGATGTTTGGAGGCCTCAGAGACCAGTTGTCATCAGCTGAAGGACCTGTTCTGTGGGGTTCCACAGGGCACACTCGTGTGCTGTTGAACCTGTACGTGAAGCCCTTAGGATAAATTATTTGTTGTTTGGGGGCTGACTGCCATCAATATGCTGACAACACCCAGCTCTATATCTTCTTATCCAAATCTCCTGATGATGCAGGAGAGGTCCTGAATCAGTGCCTGTCTGCTGTGGTTAAATTGCTAAGAGTGAAAAAAATTGAAACTAAATCCTGACAAGTCAGAAGTGGTGGGGAAGGTGGAGATCTTGAAGCATACTGTGCTTCCCATCTTCAGCTGGCCCTTGGTGACTTGCTTAGAAGCCCGGGGGTTACACTGGATCCAATATCACTGCTGGAGAAGCAAGCTAACGCAGCTGCACAAAACATTTTCTTCCAACTCAGTTTAGCCTATCTGAACACCTTGATCCACTCCATGGTAACACTGGGACCAGACTACTGTAATGCACTCTACATACATCTCCCCTAAAAGTCAGCTCAAAGTCTCCAGTTGCCACTCGGTTACTAGCAGGAGCTGAGCAGAGCATGCCTATTACTCCCATTCTATACACCTAATATATTTTTTCATACAGAATTTTACACCATCAGTTTACAATGTGAATGCTATTGGAATCATAAAGAATCACAATGTATGAAACCATAAACCACCCAGGAAAAGTAGAGCGGAAAAAGGTCCAATTTGCTGTGAAATGGCAAGGTAAGTCCACCTGATGTGTCCTGAAGCGAAAAGACTGGATTGGAGACCATAGATTACTTTGACCAGTGTTCTGTGACACTTCCTCAGAAGTCACACACTTAAAGAGTACAAAATATAAACAGAATACATCTGTTTGTGGAAATAAATGGATACAAGTTAGTTTGTGGGTCTCATAAACAGTAACAGAGCCAGTTGTTGGTATTTTGTACTCTTTAAAACTACAACTTCTGAGGAAGTGTCGAAAACAGCGGAATACTGGAATACTGGTCAAGTCATCTGGTCTTTTTGCTTCAGGACACATCAGGTGAACGTGCCTTGCCATTTCACAGCGGACTGGTCCTTTTTCCACTCTGAGTTTTCCTAGGTAGTTTATGGCTTTATATGTTGTGATTCTTTATGATTCCAATAGCATTCACACTGTAAACTGATGGTGTAAAAATCTGTATGAAAAATATATTAGATACATAAAACAACTGGCACAGAACTTCTTTTGACATATTGATTTATAGGCCTGTAAAAGTATGACATAGAACATATAATTAATTTGTTTACATTTACACAGTGTTTTTTAGATTTGCGTTACCTACTTTGGTTACACTGTGGTTCCTGCTATTTGTTTTTATTACTCCCATTCTGCAATCACTCCATTGGCTGCCCATTAGTTTATGAGAGCAACTCAAGGTACTGGCCACCACATACAAAGCCCTTCATGGCCGTGTGTGTGTATGTGTTGAGTTCCATCAAGTTGCTTCCAATTTATGGCAATCCTTCATTCGCTGGATTATGGAGAAAGCAAGAGAGTACCAGAAAAACATCTACTTCTGCTTCATTGACTATGCTAAAGCCTTTGACTGTGTGGATCACAACAAGCTATGGAAGGTCCTTAAAGAGATGGGAGTACCAGACCACCTCACATGTCTCTTGAGAAACCTGTATAAGGGTCAAGAAACAACAGTTAGAACCGGATATGGAACAACTGATTGGTTTAGCATAGGAAAAGGAGTACGACAAGGATGTATATTGTCGCCTTGCTTATTTAATATATATGCAGAGTACATCATGCGAAATGCTGGCCTGGATGAATCACATGCGGGAATTAAGATTGCTGGGGAAAAGATCAACAACCTCAGATATGCAGACGATACCACTCTAATGGCAGAAAATGAAGAGGACCTCAAGAGCCTCTTGCTCAAGGTAAAAGAGGAGAGCGCAAAAGTGGGCTTGAAGCTCAACATCAAAAAAACTAAGATCATGGCATCCGGCCCCATCACTCCTTGGCAAATAGAAAGGGAAGTCGTGGAAGTAGTGACAGACTTCACGTTCCTGGGATCCCAGATCACCGTAGACTGTGACAGCAG
This sequence comes from Gekko japonicus, assembly GCF_001447785.1. Taxonomy (NCBI): domain Eukaryota; kingdom Metazoa; phylum Chordata; class Lepidosauria; order Squamata; family Gekkonidae; genus Gekko; species Gekko japonicus. The sequence goes on from NW_015169392.1 coordinate 12,451, forward strand.
CCATGAAATTAAAAGACGCCTGCTCCTTGGGAGGAAAGCGATGGCGAACCTAAACAGCATGATAAAAAGTAGAGACATCACCCTGCCAACAAAAGTCCGCAAGGTCAAAGCAATGGTATTCCCAGTAGTCATGTATGGCTGCGAGAGTTGGACTATAAGGAAGGGCGAGCGCCGAAGAATAGATTCTTTTGAACTATGGTGCTGGAGAAGACTCTTGAGAGTCCCTTGGACTGCAAGAAGATCAAATCAGTCAATCCTAAAAGAAATCAACCCTGACTGTTCCCTGGAAGGCCAGATAATGAAAATGAAGCTCAAATACTTTGGCCACCAAATGAGAAGGGAGCACTCACTGGAGAAGACCCTGATGCTGGGAAAGATTGAAGGTCAAAGAAGACGGGGACGGCAAAGGAAGAGATGGTTAGACAGTGTCATAGATGCAATGAACATGAAATTAAGCAAACTCCGGAGCACGATGGAAGACAGGAGGGCCTGGCATGATGGGGTCACGAGGAGTCAGACTAAACTGTGCAACTGAACAACAACAACAGTTTCCCAAAAGTGTCATAGTGTCATAGATGCAACGAACATGAAATTGAGCAAACTTCAGAGGACGGCAGAAGACAGGAGGGCCTGGCGTGATCTGGTCCATGGGGTCGGACTCGACTGTGCAACTGAACAACAACAAATGAATGAACATTCTCCAAAATGTCCTGTCATTAACAGATCTTGAAAAAGATGAATTTTTATAGGGCTGATTGCTCAGTGTAATGACCACAGCCGGTGAGTAGTAAACAGAACTTTTAGAAATCTAGTCCCTGCATCTACTCTTCAGGTTGGAAGTTCAGCCCTAAGCACTCTCAGGCACTGAGGAGGCTCTGCAGATCAGAACCATGCTGCTGGGACAGCTGGCCAGAAGAAAGAAGGGTAGGAGGTTCCAGCTAAAACCATGGACCATAATCTTCTTGTGTTATATCAGGTTCCAGTTAACTCTTGACTTTCCATTTTACTACACTTATGTTCACTTACTACACTTATGTGCTTCTGGCTGATATAACACACCCAGATCTACTCTTTCTTTCCACCTATGCAACATGTTAAGGATACTTTTGAACCTCCAGACTACCAGTATGTGCCCTGCCCAAACTACACATCCGCACTCGGTCCCCAGAGCTTGATAGCAGGAAGCAGGAATGAAAAAGAAATTCTCCCAGGTTGAATCTGATTATCAACTACCCACTTTCTCCAATTTTATAATCTGAATTATTCACAGTGTGCCTAGTTAGTTATGGTGTCGAATGTTGGGACTTGTGTTAGAAAAGTATTTACGATGGCAAGATAACACTTAATAGTGTTACTTTGTGATGATTTGGATCCCACCAAGATTTCTGCGAGTATGGTGGAGGAAGCTTTCACGGATTCCTCCCCCTCCTATTCAAGACCTCCATTGAGTTTTTGGGGACTACTAGTGTCTCCTGAGAAACCTGTATAAGGGTCAAGAAGCGACAGTTAGAACCAGATATGGAACAACTAGTTGGTTTAGAATAGGAAAAGGAATACGACAAGGATGTATATTGTCACCCTGCTTATTTAGTTTATATGCAGAGTACATCATGCAAACTGCCAGCCTGGATGAATCACAAGCCAGAACTAAGATTGCTGAGGAAAACATCAACAACCTCAGATATGCAGACGATACTACTCTAATGGCAGAAAGTGAAGAGCACCTAAACAGCCTCTTGCTCAGAATGAAAGAGAAGAGCACAAAAGTTGGCTTGAAACTCAACATCAAAAAACCTGAGATCATGGCATCCAGCTCCATCACTCCTTGGCAAATAGAAGGGAAAGTCATTGAAGCAGTGACAGAATTCACATTCCTGGGATCCAAGATCACTGCAGACAGTGACTGCAGCCATGAAATTAAAAGACGCTTGCTCCTTGGGAGGAAAGCAATGGTAAACCTAGACAGCATAATAAAAAGTAGAGACATCACCCTGCCAACAAAAGTCCGTATGGTCAAAGCAATGGTATTCCCAGTAGTGATGTATGGTTGCGAGAGTTGGACCATAAGGAAGGCCAAGCGCCTAACAATAGATGCTTTCGAATTATGGTGCTGGAGAAGACTCCTGAGAGTCCCTTGGACTGCAAGGACATCAAATCAGTCAATCCTAACAGCATGATAAAAAGTAGAGACATCACCCTGCCAACAAAAGGGGACGGCAAAGGAAGAGATGGTTAGACAGTGTCATAGATGCAATGAACATGAAATTAAGCAAACTCCGGAGCACGATGGAAGACAGGAGGACCTGGCATGATGGGGTCACGAGGAGTCAGACTAAACTGTGCGACTGAACAACAACAACAGTTTCCCAAAAGTGTGATATCACTTACAGTTGCATAACATTGTAGCACTGCAACATCACCTTTTCAGCCCAATTTCTCCTGCTGGTCCCGTTGGTTCTCCTGGTCCCCATAGATGGAGCAGTGCCAGAGCCCCCACTGAAGATACCATCTTATGTAGCCCGGACTATACAATCTTGGATTTCAGCAACCCTAATATTGGAGACTGTACAAACTCACATATATTGTTTTAATGATGATTTAATGGCTTTAACTAATTATTATTATTGCTATATATTTTTTGTAATACTGTAATGCCTAAGTGCGAAATGTGATCTGCCCTGAACAGTTTGCAGGGAGGGTGGAATATAAATATATAAAGAGTCCAAGACTTCTGGGTGAAGCCCACAGCTGCCAGCCCCCCATCTATGTGCCTCCAGCCCATGTGTCCTCTTCCTGCCTGCTCATTTGTGAGCACCATGCCACCCACACTCCCCCTGGCTGCATGATACATTTATTGCATGCCTTACAATGGAATGGTCTTCTGCTTCCCCTCTGATATTTGTGTGAGTTGGTTTAATCTCAAGGGGTGGAGATCTGCTTTGTTATTACTGTTTGTTAGTTAGAAGTACAAACTGCATGAGCGGCTTTGTTCTAAAACCAGATGCTCCCATCTCTGTATCTCCTAGATAATAAATGGATGATGTTTTGAACACACCTGTCTCCTCTGCTGTATGATCCTAGATGCAGGAACTTGAGTTTGTACTTTCATCGTGACCAACAAGTAAAATAGTATATCATAGGCTGCACCTTCTGCCCAGCATGCCAGGGATAGAACACATTGGGCGGTGGGAGAACTTGCTAGCAGGTGGGGGAGGGTAAGTTGGGGGGCACACAGTTAAGAACATAAGAAGAGCCCTGCTGGATCAGATCAGTCGTCCATCTAGTCCAGCATCCTGTCTCACACAGTGGCCAACCAGTTCCTCTGGAGGGCTATCAACGGGGCAGAGAGGCTGAGATCTTCCTCCAGTGTTGCCTCCTGGCTCTAGGATTCAGAGGCTTAGTGCCTCTGAATGTAGAGATTCCCCTCAGTCACCATGGCTAGTAGCCACTGATAGAATTATCCTTCACAAATTCTCCATGAATAGTTGATAGACTTATGTCCCTTATAAATAAAAGCCGAATGGCGGTGGCACTTCTCTAGAACATTCTACATGCTCCAAAATCAGTTTGCTCTCTGATCTGTCATTCAGAGGGTCTCTCTATCCACTGGCTGCTTTGCCTGAGTCCTGCCTCCAACATTCTAAACATTTTGCTGTTCCCCCCATAGCCAATCAGAATACAGAGGTTATTTGCATATGCAGCCTCATTGGCCTCTGCCTCGGAACACAGAGGTCATTTGCATATGTGACTTGATTGGCTTTTGCCTCTAACATTCTAAACAGTTTTGCTGTTCTGAGGTAAAATGTGTCCAATCTCCAGGTGAGGGCTGGAGATCACTCAGAATTACAACTGCTTTCCAGATGGCAGAGATCAGATCCCCTGGAGAAAATGGTGGGCTCTGTATCCTTATATGCTGCTGAGGTGGCCCCCGTATGACAGCCAATGTGACGTAGCAGTCAGGGCTTCAGAGCACGGGAGAGGCTGCAGGTGTGTGGGGGGTGGAAAGCTGAAGAATGAGGGGGAAATAAAGGTAGGTTGATGATTGGCTGGGAAGGAGATAGGATTGCCAACTCCAGGTGGGAAATTCCTGGAGATGTGAGGGATGGAGCCTGGAGAGGGTGAGGTTTCAGGAGGTGTGGGACCTCGGACAGGTACAAAGCCATAGACTCCAACCTCCAAACCAACTATTCCCTTCTGGGGAACCATCGTTGCCAATCTCCAGGTGAGGGCTGGAGATCACTCAAAATTACAACTGTTCTTTAGGTAGCAGAGATCAGTTCCTCTGGAGAAAATGGTGGACTCAGTGTCATTATACCCTGCTGAGGTCGCCACAGCAAATTGACACTGAGTGTCCAAGGCCAGGGCATCCGCCCAGAGCCTCTTTCTAGAGGTCATTGTATTTATTTCCACAATGGGCCTTTTTCCTAGTCCTCCATAAATCCAATCAAGAGCCTCCCAGCATCCTCTACATTAATTCCTCCTAGCCTGACCTTGGCTACAAATACTTCCAGGTCAGTTCTGGGTCTTGGCTCCTGTTCCCTGCTTCCCAGCCTGCCCTGTTCTTTTCCATTTCCTGTTTCCTGGATAGACTGGTTCCTGTCCCCTGCTCTTCTTAAATTTTGGTGCTGGTTGCTGGGTTCATACTGCCTGGCTGCAGCTTCAGCTACCAACTCCTGACCTTAGCTCCTGTTGTCCAAAAGACTGGTCACTCTGACAGCAGCTTACTTAGTTTGGGTCTAAGGTAGAAATGGGCATGGATCAAAGGACCCTGTTCATAGTTCACAAACCTTGGTTTGTGCCATCTCGCCCTTATGAACCTCCCAGGTGGCTTTTTGAGGTTCGTATGGTTCATGTCGGTAGATATGCTAGCTCTGGTGGAGGGGCTTGCAAAGGCTATTTAAAGGGAATCCTTTAAATGGCTTTTGCTAGCTGTGCCACATCACGAACTACAAACATCAAACTGGTTCATTAAACAGAAAGGTTCATGGAGGTTCATAGTTCGTGAGAACCCACGACCCACAAACCTTCATGAACCTCCATTTTCCCAGTTCGTGCCCATCCCTAGATTAGGGTTACCAGGTCTCCCCAGCCCCTGGAGGGGGATAGAGCCTGAGGAGGACAGGGACTTCAGT
>NW_015169393.1:0-10378 GCF_001447785.1 Gekko japonicus
TGCCTTGACCCTCTGGGAAAAGGTGGAATAAATAAATAAAATAAAAATTTAAAAATAAATACTGCTTTTTGTTCCCATTACGTTGCGTTTCCTTTTTCTTTTTTTCTGTCTCACACACCAGTTCTCGGTGAGAGGCTGAGGCAAGGCTGAGGGCAAGTTGGGGGCGTGGCTCCTTCCAGGGCTGTTCTCATTTCTGAGGTCACACTGCAGCTGCAGCCAGCCCCCCTGCCTTTTCCAGCACAGCACCTGTCTGTCACCATCACCTGCAAGAGAAGATGACTTCCTGGTGGCGGCGACTTCCCTGAAGGGTGGTGTCAAAGCCCTTCGGCCACTCCAAGTTGTGAGAACTTTGATGAAGAAAATTTATGCAGACTGAATACAGAAACCACATACAGACATTTCATAGATTAAAAAATTGTGTTGGCCTGCCTTGGAGCAAAGCCGCAAAGAGGTAAACTCCTCTCATTCCTGGAATCAAAATCTTCTGTGCCTGTGTCTTAATCCCTTAATTTTGTTTTTTATCCTCATTAAAAAATTTATTTCTCTATTCTTCCCTGATTTTTAATGAGGTAGGTAGTCCATCATAAAACAAGAAGTCCTGCTTCTTAATTAAAAGATCAGCAGAAACATTCCTTGAGGTTTCTCTTAACATACATATAATTTGCTGAGAGAAAACTAGAGAACATATCTAACAGTTTCCTTCTTGTCCCCTGCTTTTAGGGATTATATCAAAAGAAGAAGATCCACCAGGATCAAAACACCAAAAGAGCCACCTTTTTGTTGGAAGCAAACCCCCCCCCCCCCCCCAAAAAAAAAAACCCTTCAAAAGTGTGTTGTTAACACACCAGAGATTTTACTTTAGCTGGAACATTTTTCCAAGGGGAGAAGAAAAATGATTTGTGTTTGTAATCACAGCAGGAAACTTGAATAGATTGGTGGGTTATTCCCCCCCTCAGCTCCCCTCAAGCCACCTGCTTGTTTAAAAGGGAAAGAAAATATTGCACAATAAGGTGGATTTTAGAAAGCCTTTCAGTGCTCTTCTTGGATACCAATGGATAGTGTCATCATCTGCAATATGTTCAGCTACCGCTAACAAACATCACAGAACATCAGTCTGTAAAGAGTACATTGAGTATATGTGCAGCCTTGATTTGGATTGGGGCCACACAGAAAGGGAGGGGGGAAAGGATCTAACCCCAAAAGCTCCAGTTTTAGTAATCAGACATTAGCTTCCTGCATGTTAAAAGAAATAGACAGGCTTTAAAAGGACATGTGTATCTCCCCTTTAAACTTCTAATAACAGTACAGGGACTTTGGCTTGATCAGCAAAACCAAACAGGCATTGTAGGATTAAATCACCCCTTTATTTATTGGTTAATAAAAATATTTCCTTTGATATTACTTAACATAATGTCATTCGTCGGTTCAAGGTAGGTTACAAAAAGTCATTAAAATATTACAGATTAAAACCAAATTAAGAACTCAAAGATTCCTGCGGTTCATACCCCCTCCAAATCCCTGGCAAACAAACAAACATTTAAGAGTCTCCTGAAGATCTCCTATAAGAGGATTCACTTCAACTCTTCAGGGAGTCCTGTGGTGGAGCAGGCCTGCTCCAGCCTGCAGGCCCTGTTCCACCCTGTCCTCCATGATTTACTCAACACCTGGAGAGGATTTTCTCTCTCATGTAACCACTGTCACCAACTGACCTTTGTAAGGACTTTCCCACTGGGAGGGTCAGGACTCCCAGCTTCCCATCCAAGTTCTGAGGTCTTGCCTCTGTGTCTCCCACTGCCCAGCACCTGTTCACCATGGGGACCATTTGCCTGGTGCGCCCCTGGAGGAATAGCTACTTGCCAACTGACTGCCTTCCCCCTGGCACTCCTATTAAAACAGCGTGTCCAAGACGGTGGAGGTATATGTGGTACATAGAACCACTACCAGCATCCAAAGGCATAGAGTATTTATTAAAAACAAAATGTTCACAACCATATTTTTACCACAGCACCAGATTGAACAAGGGATTCAAAAGAAATGGTTAAAACACAACTCCTCTGTCCCTCTCTCTATACATGCCCTATCATATGTTAAGATATAGGACAGGCTCCTTAGTTTAGGAAGCTACAGATCTCTACAAAGTACAATTACCTTGAAGCTTCCTTCAGTTGCTCAGGCCAACGTATGGATAATGGCTGCCTCCTCCACACCTCAAGTTAAGAGTTTTGCCTCTTCTGACTCAGCACAAAAGAGAGCTTCCTCCTGGATTCCAGGAGTTTTATCTTCTCCTTTTTCCCCACCCACTGACCCAGTCAGGCCAGGTCAAGGAAGCTTTTCCTGACATCTCCAAAAATTTCTTCCTGAAGTCTTTCTAGTCTTAATTTCTCAAAGTCTCTGTTCCCTACTTGGGAGGAAGGGACTAGCCCATCCAATTGTCTCTAGCTAGACCTATTAGCATTTGTACGAAGGTGGGCTGAGGTAAGTCTGGAAAGCAATTGAACAGACTTCCACCCTTCCTGCCTGTTCTCTACCAAGAGAGAGATTTTTTTTTTTTTTTTTAAAAACCCTTGGAGAAAAGGTTTTGCTAATTTCAAACCTCCAAAGAAAAAAAATGCATTTCCTCACAAACTCCACCATGTGAAGAGGCCTTAATGGAAAAGGCCCACAATGTGGTTGAAACCAGGCAGGCTATGGGGGAACAGCGAGGAGGTCATAGCCTGAAGACTCTAATTGGCACACTGAAACACATAGGAAGAGACAATCCTTCAGACATGTGGGACCCAGGATGTGAAGGGGTTTAAAGGTCATAACCACAGCCCCAAGCCAAACCAAGTGTGTGCATGTGTGCAGTTTACACATGTCCTATCCATTTTGGCCTTCAGATTCCGTAGGGGGCACAAATACAAACAAAGCACTCAATCACTTTGAAAGCCCTGCTTCTTGCCCTGTTTTGGGTAGCCATGGTCACAATTCTTGCTTTTAATTTGCCATTTCTTGTTCTCATTTAATTTTCAGTTTTCTAGACATTGAAAACTGTCACCCTGCCTTAATCTGTGCTTCTTTAAGGGCTCAACTACATTGTTACATCCTTTTTTTTTCTTTTGAAAATTCAGATTCACGATAGCTTTATTAAGGAGGAGAACACCATGGGAAGAGAGAAGGAACTCTTGCCTCCCCTGATGTTTGTTCCATGAGCTCCTTTTATTTCCACTAGGAAAAACTTACAGGTACCTCTGTCTTTTACCTGCCAGAGGTAAAAGCAGCTCAGGGGTGTCTCTCTCCAGCAAAACAAACAAACAGGGAAAGCCCCCCCCCCCCGATAAAGGAACCACGAAGGCTACATTTGCAAAAGAAAGCATTTAATTTAAAACAAATCTGGAGAGAACTACAGTTAGGTCCAAACTACATAATATAATTTTGAAGAAGTCGAGTCTGGGTTCCCCAGGCTTGATTTGCTAGGATTGCTAGGTGCCCCCTGGCCACCAGCCAGATCCAGGTTGGGGAACTTGTGAATATTTGGGGATGGAGCCTGGAGAGGACAGGGACCCCAGTGGGGTACAATGCCACAGAGTCCACCCTCCAAATCATCCATTTTTCTCCAGGGGAACTGAGCTCTGCAGTCTGGAGATGAGCTGTAATTCTGTGGGGATCCCCAGGTCCCACCTGGAGGCTGGCAACCCTATGATTTGCTTTCCTGCAGCCATGCAGTAGCTTCATTGAAAACCATTTAAAAGGTTTGTGGTAGCCCAATTTTGCTCAGGACTGTGGTATGTGGAACTCAGACCCCACTTATTAGAAATTCTATCGTGTAGTTTGGCCCTTAATGCATAGTAGTGAAGCTTATAGACACATTCTGGGTTTCTTCCACCATAGGCATGCTTATCTTTTTTTTTTGTGCTTCCCATCTTGTGTAGGTTATATGAGAAAAGTTTAATTTTGTACCTGGTGAACACAAGATATCATCATATTGTTACTGGCTTTGGCAGCACATTGCAATGACTTTTTTCCCTTTCTTAAGACTGGCACATTGTAAAGAAATATGCAATAGAACTATTTTGCAGTGATCTTTTAAAAACATATATAGATATTTCTTCTCTTACCATTCATTTTCACATAAGACATTTGCATGAGAATTATGTTGCACATTTTATATACATCTCTTCTCTGGAGACACGTTTAATCCAGAGCTGCCGAGACTGAATAAATGTAGGTTTGTCCCAAATATCTGTAATAATTTGAATGAAAAATTGATGGCTGTCTTGTAGGCGGTAACTTCTGTTATATAAATCATCAGCAAGGAAATGTAGGTTATCCCACGGTGCTAAGCAATCTGCTCCTTCTGAGCCAGTAGATTCATGTTCAATGGCCTTTTTTTTTTGCTTCATAATGAATTATTTATATAAAAGCTATTGCATTAGGAAATAAAAGTTTATTTCCCCCCACACCTTGGGAAAGTAAGACCTGACTTTCTGGAAACTAAAGGGTGCTGCACAAACTGAAGGAAGGGCTACAATCCTTTAGGAGAGGCTGTGTCCACAGCTGGAGTTTGACATTCTGTTTTTGCCGCAGTGGTGATGGTCGGCCAAGAGAAGGGGTATTGCCAAAGCCATAAGAACATAAGAAGAGCCCTGCTGGATCAGACCAATGGTCCATCTATTCCAGCATTCTGTCTCACACAGTGGCCAACCAGTTCCTCTGGACGGCTAACAACTGGGCATAGAGACCGAGTAGGGTTGCCAGGTCCCTTATCTCTGCCAGCGGGGGGCCTTGGGGGGCATTCTGGGAGGTGGGAAGATGTCGTGCAATGTCCCCAATGCAATGACATCGCCTGGAAGTGATGTCATCACACCAGAAACGTTGCATGGGGATGCTCTGGTATTTGGGTTTAACTCTATGGTTTTTTACTCTCAAAACCATAGAGTTTGCCCAAATACCCCATGCAAAGTTTCCAGCATGATGACATCACTCCTGGGTTATATCACTGTGTCAGAGATGGTACTTACAGTTTTACTGGAAGTGGCCCAAAAACATCATTTGTGGTGGGATTTTCCCCTGCCGCTCAGCTGGCCGGGGGCGGGAAAGCCTGCTCCAAATTGGGGGATCCCCCTTGCAGACTGTTGGGCTGGGATCCCTAAGGCTGAGGCCTTCACCTGATGCTGCCTCCTGGCTCTGGGATTCAGAGACTTGATTACTCTGTATAGGGAGGTTCACTTCAGCCACCATGGCTAATAGCCATTGATAAGATTTATCCTCCATTAATCTATCTAATCCCCTTTTAAAGCTGTTTATTTCTGTGGCCATCACTACATCCTCTGGCAGCAAATTTCACTCTCTGTGTAGAGTAATATTTCCTTTTGTCCATCCTGAACCTACTGCCCATCAGCTTCATTGGATGCCCTTGAGTTCTAGTATTTTTGGAGAGGAAGAAAAAAAAATCTTTGTCGACTCTCTCTAACCGACGCATAATTCTATAAACCTCTGTTATGTCCCCCCTTAGTCGTTTCTTTTCTAAACTGAAAACTCCCAGTCTCTTCAGTCTTTCCTTATAGGGAAGGTGCTCCAACCCGCTCATCATCTTGGTTGCCCTCCTCTGTACTTTTTTCAGCTCCAGTCCATCATTATGAGTCTCTTCTTATGAATGGTGGCAGCTTGTGTTGCTCACCTATGATTTGAAGGCAAACTCTACAGTCCTGAGGACTTTTCTCTAGTTCAGATTGCGATTTGCTGCCTGCCTGCCATCTTTACAAATACCCTGGATCTGGCATGAACAGTGGCAGCTGCAGTAAGGTTTCTCTAGAGGGTTCTCTCTCTGGTGCCTTGAACACTGTAATGACAACATTCCAGGAGTCAGGGAATATAGGAAATAGAGTGGATGGCAGAGGCTCTGGGAAATTCACAGGGCCTTTGGCATCTGTCACAGACATTCCTGGCAGCAGAATTGTCACCTCCATAGCCAGTGTAAGATTCAGAAGATTATTGGAAGGAGGGATTGGATGGAAAGGGTTCAGATCCTGCTCTTCTCCCAGTGGTATTGCTGGAACATAGGCTGTGGTCACACACACTAAATAATCCACTTTCAGTCCACTTTCAATGCACTTTCCAACTGGATTTTGCCAGTTCACACAGTAAAATCCAGTTGGAAAGTGCACTGAAAGTGGATTGAAAGTGGATTATTTAGGGTGTGTGATTGCAGCCAGAGTCTCTCTTGAGAAATTGTTCTTGGAACTGAAAACAAGCTAGCTGCCAAGCTTAAAAAAACCCCAAAACCCTGAAGTTAGTCCTAGTTCCAAAAGGAGTTGGAAGTTGGTGATGAAAGAGAAAAGACAAGCCATTTTCCACAGCAACTCGTCTCTTATTATGATTTGTGCTTGAATAATAACTAATCACAATCTGACCTGAATCATGCTCATTTTTAATATAATTAATGCAACTAAAATGACTGCAATAATTTTTGACATTCAGTAACCACAGAGAATGTTCAGATCTGACCTTTTTTCTGGCACCTGTCTGGTTTCCATCCTGTGGGCAGTGGGAGAGTAACAAAGGGAGAGAGTGAATCAGCAGCTATGCTCCTGAGAGAGACCTGGCAAGAAGAGCTAGCAGATGGTATTAGCCATCAGGATGTGCCCAGTAAACATTTCTGTGACTGTGATTTGGATGTAAATACTGCAATTCTGTGGGCTGGGCCAGTGGGTTTGCACTGAGGGGGCAATAGCTTCCAAGTGGCTATGAAAACTGGAGAGAGTCAGAATTCCAAAGCCCTCTGCAGCAATCATTGTTCAAGATTTCTGTCATCCATTAAGAACAAATGTGGGACCTGTGGGGGCTTGCAAGCAAAGGTTCTCTTCATGCTTTCTCTATGTGCATCTGCGTCCCCCTCCCTGCTCGCTCTGTCTCTTTCCTTCACCTCCTTACTGGCTGCTGTTTCAGTCTCTCTCCCATGTTCATTTTTTTAATTTCCCTAGGTGATGTGTTCTTTCTTGTCTTTCATACTCTTCCCCTCATGCCTCCTGCAGTGTCTCCCTGTTTCCATCCCATCTAACCACCTACGTAGGTTGCCCAGCCCCTGCCAAGCAGCTGATGGAGAGTTCAACTGCAAGCCTCTCCCAATCAGCTGAACAGTGGGGGCTCAGAAGGCGCACCCCAGCCACTAGTGTCCACCTGGTAGTAGGGGAGGTGTCTTAGTAGAGTTGTATGGCTGCACTTGTTGCAATTGTGCTCCTGCATCTCAGTTGCTGTTTCCCAGACCCCACTGGTAAAGTTTCCACTTCCCCCTCCTCCTTCAGTAACTCTCCATGTGATATTTCCTGTGATCTACCAACCACTTGGATTTGCTAAAGAAACCCCAAATGTCACCCAAATATCTGCTTTTTGATTTTGTGATTTAGACACCACTTTTTAGTTTTGTCTTCAGTTTAGGGTTAACGTCCCCCCAAAAATTCTCCCTCTTTTTCAGATTTCAGATTTTTCTGCAAACCTGGTGGTCCCCCTAGGTTTGCAGAAACATCTACCCATTTTCCAAGTGGCCCCATTGTACAGAGTTTTTGATCTGCACGCTGAAGCCAAGCTGAGAATTAGATGTAAGGTATTGTTAAAAAAGAATCCCATTAACACCTTCCATTACCACCACATTTCCACTTCTAACCAGAAAAATCTGGATTATTTAATGCCAGTTTTGAAGAATAACCCAGTTTCCTCTCACTTTTGATCATAGCTCTCTATGTATTTCACTTGGGATGCAATGGAAAAGAAGACATTCACCTCTATACCATGTTGTGCTTCCGCCACCCCACAAATGCCAACTAATCATGTTAACTACTACAATACGTCTTCTGTGACTGGTTTTGCAAAAAAAGCCTACATATATAAAAGCAATCTAAAAGAATCTGAGGGGAAAATGTATCTGTGATCTCTTTCTAAGCAAGACTATGGAACAGACCTGCTGGTTTAATGTACGTATAGCTCAGTGATTCGATTAAAGTGCAATTTCCAGAAACTGTTGCACCTGCTGGTTTCTATTTATATTTAGGTATAATTAATAGACTAACCTGTGGAGAGTGTCTGTCGCAGATGGAAAATAAGGAGAGGCCCAGATTTCATCAAATGGGGAAGGAAAGACAAAACCATACCCAGAATTCTGTTCTGAAATCAGTCCTTTACAAGGGCAAAGGTTGTATGTGGGGAAATACATTCCTCATTTTCTTTTCTGTCAGGGATTGATCGGACTATCCTGCTCTGCTTTGTACCAGAATGCTCTGAGAAGCTACAATGAATTCAATAATGGTGAAATCCTAAACAGAGGTAGAGCCTTCTAAGACCCCTGACTTCAATGCAATTAGAATGGTCTACCTCTGGGTTAGGATTGCACTGCATGACTTTTATTATATGAACAGAAATACACAGAAGAACAGCTATGTTGAGGCAAACAAGAGGAAAATAGTCCAATATGGGTAAGCACACAATGAAGGCTCAGGAAGACCAAGGCACTTTGTATTATATGCCTTAATGTCTGGGTGTTAGAGGCAGCATTCTTAAACAGAGATTAGGACACAGGAACCATTTGAACACACAAAGCTGCCTTACACTGAATCAGACCCTTGGTCCATCAAAGTCTGTGTTGTCTACTCAGACTGGCTGTGGTTCTCCAGGGTCTCCTTTAACTGGAGATGCCAGGGATTGAACCTGGGACCTTCTACATGCCAAGCAGATGCTGTACCACTGAGCCACAGCCTCTCCCCTTGCAGGGCTGACAGTAGAGATTCATGTCTTACTCTTCAGTCTGCAACACCATGGACAGAACCAAGATGAGAGGCTGAGGGTCTCTCTTATGTTACCTTAATCAATCAATTATATTTACAAAATGTATGATGGACCCCTGTCTAGAGATGTGAAGGCCCGGGGAAAAAACGGAAAAATTCAGGGGGGAAACGGGGGGGTTTCCGTTTTTTTCCTGAAACCTTTTTGTTTTTTTCTGAAAAATTGGAAGAATTGAAAAAAGAAAAGAAAAGGAAAAAAATTGATTATAGAATGTTTTATTTTAGCATGATGAATAAAATATTTTAAGACAAGGTGTTCAAATATTTTCCAAATCATTTCATATATATATGATGCATTTCTTCCTTTAAGAGGTGCTATTGTCAGAAGAAAATAAAAAGGTTTCAGTTTTGTTTTTGCATGTGGGTGGGTATTTTGTTTGTAATAATTGTTTGGATACACTATATTTTTAATATGCTAGGTGTGATAATTTCATGCCAAGTAAAAATGTCCATAGTCATATTTTATGTTCCTAAAGTAACAGAATGACTTTCAATCTAGAAAAGACAAAAGAAATGCTAATGTATCTCTTTTTTTTCAATTTTTCCGAAAATTTCCGGGTTTTTCCGGAAAAACTCTGGGGGAAAAATGGGTTTTTTCCCCCCAGCTTCAAAATTTCGGGAAATTTTACATCTCTACCCCTGTTACACTCTCCACTCAGAGGCAGATTTTCCTGCTAAAATTCTTTTTAGTTCCCTACTGTGATTGAGCAGCCCCTATTTGCATGTAAATGAGTGTGGTTTATAATAGACTTTCTGTCCCACCGTCTACAGAATATAATCCTGCTTTTAGCCCAGCCCAGAACTTGTTGCAGAAAATCAGGAGCCCCCTTCTCATTTCCCTTTTGAAATGGTACTGGGGATGGTATAACAGTAAAACAAAATAACAAGTTTATTCAATAGGCAGGGATGGGAATTGCTGAGATAAAAGTTGTAAATGGTACAGAATTCACTTCTTAAAACAGGCAATATGATGTTATTAAAGCTTACTTTCAGGTAACTCTTAGAAGTAAGAAGTGTTTTACTTAGTAGTTCAGATTTCTTGGAGTTGGGCACTGTCTTTGTGAAACTAACTCACTCCTTTGTTAAATTATAGTTGTATTTCTATTTCCTGAGATGTCTAAAACTATTTCCCCTTTACAACAGACCAAGCTCCTCCTCAGAGCTAAACCCTCAGAGACACTAGGCAGGAATTAATCTTCTTCTCACAGAAGAACTGACGTTTCTGGCTTGAAAGGCGGTTTCCACACACTACCCCCAATCACTGTTGCCAAAAGTCTCCCAGTTCTGCTGTCTGTGTAAGCAGACTTCAGCTTATGCTGACACTGAGACTAAGAGCTCTAAATTTGAATTCCTCCTCAGGTTATAGATATAACACAGTTAAGACAAGGAGTCTTTTTCGTTCACTCAGTAGGTGAACCTGTGTCAGACACATGGACTCCAAACTCTTCTGGAAATGAAATGACTGCCTTCAGAATGGTTCTACCTGACAGAACAGCTCCAAACTGAACTGACTCTCCCCTCAGCACACAGCTGATGCAAGGGCGTAGACTTTCCAATTTCCCGGG
>NW_015169393.1:10395-16990 GCF_001447785.1 Gekko japonicus
GCTCACACATTTTTGTCTTAGCTCAGGAAGGATGGCTCCAGAGCAAACTCATTTATGCAGTAGTAGCCAAATCGCTCGCTCACAGCTTTCATGCCAGGAGCTCACGAAGTAGAATCTTTGCTCACAGGGCTCCACAGCTTGGAGGGAGCACTGCAACACCACAATGGGCAAGTAGTCTTGCAGAGTCGCACAGGACACCTCCAAGTAAATATGGGTGGGTTGTTTTACAGGGGCATCCATCCACACTAAATCTTTGGAAGCACATTGCAATAAAGCCCCTACAACTGTATACAGAAATACTGAGCTTCCCTACCATTTGCCACAACTAGCCCACCACACAAGAAGAAGAAGAAAAGATTGGATTTTTACCCCGCCCTTCACTACCCAAGGGAGTCTCAGAGCGGCTTACAAACTCCTTTCCCTTCCCCTTCCCACAACAGATACCCTGTGAGGTAGGTGGGACTGAGAGAATTCTGACAGAAACTGCTCTTTTTCAAGAACGGATGTGCCAGAGCTTGTGACTGACCCAAGGTCACATCAGCAGGTGCAAGTGGAGGAGTGGGGAACCAAACCTGGTTCTCCCAGATTAGAGTCCGCACACTTAACCACTACACCAAACCACGACACAACCAGGATCAAGACTCCTAAGTGGACCAACAGACAGGCATACACTTGTTTGAGAAACTGAGTATTACATTACAACACCTCTGGAACATTACAGATCAGTAGAGGCAGCACTGCACAGTGGTCAGAGTTGCAGATTGATGTGGGGAGACCCAGGTTTGTATTCTCACTCTGCTGGCTGAGTGACCCCGGGCCAAATCTCCCCTTCTCTACCTAACCTACCCCACAGGGTTGTTGTGAGGGTAACACACACACAATTTTTAAAAAGGTGTTCAAAAGTTGGAACTATTGGAAGGGGAAGGACTTGCCTGGGCACCACTGGATCTAGGGCTGGTCCTGCATACATGCAGCTGGGATGAATCTGAATTAGCGTTACAGAGTGCTCAGGGGTAAAATCTGTAGGGGCTTGCTACATGTCCCCACCCCCTGGCCTCCTCTCAGGGCCGGCCCCAGTTTTTTAGCACACTAGGCTGCAACAAACTTTGCAACAAAATCTGAAACACTATGTACAACAAATACTTTTCAGCAAACTAAATCCTGGCTTGAGTCCAGTGGCACCTTTAAGATCAACAGATGAGCTTTTTTGTGCACAAACACTCTTCTTTAGATACAATGAAATATAGAGAGAGGGTGGGCAGTAACTTCACATACATGTATGTTAAAGAAGCTCATACTAGGGTTGCCAGGTACCTCCCGGCCACTGGCGGGGGATGCCAGATACAGACTGGGAGATGCCAGCGGGCTCTGTTTCAGGCCACCCGCCACAGCCTCCAACCCCTCAAAAAGTTCTCCTCTTCCCAGATCTATCATTGGAAGCATTAAATAAACAGAGAAGCCTTAAACCCATCACAACTAGGCTTGCTAATGCATGCATTCATTACAGATAACAACATAAGAGAAGCCATTGTTGGATCAGGCCAATGGCCCATCCAGTCCAACACTCACACAGTGGCCAAAAATACCAGGTGCCATCAGGAGGTCCAGCAGTGGGGCCAGGACACTAGAAGCCCTCCCACTGTGCCCCCCCAAGCACCAAGAATACAGTGCATCACTTGCCCCAGACTGAGAGTTCCTATCTATAGCTTGTGGCTAATATCCACTGATAGATCTTTGCTCCATATGTTTATCTAATTCCCTCTTGAAGCCGTCCATGCTTGTAGCTGCCACCACCTCCTGTGGTAGTGAATTCCACGTGTTAATCACTCTTTGGGTGAAGTACTTCCTCGTCTGGTCTGCTACAAGTAGTATCATCCTTAATCACCAAGAGAAGTCCTATGTAGCTACAAGATCTAGAGAGCAGGCAAGGTCTCCTCCAAGCTTTAAACATCGAAGCTCCAGCAGACCCTCCAAAGATTTCTTCAAAGGAGGAGTCTTTTTCGTTCACTCAGTAGGTGAACCTGTGTCAGACACATGGACTCCAAACTCTTATGGACACCAAATGACTGCCTTCAGAATGGTTCTACCTGACAGAACAGCTCCAAACTGAACTGACTCTCCCCTCAGCACACAGCTGATCATATACTTCCCTAACCTGGTACTGGCCAATCAGAGAAGAGGAGCAGCCTATCACTCAAACTTTCCATTCCAGGGAAAAAAATTAACTCTTTATCTCCTGGCTCTCTGATTTAGCTGCACTATAAAACCTGCTTTTAACGTGCAATCCGTCACACCTGCGTTTCTGCCCTCATAAGGACCACCAGAGTGGCCAACAAATTTGAAAAGATACATAATAAATTCACACCTTAAAAATCATTAAAACCAACAAAAACACATCATTAAAACAACTAAAACCAGAGGTAAAATAAGCATAATATGTAAAGCAGGCCATTGAGTCACAACTGACTCATGGCGACCCCATGAAATTCCATCTCATAGGATTGTCAAGGCCAGTGTTCCCTCTAAGCTGAGTTAGTGTGAGCTAGCTCACAGTTTTTAAGCCTTCGGCTCACACATTTTTTGCCTTCGCTCAGGAAGAAGGGCACCAGAGCAAAGTAATTGATGCAGTAGCCAAATGGTTTGCTCACAACTTTAATGCCTGTAGCTCACAAAGTAGAATTTTTGCTCACAAGACTCCACAGCTTAGAGGGAACACTGGTCAAGGCACAAGTTGAGCAGAGGTGCTTTGCCATTGTCTTCCTTTGACAAGATTGGGATAGTCTAGCCTATTAGGGCTGCTAAAGTACACATATAAAAACATAAAAACAATTTAAGAACTCCTTTACAGTGTGGGAGTTGTGTCAGGCTCCTTAGTCAGTTCACACCACACAGGGCTTCATAAGAAGATAAGTGTTTATTGGTAGATCCAGTACTAAAGAACACATGTACAGCTTGTGCCAGGAATGGCCGGCTATAGTGAAATCTTATAGTGAAATCAAACATTCCCCCTGGAAACATAAGCCAATGGTTATAGTTTGCGCACACGGCAAAGCAAGCAAGCAGAGCAGGGAAGCCGTTAACTTTCCCAGCTGTGAAAGCGGGAGCTGGAACATCTGCAAGGTCAAGCATAAGATAGCACACAGTAGCTGGGCAGGAAAGAGCTGCGTAAAGAAGGAGGATACCCCCCCACACACACACATTCCAGATCTCTGACAGGGCTACCTGACAAGTTGCTACAGATAATGCAAGAAACCCTGAGTCCCTTGGGAAATAACCTCAGCTTTTCTCATTCAGTTGCCAGCATCACTTATCCCAGACATCAGGGCAAGTCTCTTTGGTGGGAAGGGAGCCACAGCAAAGGCATCCCTTGTGATGTGAGATTCCTTGTATTAGCCAACAGAGCAAAAAATGGGAGCCTGAGGGTTTCTGGAATTTCCTGGAATTTGACTGGCCTTCATGTTATATCCTGAATTGTACTTTAACCACAAGAGAATTTTTCTCTCAACAACTCATACTGGTGTTCTTAGCCACCAGGAATCTATGTGTTAAACTTTCCATGAATTCCCCAAGCTTAGCTCTAGATTCTAGGTGCAAGAGGACAGAATTCCATTAATCCTAAAAAAAAAAACCCTCAAAAACTCTATCTGAAATAAATGTAAAGACTGAATTGTAACAGTCCCTTAAGTGACCCTAGAGACCATTTGGTGTAGTGGTTAAGTGTGCGGACTCTAATCTGGGAGAACCAGGTTTGATTCCCCACTCCTCCACTTGCACCTGCTGATGCGACCTTGGGTCAGTCACAAGCTCTGGCACAGCTGTCCTTGAAAAAGAGCAGTTTCTGTCAGAGTTCTCTCAGCCCCACCTACCTCACAGGGTGCCTGTTGTGGGGAGGGGTGGGGAGGGGAGGGGAAGGGAAAGGAGTTTGTAAGCCGCTCCAGTAGGTGAACCTGTGTCAGACACATGGACTCCAAACTCTTATGGACACCAAATGACTGCCTTCAGAATGGTTCTACCTGACAGAACAGCTCCAAACTGAACTGACTCTCCCCTCAGCACACAGCTGATCATATACTTCCCTAACCTGGTACTGGCCAATCAGAGAAGAGGAGCAGCCTATCACTCAAACTTTCCATTCCAGGGAAAAAAATTAACTCTTTATCTCCTGGCTCTCTGATTTAGCTGCACTATAAAACCTGCTTTTAACGTGCAATCCGTCACACCTGCGTTTCTGCCCTCATAAGGACCACCAGAGTGGCCAACAAATTTGAAAAGATACATAATAAATTCACACCTTAAAAATCATTAAAACCAACAAAAACACATCATTAAAACAACTAAAACCAGAGGTAAAATAAGCATAATATGTAAAGCAGGCCATTGAGTCACAACTGACTCATGGCGACCCCTTGAAATTCCATCTCATAGGATTGTCAAGGCACAAGATGAGCAGAGGTGCTTTGCCATTGTCTTCCTCTGACAAGACTGAGATAGTCTAGCCTATCAGGGCTGCTAAAGTACACATATAAAAACATAAAAACAATTTAAGAACTCCTTTACAGTGTGGGAGTTGTGTCAGGCTCCTTAGCCAGTTCACACCACACAGGGCTTCATAAGAAGATAAGTGTTTATTGGTAGATCCAGTACTAAAGAACATATGTACAGCTTGTGCCAGGAATGGCCGGCTATACTAGGGCCTCTGACTTATAGTTAAATCAAACATTCCCCCTGGAAACATAAGCCAATGGTTATAGTTCACGCGCACGGCAAAGTAAGCGGGCAGAGCAGGGAAGCCGTTAACTTTCCCAGCTGTGAAAGCAGGAGCTGGAACATCTGCAAGGTATAAGATAGCACACAGTAGCTGGGCAGGAAAGAGCTGAGAACGAGAAGGAGAATACCCCCCCACACACACATTCCAGATCTATGACAGGGCTATTCAGCTGCATGCTCAGCTCAGGGTCTGGCAGCTGGTTCTCACCACCAGATAGCAAGGGAACCACACAGCAGCTTGCACCCAAGAGGGATCCTAGGGCTTGCCACTCCACAGTTTCTCCACAGCAGGTGGACTGGGGGGTTAATATCGGCTGGCAGGCAGGTGTCCAGATGGCAGGATCCATCCCCATGCTGTGCCAGTCATTGTGCAGTCATGCTCAGTAAAGCTGTGTCCTACTTTCCTCCAATCTGGTCTGTGGTGTTGTTTCTTCATCCTCGCTCTCGCTCCCTCCCCCTGCCCCTGGGCCCACAATGGCATTACTCTTTCATAAGCACTCTTTGGCTGGCAGCCCGTGTCTGCTGTTGAGTCTTATTAAAACCAGGATCCTTCATCAATATTCTTGCCAATGCTTGTTTATCCTTTGTAACAGCTTCTTGGAAGTCTTCACAAAGAGCCCTTCCGCAGCGAGCAGGCAGCTTGTTCATCTTCTCTGGACTCTGTCCACCTGGTCTCCTTCTTTGTCCTGCACAATAGGAATGGCAAAAGTCCTGCTTTTCAAAGCTTTCTACTATCTGTGAAGGAGGAAGTTGGATTTGTCGGTGTTTTCTTTTCACTCTCCATCACAACCTTCTTTCCTTTTTTATTGCACACACAGCAGACACTTAGCCACATCACTCTAAAGTTGTTCCTCTCTTCCTTTGGCTTGTTATATTCTATACTTTTGGCTCTTAAAGATAAGGGGGCTTTCAGAGGGGCAGCATCCCATTTGCAGGAGAGCAGCTTGGGGAAGTGCACACAGTATTGCAATTACATTAGTTGAGCTGTACACTCAGGAACCGAAAGCTTAAGAGGTCACTTTCTATAAAACAGACAAAAAGCAGATGTGGTTCCCCATCCCCCGTTTTGCTTTTCATAGGGGTATGTATGTGTGTTTCTGCAGGGTTTGTGGCTCATATTATTTTCACGGTTGCTTGGTTCAAATGGTCAGTATTCTCCCTGTCATTATTGGGCCACTCTCCCATTTTTTTTTTAATGGGAATAGTCTGAGAAGGAAGAGACAGGGTTTGATATTTAGAAGAGTTCATGAGGTGCCCAGGCCATGTAATTTCTTCAAAAAGCTTAACATCCTATGTATCTACAGATACAGAATTCTGCCTCATATCCAGGTTGCAAGAGAGGCCCAGCTTGGCAGTCTATAGGCCACAGGAAAGACCTCTGGAATGCATCCTAGAGATTCAGAGGCCACCTTGATGAAGAATGAGTGAAAATGATGGCTGGAATCTTCTCGTGCTCATCTCTGTCCAGTGCCTGTGGTTTTTATAAGGAGGAATACTATGAACAAGGCTCCAGTCCTGTTCAATTCTATTCAGTATAACTTGCAAACAAGTCTTCCCAGACACAGTATATACACAGAGACAGTAGCACTTGTAGCTTTCCATCTGAATGGACAAATTAAGGCTACAAATAATCAAGTAAAGTAAGAGTTACACAGAAACCCATAGCCATAAAAAGTAAATCCAGCAATCACAGCAGATTTCAGGGCTAACATTACAGCAGTAGTTGGAGCATGCCTAGCTAAATAAAAACATATCTACTTGACAATTAAATCAAAACAGCCAGTTATAGAAGAGCATTCCAGAGTATGGGTGCCACCACTGAGAAAGC
>NW_015169394.1:0-6722 GCF_001447785.1 Gekko japonicus
AATCTCCATCATTTAACCTTCCTTTCCTCGTTCAGTTCTACCTCTATGGTAATGCATGATCAGAGATCCATATCAGCCCTGTTTCCACCCCAGTAATTCTCATATCATTAGTTTCTTTTATCAATATATGATCTATACAAGAAAACTTTTTATATCTTTTTTTCTGTACCTCTAGGACATGGGAAGGAGAAACCATTCTTCCATCTTAACATACACAAGATCCTCCCAAACCTGCCTTGCCCAGCCCAACCCTCCGCCATTCATTTCAGACTCTCACCTCCTGGAACATAGCAAAGACATAAATAAAAACATTTCTGTATCGATAAATCATGATATTGCTGTCCTTCTCCTCTGGGAGGTCTGGAGCCTCTGCAGTATGTGACTTATATCACTCGGAGAAAGGGTTTATCTCGCTCACCGGCCTCTAGACTTTGCCCAAGTGCAAGATTAGGGGTGGGAAATTTGCACAGTTCTGCTGTTCTTCCAGCGACGTCACCACCAGGAAAAGGAAGCTGTCTCACATAGTAGGTATAGCAAGGTGTTAGTACGGACAGCGTGGAATTTATAGGAAATGCTAATACATAGGTTTGGAACCTGCTGGGCACTTGGTGGTGGTGGTGAATTCCACAGTATTCTGAAATAGCCACTGTTCCATTCTGTTGAGCTTTCTTTAAAAACTGCCCCTTTTACCTTTTTACCAGAACAGAAAGGTTGACATGTATGCTGGATGGCTGTGAGATATGAAGCTGCCTTATTCTGAGTCAGAATGTTGGTCTGTCAAGGTCAATATTGCCTACTCGGACTGGCAGAGTCTCTCTGGGGTCTCAGGAAGAGATCTTTCACATCACCTGATCTTTTCTAGTGGGCATCATCTGATCTTTTCTAGTGGGTAGTTCCAGGGATTGAACCTGGGACCTTCTGCATGCCAAGCAGATGGTTTGCCACTGAGCCAGAGCTCCTCTCCCTGGTAGTGGTTAATCTTTAATTGGGTCCTTCTTATCTCCATAGGCTTGGGATGGCTGCTTTGATTGCAATATCTAACATGATGGAGGATTGTTTTATATCTTCTCACATGATTAGTGCCACTTCCTGATATGAGGAATTCGTGAGGAATTCATGTGGTGGGGGAGGAACATTTGATTATCTTTGCTGCATTGTTAGCCAAATTGCTCTGTTTTTTTAATAAATATGGGGAATTATGATATTTATAAGCAATTGGCATAACTATAAGATCAGACCTGTGTATACTAGAGTTAAAATTCCCAAGAACCCAAGAACAGACACAGAAACCGGGTGGCTAAAAAAATGATTTCTTTACTAAATATTCTCAAGCACACAAACAGTATTCGAACATGCATGCACACAATACAAAACTAAGAAAGCAGAGGTGATTGATAGCTTTTAGAGGGGGTGAGTTGTGGGGTGATACTACCTGTCCAGACATGCAGAGGTCCATGAAGATGAGATTATGGCTCAAACCCAGATGTTTGAGGGTGGACTGCCAGTTGGCATCATGGCAGAAGCACACACTCTGAGGCCATGTGTTCACTGGGATATACCCATTGGAAGACAATGCAGACCAGCAGGCGACCCTGGGGGCTGGTCTCAGGTGAGAACAATAGATTTCCTGGACCAATGATGACTCCCAGGGGTGTGTGGCATCAGGATGGGTAAGGCCTGGATGTAACCAATGACGTTCCAGAGAGGCAGGGTCAGGCTATGCTGAGGTTTGACAGTATCTTGATTGGATTAGCTAGGTGCTGAGTGGCTAGTTGAATGGATTATCTGACCACTAACAGTCCTGGCCAAGGCAGTTGGATAGGTTCTCAAATATAGACAAAAGGTGGGAGATGAGTCCCTGATTAGTGTCAGGAAGGATTGCTAAACATTTGAATGATTGATTGGTTTATCCTGGTATCCTGAGGCACAGAGCAGGAAAGACAAAGAATTTACACATGGACACAGGATGACACAAAAGGGCTGGGTGAGGTACTGGAGAGACGAGGACTATTTGCCAGGTGGCCTCTGAATAGACTTTAGAAATGTAGATACTTCACCTGGTGGAACTCATTGTTATTCCATAAACATCTCTCTGTTGGTTGGATGGGGAAGACTGGAGGCTTGCTCTGAGGTTGCCTGTCACCTGAAAATGAAGACCCCTTTTTCAGAGCTGTGGCTAGCTGTGTTTCAGAACCAGGAGTGCCTTCCTTGGCCTGAGTTTTGTGCGTCTCAGGGTCAGGTTAGAAGTGGGATGCCCTTGCTATTGGGGCTACCTGAGAGTAAAGGTAGTGCCTCTGGCAACAGCATAACCAGTCAAAAAATATGGAGTCTCTTCCTGCCAGTCATGACCAGTCCTAAAACTTCTCACTTTCCAGTTAGAATATTTGTGAACATTCCATGCGATCACAGGAGCTCAGCCAATGCTGTATGGAGAGGGGGTCTTTCAGAAACCTCCCCAGTAATGATCCTGGTTATCTTCCGCAATTGGGCTATATCATGCTGCCTTCTCACTGCTCCCCTTTAATTAGAAAAGCATTAGACTCTCCAAGCAGCTGACAATTGCCGTCACTTCCTCTCCCCGCAACAGACACCTTGTGAGGTTGGTGAGGCTGAGAGAGTTCGGAGAGAACTATGACTGGTCCAAGGTCACCCAGCAGGCTCCATATGGAGGAGGAGCAGGGAATCAAACCCAGGTCTCCAGATTAGAGTCCCCCACTCTTAACCACTGTACCATGCTAGCAATCAGCTTAACAGTTAAGCAGTTCTAAATAAGTCATTCCGATCAAGGATTAAGTTTGGAGAGTTGGGGGTATTGAAAAACTTTTCCTCCTTCACTGATAACTCTAGAAGTTGTTCATGTTCAAACCTCATGGCCAATGGCTCCAGGATAGATGCTCCTTCACATGATACCCAGCTTTGTAGAAATCATCATGGGAAGAGGTAGTGATTGTCACCAGCTTAGATGGCTTTATAAAGCATTAGACAGTTCATATTTGTTGGGTCTGGAACTACCATGTGTAGAGGTAGGAAACCACATTCTTGGACTAAATGACAAAGGCCATGGCTGGCTGGTGAACTTCCTAGAGGATATTCTCAGGAAAGAGAAAGCTGGCTGAGGTTGGTCTTGGTCTGATCCCCCAAGGCCGTTCTTATGTTTTCTTAATGTTCTCAGGTAATAGCAGCAGAAACGGAAGGTCTTTCAGAAATTAATCTGTGAGCCTTGATCCTAAAGGTAGAGCACTCTCCAAGAGGAAAGATCTTCCATTACAATGTTGTCATAGCTGGGCGGCTGTTCCACAGGAGCTGGGTAAAAGGCTGGCTTGCCTACGACCTAAAAGGAAGATTAGCAGATCATTCAATGCTGCCACTCTACAGAGTTCCTCAGAACACATATTTCCCCTACCCAGTCATCAGGAGTTTCCAGTGGAGATTTTTGAAATCAGTGACCCCCTTGCACGTAGACCTCTTGACAAGCCTTTACTCTCCTGCAAGCAAGATATGCAGGAGGCATCTGGTGCTGTGCAGAGGCAAGAATGATTGGGGGCACCCAGGTTCAAATCCCTGCTCATACACAAAACTTAATGATTAAGGGCCAGTGACTTTCTCAGCTAAATTATCTCACACGGTTCTTGCAATGATAAAATCTTGTGCCGTGTGTGTGTGTGTGTGAGGTACCAAGTTGTGACTGATATGACAATCTCATAAGGTTTCCAAGGCAAGAGATGAACAAAGGGAGTTTGCTGTTGCCTGCCTCTGCATAGCATCCCTAGCCACAGCTCAGTGGTAGAGCATCTACTTGGCATGCAGAGGGTCCCAGGTTCAATTCCTGGCATCTCCAGGCAGTAGGTGATGTGAAAGACCTCTGCCCAAGACACTGGAGAGCCACTGCCGGTCTGAGTAGACAATATTGACTCTGATAGACCAGTGGTCTGATTCAGCAGAAAGGGGGTGGGGGTAGGTGGTGGTGGGGTGTCTGCGCTTGGTGGTCTCCCATGCAGGAACTAAGTAGGGCCAACCCTCTTTATCTTGTGAGATGTGATGAGATCTGGCTAGTTTGGGCCATACTGGGCAGGACTGTGCCTTAAGGAAATGGCAAAATTAATCTATCAGCTATCTATCTATCTATCTATCTATCTATCTAATAATTCAGATTGGCTCTTTCTCTTGATATTGATTTTTTCCTTGATACTGCTTTTTAAACATTACCTCACATTTTAATGGTTTTCCTATCAACCTCTTCCATTTGTTGGTGTGGTCAAACTTTCGGTGAAACGACCAGATTTTCTCTCCTGCCAAAACTAACCGCCCAATGGGTGACATCCAGCCAGCTTCTTCAACCAGCCTTGCCCATTTCCCTTTCTTACTGCAACCCCCTGTCTCACATGGCATTTGTCCCTGCAGGTCTCAGGATTCACATAAAGTTGTTGTTGTGCGGAAGCCCCCCAAAAGACACCCCAGTATGCAATGTGCACTTACCTCGCTATAGGGTGGAGGGTCGCTGGCCAGGATCAGTGGTGGAACTGTAGGTCCAGGTGGAGCAAAAGGTGGAGGTGGGATGGGTTGGCTCCTTGTTGGTTCTTGTGGTTGGCGCGCTCTTGATTTCTTACATATATTGCAACATACGAGACAAACTGCCAAAAAGCAGACAAAGCCGGCTAATGCCCCAAAGACAGCCACAGCACTGGGAGGGGAGAAAGAAAGGAGACTTTCACACTGAGCTGTCTCCCAGATCTATGGAACCTCATCAAGAACCTCCTCATCTGCTCTTTTCTTTCTACCATGCCACTAAGACATAATGATCAATATCCTGAGCCACAAAGAGATCATTTCCATAGCCTGTGTTATATAGATGATATATGCATTTAAGTGCCGTCAAGTCACAGTGAACTTATGGTGACCCCATAGGGTTTTCAGAGCAAGAGGCTAACAGAGGTGGTTTGCCATTGCCTAACTCTGTGTTGTGACCCTTGATTTCCTTAGTGGTCTCCCATCCAAATACTAACCAGGGCTGATCCTGCTTAGCTTCCATGACCTGATGAGATCGGGCTAGTCTGGGCCATCCAGTTCAGGGCAAACAATATATTCTGGCTTATTATGCACAATTTATTTTTATTCCACTGGCCTCAGGAAGAAGCAAAGAGGCAGGATGCTGTGATACACACCCCTCCCAGTCCCACGGGAACTTTTGCTCTGCACCCCAGCCCCCATCATCTGCCCACATCTTCAAGTTCAACCCCGTAGCTTTGAGACTGAGAAAGCAGGTGCAATGAGAAATTTCCAGTGACAATGTGTGAAGTGTATGTTCTACATGTGAGCAGTCTTCAGTACATTCATTCTGATCTTACTGTTTGCCACCCAACTCGAAAGCAAACTATGCAGCTTTGTTAAATTCATTTCATTTCAACTGCTTCTGCACATGTACAGTAGGGAACTAGATCTCCCTCCTTTTGGGGGCAGGTCAGATTGCCCAGCCAATGCACGGGGCATCCTTCTACTATTTTTCAAGGTAAAAAAATTGTTACAACCCCCCTCCCTTTTAAATTATGCAAATGAGGGGGGATAAACTACAGATCCCATGAGGCGGTGTGAGAAAGCACATGTGCAAGTGGCTCTAGATCCAGACAGTTTAGAAGCCCTTCATGTATAAGCTTACCAGGACTCAGGACACACAGTGAGGGGCACCAAGCCATGCAGAATTGCTAGGTGTGTGATTCTTTTCATGTGATACAGTTAGTTTGTGGGTCCTTTTAATGTGACACTTTTGTTGCAGGTGATGAGGGCAGCAAAAATGCACTTCTACAGCTACACAAACACGACTATGGCCCATTCTGCATCTAGCATTTGCTCCACTGTTTTATCAAACCCTCACTGGAACAGAAATCCCCCTCTACATTGCATACCACTTTGACTTTCTTTGATTGTTGGATTGTATGGTAGCCTCCACATTGAATGCCGGTTTCACTTCCTTTGATCTCTCGGTTTTATGGTACTGTCTGCATGGATTTATGGCCATTTTTATGGCCATTCAGTGGTGACTCTGCAGTCAGTACAGAATTGGCCTGGAGTATTTGAATGTGGTTTTGAGACACATCTTTTTCTGTTCCAGTGTGGGTTTAGTAGAACAATGGAGCGAATGCTAGATGCAGAATGGGCCAATGACAGATGCATTCAAACTGTTTGGATCCAGACCCAAAAAGCTACTGAATGTTCCACTCCAGTGACTGCAACATGGGATCATCAAATTAACCAAACCAGTCAGTGCTTGAGCATATTAAGAAAGTGGCTCACTTGAAAGCAGACTGTCATTCTAGTACCGGAGCACAGATTCTCTTCCTAGGGATTATTAACCTAGTTATTAACCTAGAGCATGCAACGATACAACCAAAAACCTGATGGATCCAGCCGCAAGAGACCTCTTCCTGTTGCAAGGAATGTTATCAAATCTCTTTTCCCCACTCAGCTTTTCCTGTCTCAAGAGATCTGTCTTCCTCTCTAGCGATGCTCCCTCTGAGCTGTGGAGTTCGTGAGCAAAAATTCATTAAAGTTGTGAGCAAGTGATTTGGCTACTTGTAATGTATCCAGCCTGACATGTCCGGACTTGCCCGGACTGGCCAGGCACAAACTTCACTAGCTTCATGCCAAAAGACAATGGGCCAGTAGGATCCTAGCCAGGCCCAATGAAAGGGCTAGGTCCCCAGCCGGGAGGCCAATAGGTCTCTCGG
>NW_015169394.1:8926-17254 GCF_001447785.1 Gekko japonicus
CTGCCAAATCCCCCCGGGGGGCGGATTTCCCCCCGCTTTGGAGGCCCGATTTCCGCCCCCGCGGAATCGGGCCCCGGGGGAAACCCCACCCCCGCGTGCACGTCACAGGGAAGTGACGTCATGACACCGGGCATGCTGGGGGTGGGGCCACAGCCATTGGAGGGGAAAACTCTATGTTTTCCCCTCAAATGGCTGTGGCCCCGCCCCCAGCGTGCCCGGTGTCATGACGTCACTTCTCTGTGACATGCATGCGGCGCGCGCACACGCACACTCCGGGAGCCATCCCAGAGTCCCCCGCCGGCGAGATAAGTCCAATTTGGCAACCATAACTGTACCATAACTGTACTCAATAAACTTGACCCTTCTGAAGGAACGTTGTTGAGACTGTTGAGACTGATTGTTGTGGGACTCTGACAAGAACTTCCTGTAAGTATATGAAAACTTATTTTTCTTGCCAGGATAATCTTTGGCGCAAGCTTCTGCTTGCCGATCTGCTGAGCCTTGGTAGGCAATCGCTGCAATTGCCTCAAGGTGTCTTTCCGTAAGCAGGCAAATGGGACCCAACCTGTGCAAGAGGGAAGGGTTTCTTGAGGTCTACAGGCTGCTCTGCCCTTCAGCCTCAAGTGTAAGATTTTTGGCAGCAGGTTAGCATCATTTTAAATGGCAAACAGTTTCCTTAATTTCCTTACTTTAATACCATGATTGTAATTAGGTTTGCCAATATCCAAGTGGGGCCTAGAGATCTTCTGGAATTACAACAGATTTCCAGACAACAGAAATCACTTCCCCTGGAGAAAGTGGCTAGTTTGGAGGGTGGACTGTATGGCATTATACCCCACTGAGGCCTCTCCCCATCTAGGATTGCCAACCTCCAGGCAGTAGCCTGATCTCTAGGCAACAGAGATCAGTTCACCAGGAGACAATGGCCCCTTTGGAAGTTGGACTCTCTGGCATTATGCCTCAAACCCCACCCACATCAGGCACCACCCACCAAAATCTCCAGGTATTTTCCAGCCTGGAGCTGCCAAGCCTAAGTATAAATGTGTAAATCCACAGGATGCCATAAGATAAGAGGGAGTGTCAGGGTTTAGCTCATAAGGATGTAAGAGAAGCCCTGCTGGATCCATCTAAGTCTGGCATCCTGTTTCTCACAGTGGTCCTGGAGGGCTAAGAAACAGGGTATGGAGTCCAAGGCCTTCCCTGGTATTCAGAGACTTGCTGCCTCTGTGCCGGGAGATTCCCCTTACTCACCATGGATAGCAGCCATTGATGGACCTTTCCTGCATGCATTTCTTCAACCCACATCCATCATTATGGCCACTGGAAGTAAATCCCACTAATTAACCACTCGTTGAGTAAAGAAGGACTTCCTTTGTTCATCCCAAATCAATCACCCTTTCACTTAATTGAGTGCACCATACATTGCGGTATTTGGGGAAAGGGAGAAAAAGTTATTTCTCCTCTACTCTCTTCACTCATGTGCATGCTCCATACAAAATGAGATACCTTCCACCCCATTTGCACATGACTAGGAGCATCCCTAATTACATGTGCACCCATGATCACATCTGGGTTCATTAACATAAAGCATCAGCAGAGATTAAGTTGTAGGAAAGGGTTTCCCCCCCCTTTATTTGTAAGTTCTGTGAATGTTTGTTAACATGCTCTCACTTCAGTAACACTTTCCTGAGACTTCCTGCCCCTTGTCTCAACTGCTTCCCCTCTGGGACCTGAGTCTTTCCTCTTGGAGCCATAGCCATTACTTATGATGCAACATCATGGCTCCGAGGGAGTCCTCCTATTATTACTGGACAGTGGACACCAGGCAGAAAAGGAGAACTTACCAGTAGACTCCACAGTATTCCACGGACAGTGAAACCTAGAGAGAGAGAGAGAGAAAGGTTCCGTTTGAATGACTGGAAAAGAGGACCAGAGAGAGGTTATTGGTGGGGGGACAATTCTAAGCATAAGGGCTCTTTTTGTAGCCGGAACTCCTTTGCATATTAGGCGACACACCCCGAACGTAGCCAATCCTCCAAGAGCTTATGGAGCTCTTCTTACAGGGGCTACTGTAATCTCTTGGAGGATTGGCTGCATTAGGGGTGTGTCGCCTAATATGCAAAGGAGTGCCTCCTATTCCACCACTCAACCATTCCAGTTTCATTTACCACCTAAAGGAGCCATTTATCAAGAGTGAGATTGTAAACAACAAAATTCGCCTCTCTGGAAGAGCTGGATTTAAGAAAGAAAATAATGGGATGCTGTCATGATCTGGGCTGTGCCACCAGAGGCCTACTAGGCCCAGGGAGCCTGGCTAGCAGTAGGTGAGACTGGGCCTACAACTCCCAGAAGCCCCTGGCAGGTTTTGGAGCCAAAATTGACCAATAGGGAAGAAGAGGGCTGGGGAACAAAAGGGCTGGTGCCAGAGCAGAAGCTGTTCTTTCTTCCAAGAGGGCAGAGCCAGAAGGAAGGCTGATACAGGGGAGAGACCCTCATTCTGATGGCAGGGTGAGTAGTGTAAGGCCACTTGGAACAGTGAGCTAGGGACAGTATATATTTAGACGCGTTAGGGCATTTGATTTTTGTTTCTTTTCACCCACTTACTGTTATTATTCTGCACCTTGTTGTTTGACCTCCTATAAAATAAACCTTTTCCTTGTTTCACTCTGCCTGGTCCTCACGCCTATTATTCGGCCAAAAGGGAGGTCTGAAGGTCTTGGGAGGGTGCTCTTGGCCTTCTCAAGGGAACCTAAATCCAGAGTGGTGGCAGTGTCAGGTGACACCCCACCTAAGCCATGACAGATGCTGTCCTATAAGTTACGTGGAATAGGCTTGCCAAGTCCTCCCGGGGGATGGGAAAACCCCTGCCTCAGAGGCCCATTCCCTGCCGCTGGAGGATTGGGCCCCGGGGGGAATCCCACCCCGACGTGCACGTCACCTGGAAGTGACATGACAATGCCGGGCACGCTGGGGGCGGGGCCACGGTCATCCGAGGGAAAACTCTATGGTACCTCTTAGAGAAAGTACCTCTTAGAGAAAGAAACAGAAAGCCTTGAAACAAAACTACAAATGCACTCTCTTGAATGTTCTCTTGAATGTTCTGAGAATTCAACTCTGTATATATTAGAAAGGGTTTTTTTCATCTCAGCAATATCAAAACCTTGACTCTTCAATTTATACATATATTCCCTACCTGTTTAATAAAATCTTTATTCTGTTTTTGAAAGTTAATTTGCCTCAAGTGCCATATCTCAAGGGATTATAAAACTGGACAGCTCCTGTATTTTCAGTAGAGTTCCTGAGCTGAGAAAAAGCCTAAACTAAATATCATAACAAAGGGTGGGACAGCCAAGTATTTTATGACAAAGAATATATACACACTACTGTAGGGCAACTCAGTCACTTAGGCCATCAGAAGTCAAGTAGTCTTAGGGGTTCAAATTCTGAAGTATAAGCACCCCATCCAAAATCCAGATTCTGGAGTTACATGATAAATTTGAAATTCCTCAGCCCCAGATTGACATGACATATTTTGGATATTATTTCAGTTTTAATTGTAATTACCCCGGACTCTTTTGAAATAGTCATAAACAGAGAAGATGCATCATCCTCTCCCTTTAGTCCATAGCTGATCTGCCATTACAAAATGTCTCACAATTATTTTGGATGAGAAGAGAGAAGAGATTGGATTTATACCCCACCTTTCACTACCTGGAGGAGTCTCAGAGCAGTTCACAATCCCCTTACCTTCCCCCCCACCACAACAGACACCCTGTGAGATAGTGGGGCTGATAGACCTCTCTTGAGAACTGCCCTTGAGAGAACGGCTCTGAAAGAAGTTATGACTGTCCAAGGTCACACCAGCAGCTGCATGTGGAGAAGTGGGGAATCAAACCCAGTTCTCCCAGATTAGAGTCCGTGCTCTTAACTGCTACACCAAACTGGCTCTCAATTTAAGCTCATGGCTTTTTTTCCATACCTGCAGGAGATGGGAAGGAGAAACCATCCTTCCGTCTTAACATACATAGGATCCTCCCGACCCTGCCTTGCCCAGCCCAACCCTCCACCATTTATTTCAGACTCTCACCTCCTGGAACATAGCAAAGGCATAAATAAAAACATTTCTGTATCAATTAATCATGATGTTGCTGTCCTTCCTCTCTAGGAGCTCCGGAACCTCTGCTGTATGTGACAGTTGTATCACTCAGAGAAAGGCTTTATCTCGCTCACCGGCCTCTGGACTTTGCCCAAGTGAGAGATTAGGGGTGGGAAATCTGCACAGTTCCGCTGTTCTTCCAGAGACGTCACCACCAGGAAAAGGAAGCTGTCTCACATAGTAGGTATAGCAAGGTGTTTGTACAGACAGCGTGGAATTTATAGGAAATGCTAACAGATGGGATTAGAACCTGCTGGACACTTTTTTGGGCGAAAAATTCCACAGTATTCTGAAATACCCACTGTTCCATTCTGTTGAGCTTTCTTTAAAAACTGCTCCTTTTACCTTTTAACCAGAGCAGAACGGTTGACATTTATGCTGGACGGCCATGAGACATGAAGTCTTGGGGCCAGGTAGATGTGACTTCAGTATCATCTATCCAGTTACTGGGGGGTTGAATTATTGCTCGCCATCTTTTAACTAACTGTTTTCTGGTTTTAATTGTTTTTAGCTCAATTGTGCTGACTGGTTTTTATTGTTATATGCTTTGTGTAACCTGCCCTGAGCCTGTTTGGGCAGGGCGGGATTTAAATTTAATAAATAAGCTGCCTAGTTAAAGTCAGTATTGCCTACTTGGACTGGCAGAGTCTTTCCAGGGCCTCAGGCAGAGGTCTTTCACATCATCCACTACCTGAGCTTTTTAAATGGGAGATGCTGGAGATTGAACGTGGGACCTTCTGCATGCCAAGCAGATGGTCTGCCACTGAGCCCCAGGTCCTCTCCCTCGTAATGGCTAATCTTTAATTGTATTCTCCATATCTCCATAGGCTTGGGATGGCTGCTCTGATCTCAATATCCAATATGATGGAGGATTAATATTTTCTCACATGATTTGCACCACTTCCTAGTATGAGTAATTCATGGGTGATTTAGGGGGGGGGGGACATTTGACTACCTTTGCTGCATAACCAGTCAAAGGATATGGAGTATCTTCTGGCCAGTCATGACCAGTCCTAGCACTTCTCACTTCCCAGTTAGGGTATTTGTGAACATTCCATGTGATCACAGGATCTCAGCCAATGCTGTGTGGGAGGGGGTCTTTCAGAAACCAAGGCAGTGACAAGGAAGCTGCAAACCAATAAAAGTTATTATGGACATTTATTATTTATAAGTTGCCTATGAAAACCAAGTGCCAAGCCACTTCTTCTTCTTTTTTTTAAAGAGTCTTGCCTGTTGATTTATAGGAAGAAAATAAGGCCACATGGGTCGGTAGGAGAAAAAAGAAACAACGTGCAAGGCAGAGCAGTTTTATTAGCTCTTATTAGATCACTATATACATCATTGGTGGATCTAGTACAAAGTAAACTATATAGTCATAAATTCAATCACAATGTACAGACATTAAAATGTACAGACAGAATAATAATAAAAATATTCTTTAAAAATTAAATATACTTGTAAAATGAATTAACACACAGTCTGAGCATAGTATAGGGTTACATTACATGTTCTCTAGTGTGAGACAAAAATTACGTTTACTACCAAAAATCTTTTACTACTGAATAAAAATAAAAGAACTCAAAAAAACATTAACGCAGGGTCCATATCAGAAAGGCAAATATTCTTTACTTAGGACATCATCAATTATAAGTGTTCTCATGTGAACAGTAATTCAAATGGTTACTCCCAATATGTTTGGGTTGACTTTG
The DNA here is from genome assembly GCF_001447785.1 of Gekko japonicus. NCBI lineage: Eukaryota > Metazoa > Chordata > Lepidosauria > Squamata > Gekkonidae > Gekko > Gekko japonicus. Next base: position 14,792 of record NW_015169394.1, read on the forward strand.
GGTGATGCCAACGGGGGGGGGGGGGCAATTGTTGCCAGTGGACCATCACTGTCCATCACAGGCCTGTAGCTAACATGGGGCCCATGGGGGCCCCCCACTGTTTTTGTGGGCCCCTCCCCTGATCCTCAGCTCCCCCTCTCTCCCTCTGGCCCCCTCACCCCCTGATCGACCTGAGCTGGCATCTCCCTGTTTGAGCTCACCTGTGACAAACTGAGTCTCATTAGGACCCAGCAGCAACCGGTGGTTGACTGAGGCACACACACATTGGTCAGATTGCAGCAGTTAGCTCCTGTTGGATTTTCTGTGCCAGGCTTCAGAAAAGATCGTCGGCTCAGGGAAGGAGTGAGGGAAGAAGTTTGATCCCTACTCTCTTTTGTTTTTTTATAAACACGGCAGCTTTCCTAGACCTTTTAGTGTCTATTAACATTGGGATTCTGGCTCACCTCAGAGGAAGGCTGTAATGGGGAGGCTGTGTGGGTGCACGCCAAGCAGACCCCCCTTTCCCTGGAAACTTTGATGTAATTAGCTGGTGGGCCCCCCCAGGGCCCCGTCCACAAAAAATCCTTAGCCATGGGGCTGGTCCATCAGCATCCCTGGCAAAAATGATGGTGAGACAGAGGAAGGTGATCCATCGAGAACACTCATGTAGGTCCTTAAAAGGTTCCCAACTATCTGAAGGGCAGTTTATTTTATTTTATGTTGATTAGTTTATTTTTATTTTTTCCCATTTTCCCCACAAGTTTTATGACAATGCAAAATACTAGAAAAACCATCAGGTCTTCAACTTTCCATGTAAGCACAAGAAATTTAAAAAAATCTCTATCCCGGTACAGATATATAAAGGTAAAGGTAAAGGTTCCCTTGCTCGAAAGCCAGTCGAATCCGACTCTAGGGTTGCGGTGCTCATCTCCGTTTCAAAGCCGAAGAGCCAGCGCTGTCCGAAGACATTTCCGTGGTCATGTGGCCAGCATGACTAAACACCAAGGCACACGGAACGCTGTTACCTTCCCACCGAAGTGGTACCTATTTATCTACTTGCAATTTCTTGCTTTCGAACTGCTAGGTTGGCAGGAGCTGGAACTAGAGACAGGAGCTCACCCTGTCTTGCGGCACCCGGGTCTTGAACCACTGAACTACTGACCTTCCACAGCCTGCAGTTCAGCGTCTTAACCACTTGAGCCACCGCAGATATATAAGGAAGCGTAATTTCCCCAGTGCTTAAGAGCGGTGGCTAATAAATTTCACTTCATGATGTATTTACTCCAGAGTCATGGTACTTGTCAGTCAGGCTGATCTGAAATAAATGGCTGATGAGATATAGCTCTTCCTACACAATAGGGTTACTCTTTAAAGAAGAATGGCAGGCTTATGCTTTTGTACAAATTACATAATAGTTTCCTTGTACAAAACACAGAAATGGAACACGTGTATTTGTACTTGGAGAAGTACTCTTTACTCTTCTGAACATCAGGCTCGATTGTGTCCCTCCCAGGTGGCCAGCCAACAGGACACACTTCTCCATGTCTGTCTGTAAACTGAAAAGCCAGAACTAGCCGGAGTGTTTCATCAACTGAACAGCCAACTGGGAGATCATTCAGTGTGATCTGGCATAAAATTCCTTTCCCATCAGAGATAAAGAGACCCCTGTAAGAAATGTCTTCATCTTTTAGTATTCCTAGCAATCTCACACATTATTTATTTATTTATTTATTTTATTAGATTTATATACCGCCTTCCCCAATGGGCTCAGGGCAGTGTACAAAAGTTAAATATACAATTAAAACAATATTAAAATGACAATTTACACATAAAATCATTTTGATATAAAAGTATTGGTTTGGAAAGGAGAAACCCAGAGGGAATCTCCATTTAGCTCATTGGGTATCCTTAGGTAATTAGCTATGTCTCAGCCTAGTCTATATTGCAGAGTAATTATGAGGATAAAGGGATTTTGAGGGAATGGCAGGAGAGAAATATGATAGACCATAATTGTGACCACAAATGACATGTGGTCCCAACTGACTTTAATAGAGACAAAAATCTCCATAACACGGGTGTCCTGGTTTTTTCAGTAGTAAGCCACATAATCTACAAGGCTCTGTGTGCTCATACCCAATCATTTGTGTGTGCGTAGAGTGACAGGTACCAGGGGAAGATGCACACTACCTAGGCCGCCTTGCTTCTTGGGAGTGTTGATCCAGGCAAGGTGGCAGAAGCTTCAGGTACTTTCGCAGTTGATTCTCCACAACTCCTCAGATCTGTCATTAAAAGGGAGAATCTCAGTTGAACAGACAAAGGTGAATTCAAGCAGATAGGAGAACAGCACAACGTATTTGCCTTTGTAGTCTGAGAGCTCAATTTCTTCAAATTGTTCATCATGTGAGCCACATCAACTACAAGGTTCTGTGTGTTCATACCCAATCATTTGTGTGTTTGCTATCAAGTCACAACCTATTTATGGCA
>NW_015169395.1:0-17116 GCF_001447785.1 Gekko japonicus
TAAGAGGCACTGGCTGTTTCCATGGCAGGTGTCCATGCACATAGGCGCATGCATCAGAGCGTAGAAACAGCCACTAACAGCCCACCAGGGGCGGGGCACACCTGCGAACGCTCCCTCTTGTACTTCCTCCACAGTATCCTCCAGCTTCATTCACTGCAGTGTGAATGGGAATACCGCGACCAAGCCGTTCCGGGTCTGTTCCAGGTCTTCTTTGCCTCGACTCCCTAGTGTTTCAAATTGCCAGTCTGAACTCAGCCTAAGAATACCTGGATCTTTATGGCAAAAAAAAAAAAAATAGAAACCGGCAGCATTCCTAGAGCGTCACTACAACACCCTGCACCTGGACCCTCCAGTTGCCAGACCCTCACGGCCTGACAACCCTAATCCCACCACTGAAGATCAGTGTTCCCTCTAAGCTGAGTTAGTGTGAGCTAGCTCACGTTTTTCTAGCCTCCGATTCACACGTTTTTATCTTAGCTCAGGAAGGATGGCCCCAGAGCAAACTAATTTTTGCAGTAGCCAAATCGCTTGCTCACAACTTTAATGCCAGCAGCTCACAAAGTATTATTTTTGCTCACAAGACTCCACAGCTTAGAGGGAGCATTGCTGAAGATCCTCTTCTCAAGCCCTTCCCTCTGTGCCCTTTGGTAGCAACCAAAGACATGGCTTTTCCAGTGGTGGTCCATTCCTGTGGAAGCCCACCCTTTTGAGGCTGCCTGGTATACACCTTGAAGCACGAGGCCTAAACATTTCTTGTTACCCAGGCTTTTAACCAAGAGGGTATGACAGACACCTGCTGCTGCTTATTCTGTGAGATCTGTCCTTGCAGAGGAGGGAGAGCTTGTACCTGAATAAAACTTGGTCTTAAAGGTGCCACTGGACTGTTTTGGACCAGGGGGCCGGGGGGAGGGCTCTGCAACTTACTTGGCTGCTTCCTGCTCTGACTGAGGCCTGCTGGGAGCAGGGGGCGGGGCTTGTTGCATGTGCCCACCCCCTGGGCTCTTTACTGCCGGAGCTATGCTCCTGTGCACTCCTGCAGGAAATGACCCCTGGTCATGACTGTTCCAGAACAGATTTTATATGCACAAGCACCTGAAGCAACAGAACAAATTTAGAGTCCAGTGGCACCTTTAAGACCAACAATGTTTTATTCAAGGTGTGAGCTTCCGTGTGCAAGCACACTTCATCCTTGCCACTGGTTGTACTACTTACAAGGACATCTCACAAAATAATCACAAATAATTCTTTATTCTGGAAACCACTGAGTATTTTGTACCTTTTGGAACCAGTCCTAAGCAGAGGTCGATTCGGGGGGGATCGCGGGGGATTGCCATTCCCCCGGGTGAGGAGCAGGGGATGGGGCACACGACGAAGCCCCGCCCCCTGATTCCGGCCACCCCGCTTCCGGCCCTCATTCAGCCAGGAGGAGGTAGGAGAAGAGGGAGGGTAAGTTGCTAGGTCCACCGCCGAGCTCAACGGGGGGCTCAGCGAGAGCTGAAACCAGGGCGGCCACCAGAATTGTTGGGGGGAGGGATTGAAAACAAAGTATAAATGCCTGGATTTTCTGTGTATTTTCCGTAGCAATGTGGTCATCTGCCCCATGCTTGGTTTATAGCTGTTTTGGTTTATAGCTGGTCTTGGTTTATAGCTGTTTTTTCTCCCTGGAATTGCCTACCAATGTTCCCTCTAAGCTGTGGAGTCTTGTGAGCAAAATTTCTACTTTGTGAGCCACTGGCATTAAAGCTGTGAGCGAGTGATTTGGCTACTGCATCAGTTAGTTTGCCTCTGGAGCCCTCCTTCCTGAGTGAAGAGAAAAATATGTGAGCCAGAGGCTTAAAAGCTGTGAGCTAGCTCACACTAACTCAGCTTAGAGGGAACACTCCTGGTAACTGGAATGTGAATCGCTACATATTTTGTACTTCATCTATTACCAAACAGCTTTCCTTTTTGGCACTCTGGTACTTGGTCTTCACTGATGTGCTTGTTTTTGCTTTTCTCTCAACAAACCAGTTACTGAAAATAGATAAAATTTTGTTGAACTTCTATCCTTTTTACCTGACATGGGTGGTTTGCTTGTTTTTCCCCACATGTGCCATCAGATATTGCCAGCTCTGAGTTGGCAATACTTTGGAGATTTTGGGGGTGGAGCCTGAGTGGTGGGTTTAGATTCAGAGGAATTAGCTGTGTTAGTCTGTTGCTACAAAATAGTCCAAGAGTTCAAATAGCACCTTTAAGACTAACAAATAGTACCTTTAAGACTAAGACTAACTGAGTGGTGGGTGTGGCCTTATGGCACACTTCCGGTGATGTCAGGGGCTGTGGCATATGCTAATGAGTTATGCTAATGAGTTCCCCTAGCAATTTTTCTACGAAACGACCCCTGGTCCTAAGTATATTAGGTTAGAAGCAAGTCCTATTGACTGCTATTAGAACAATGTGTTCTTAATACTACAAGCTTAAGGCTAGTTCATTCAGTCAGATTCCCTAAGAAGCCCAAGTACATATGATCCGGTGATTGTGGTGGAACCAGTAGTATAAGAGGTCAGGCTGTACACAGAGACACACAGCAGCCATTTCTAAGATGATTGCTGTCACTACAAACTTGACAATAGTTGTACCTGTGGTTCCGTTTGGTTCATCTGAATACTTTCTCATCCGATTGGCAGGCAAATACATAGTTAAGGGGAGGAAAGGTGACTGATTTCATCAGATCTTGAAGGCTAAGCAGGGTCAGTACTTGGATGGGACGAATACTTTGCAGAGGAAGGCAATGGAAAACCACCTCTGCTTCTCACTTTTCCTGAAAGCCCCTTGCTGGGGTTGCCATAAATCACTTGTGATTTAACAGCACTTACATACTGTCTCCTAGAGCATGGTTAAGGGACAAGAGTGCAGTTCTTGGTCTCTGTCTGAATTTGAGGAGTGGAGAGTTGATCTTAAATACTAACAGTAGTCTTAAATTACATGGATGGGACTGCAATGGTCCCTCTAAGCTGTGGAGTCTTGTGAGCAAAACTTCTACTTTGTGGGCGACTGGCATTAAAGTTGTGAGCGAGCGATTGGGCTACTGCATAAATCAGTTTGCTCTGGAGCCCTCTTTCCTGAGCTGAGACAAAAATGTGTGAGCCGGAGGCTAAAAAACTGTGAGCTAGCTCACACTAACTCAGCTTAGAGGGAACACTGGATGGGAGACAGTTTGGAAATGTTATAGGAAAAGTAGAGCGCAAGTGTGATAGCTCAATGATTAGCCAAGGCTGCGGTCACACGTAACAGAAGCCACACAAGTGAGACGGAAAACAGTCGGAGTTTCCGGGCGCGATCTCACCAGCACATCTGGGAAGCGTAGCACTCCCGTGGCTCAATTGAGGCTTCCAGCCGAAATTGCATGGCAAAAAACTAGTACCTTGGAGGTACTAGTTTCCGGAAACTGCGGGGCCAGGGCGGGCGTCTGATCGCGTTTCCGGAGGCATCCGGCGCCCGCCCATGTCCCCTTGCAAATAAGGTGTGTTTTTTTTGTCCACGTCTCTGTGGATGCGCATGCGCACCCAACGGAGCATGCGCATTTGTCATGTACACAAAAATACAAAACAGTTTGCCGCGGCGCGCGCTTCTTCGTTGCGCGCCGGCTTGTCCTGTGATCGGCACCTCTCCCTTGCCATGGAACCTCCACGGTACCTCCACGGTACCTCCACACCAAAATATCATGAAGACAAAACCAAGGATACTAGGCCAGAAATATAGTTTTATTATGAATAATTCCAGTATCTCAGCAGCAGCATGACTTAAAACTGAGAAATCAACATCATTATGCAGCAAGACAGACAGGTCCACCCACACAGCAGCAGCAGCAGCAGCAATAACAGCAAGATCCATTACTTGAGGCTGTAGTGCATACAAACATTATGACTATACCAAGGCCATACAGAAGAGGAGGCTTTGTGTCTCTTTTCTTTGCTGTCCTCTTGGTCATGTTCTAGAACATGGAGAATTTGAATGAGTAACCTGGTTCCTTATCTATCCTTCCTGAGCATTTTGAAATTAACTGCTTCAGCAGTATTCACATATGGTCCCAACACTCATCAGTCCAGCCTTCTGCAACGGGGTGTGTCGCCTAATATGCAGAGAAGTTCCTGCTACAAAAAGAGCCATCCATCTATCTATCCATCCATCTATCCAGTAAATCATAGTGGGGTATCCAAACGATATCATTCATATTGTAAGAGCTGATGTTGAGATGTTCAGTCACTGTAGCAATAGTATGGTGGTGATTTCCCATGAAGCATGCTCTCTTCCACCCACACAAGGTTTACTAACTCTAAGCCAGAAAGCTCAGAGAATTCCTCTGAAAAGTGAAGGAGCTAGAAGGCAGGCCAATTTTGCACTCCTGTCTATTTTGCTAGGACCAGAAAAGGGGTGTATGGCAAAGCTTTTGGAGATCTGCATGAAACCAGTGTTAATCACAAGCCAAAAGAAAGAATCAAGTACATTTTAGGGTGTTGAGAAACCAATGATATCAGAATACTTGCATTTCTAAATGGCCATAGTTTCTTCCAGTTTAATATTGCCAGAATCATAGGACAACCATGACAACTGAACATCTGAGAGGCACCTCCATAAGCCGGAGACTGTTGAAGTCAGTGGGGGAGGGGGGGAAATCACCCTTGGCTGAACTAGCCAGTGGGAATTCTCACAGTTAAAATATGTGTATTGCTGTCTTAAGAACTTTACCTGCTCTTTCCAGACAATATCATTCCAGACAATAGGCTTAAACACTAAGATTGTTATTCAAATGGAAAGGGACAAGGAAACTACTTTTCAGGAATACATAACTTCACAAGCAACTCTCTTTTTCTCTCTCCTCTACCCTGCCAATGGATAGATTTATGGAGCAACAGTGCTTCAGAACTTGTATTTCAGTATTTTAGATGGTCTCTGTACCGAATGATATCTGTGGGTCCTTTGTCCCCAAGGTGATTCCTGCACAAAGTGAAAGTGTGCCCGCACAGACAACTCTAGGATATTCATTTCATTTACATGGAATCCATCCTCACTAGAAGCACAACACAGACTTGGCCAGGCCCCACCTCCATGTTCAAGGAGAAGGGTGAATTATTGCAGGAGCCTCTGTGTGTGTTCACACATCACACTGGGTCTTAAAGGTAGTTAGCATCTAACATTACTGGCACATGACGCCTCCCATGAATAGAGCATAGAGCTCTAATTTCTAAAATTGGGGGGGGGAGATATATTGTTTATGGGTTGCCAGTCTCCAGGCTGGGCCTGGAAATCTCCTGGCATTACAACAAATCTCCAGACTACAGACATGAGTTCCTCCTGTAGAAAATGGATGCTTTGTAGGGTGGACTGTATGACATTATAACCCATTGAAATCCCTCTCCCTGATTCTGAGTAAACGTGCTAAGGATTGTTCTGTGTATTATTTTGGTGCCAGTTTGGTGTAGTGGTTAAGTGTATGGACTCTAATCTGGGAGAACCGGGTTTGATTCCCCACTCATCCACTTGCAGCTGCTGGATGACCTTGGCCAAGCCATAGTTCTGTCAGAGCTGTCCTTGAAAAAGAGCTGTTTCTGTCAGAGCTCCCTCAGCCCCACCTACCTCATAGGGTGTCTGTTGTGGGGAGGGGAAGGGAAAGGAGTTTGTAAGCCACTCTGAGACTCCATGAAGGGCGGAGTATAAATCCAATCTCCTCCTCCTCAAATTTTCCAAGCAGCTCCCCGGGAGTTGGCCCAGTGTTAGAGCTCTCTAAGTAGAAGAAAGTTAGTGAAGTTTAGAGGTTGGAGATTTGGGCTGTGACCTGGAAGACATGGGGAGATAGGTTGCCCACCGTGCTGGAACACCTCCCATCCCTGCGCTCTGGGTTCCTGCTGCTGCTAGATGGAAAAGTGGGAGCAAAAATGGCGGGGGCAGCATCACACAGCATCACTTCAGGCTGCATACTCGAAAGTCATGTCACTGTATTGTGCAACTCTCTAGGGATTTCCCAGAACTCTGGGGATCCCACGTCCCCCCGGGGGGCGGGGAAACCCCCGCCCCAGAGGCCCGTTCCCCGGTGCCACCGGATAGGGCCCTGGGGGGAACTCCACCCCCACATGCACGTCACCCGGAAGTGACGCGGGCACGCCGGTCACACTGGGGGTGTGCCCCCGGCCATACAAGGAAAAACTCTATGGTTTTCCCTTGTATGGCCGTAGCCCCGCCTCCAGCGTGCCTGGCATCCTCCCGTCACTTCCGGGTGATGTGCGTGCGGCACGCACGCGCACAAGACGTCGGCCGGGAGCCCCCTGCTCCCGGTGAAGATAGACTTGGCAACCTTACAAATCTCTAAGGTAAAAAAACAAACAAATGATAGTGTCATGTCGGGCTGGTTTCCAGAGTCTCTTCCTCCCCCAGAAGACCCAGGCTCAAATCTCCACTCGGTCATGAAGCTCACTGGGGTGGGGGACTTAGGGTCAGAACTTAGGCTGTGTCTGGCAACCCGAGGGAACCTGGGGGACAGGCATGGGTGTGCAGCATCACACACCCACACCTTGATGTCACTTCTGAGAAACCTGGAAGTGATGTCACACCACAAACGATGCTGGTGTTTTTTTTTAAAAAAAATTACCCACCACTGCCCAGAGCAGTGGCATGCAACAACAGGGGCTGGCATGAGACCTCCTGCCATAGCAAGAGGCCTGGCAACCCTTCATTCTCTCAGCCGAAACCTATGTCACAAGGGCTGCTGTAAAGATAACACTTGGAAGCTTATTAAAGGAAAAAAAATGTATTCCACTCCGAGTTCCTTGAAAGGAGGGCTGGGTAAAAATGTGATAATAGAAGGTCTCAGGTTCAATACCTGGCATCTCCAGGTAAAGGATATCACATAGCAGGTGCTAGGAAGAGTCGGTTTGGTGTAGTGGTTAAGGGTGTGGACTCTAATCTGGGAGAACCGGGTTTGATTTCCCACTCCTCCACTTGCACCTGGCTGGATGACCTTGGGCAATTGTGAGCCACTCTGAGACTCCCTTGGGTAGTGAAGGGCGGGGTATAAATCCCATCTCTTCCTTTTCTTCTACCTCACAGGGTGTCTCTTTTGCGGTGGGGAAGGGAAAGGAGATTGTAAGCTGGTCTGAGACTCCTTTGGGTAGGGAAGGGTGGGGTATAAATCCAATCTCTTCTTCTTCTTTTACCTCACAGGGTGTCTGTTGTGGGGAGGGGAAGGGAAAGGAGTTTGTGAGCCGCTCTGAGACACCTTTGGGTAGTGAAGGGTGGGGTATAAATCCAATCTCTTCTTCTTTTACCTCACAGGGTGTCTGTTGTGGGGAGGGGAAGGGAAAGGAGTTTGTGAGCCACTCTGAGACTCCCTTGGGTAGTGAAGGGCGGGGTATAAATCCCATCTCTTCCTTTTCTTCTACCTCACAGGGTGTCTCTTTTGCGGTGGGGAAGGGAAAGGAGATTGTAAGCTGGTCTGAGACTCCTTTGGGTAGGGAAGGGTGGGGTATAAATCCAATCTCTTCTTCTTCTTCTACCTCACAGGGTGTCTGTTGTGGGGAGGGGAAGGGAAAGGAGTTTGTAAGCCGCTCTGAGACACCTTTGGGTAGTGAAGGGCGAGGTATAAATCCAATCTCTTCTCTTTTTCTTCCTCTTCTTCTAGGAAAGATTTTATCTGCCTAGAACCATGGAGAGACTCTGCTAGTCATCAGCACTGAACAATGCGTTCACAGCATGAGGCAACTTTATAGGTTCACTAAAAAAAATAGAAGGCTAGAGAACACCTGACTTTTCCCAGCTATAATGCATAGTTCCCTAATTTAATGTTGTACCATGACACTGCTTGAGCCAGATCCACGTCACCTTGAAGCTAGTAGAAAAGGCCTTCAGCTAGTACAAACGATCCTCAGGGGATTCTGGGTTAGGCTTTTAATCCTCCTTCCCTCTCTTCGGCATAGCTTTCTACTAAATATGCCTCCCCGCTCTGTAAAGAGATTGTTGGCTACTATGGCGATGGGCAGCAACACAAACCCTAAAAGAAATCAGACTGAAGATATTGCCCCAAATGGCACAGCGGCGAGAAACCTTGGTGAGAAGCCATTGCAGGAGTCAGCAACATTCGCATGGTGGAGGAAAGGTTCATCCGCATGTTCATGTTAACTAATAATATTCAGCGCATCAATCAGCAAGTGGAGCTCATCACGGACATACTCCAGGGAGTGGTGGATTTTCTGTGGGCTGTCCAGGACCTCAATGCTGAACGTGTATGGATCATACCTCACAGAAAATGGACGCTTGATACGTGCTGCGTAGGCCCTGAAAGAGAAGAAGAAAAAGAAGAAGAAAAGATTGGATTTATACCCCACCCTTCACTACCCAAAGGTGTCTCAGAGCGGCTTACAAACTTCTTTCCCTTCCCCTCCCCACTACAGACACCCTGTGAGGCAAAAGAAGAAGAAGAGATTGGATTTATACCCCGCCCTTCACTACCCGAAGGAGTCTCAGAGCGACTTACAAACTCCTTTCCCTTCCTCTCCCCACTACAGACACCCTGTGAGGTAAAAGAAGAAGAGATTGGATTTATACCCCGCCCTTCACTACCCGAAGGTGTCTCAGAGGGGCTTACAAACTCCTTTCCCTTCCCTCCTTTCCCTTCCTCTCCCCACAACAGACACCCTGTGAGGTAAAAGAAGAAAAAGAGGAGATTGGATTTATACCCCGCCCTTCACTACCCAAAGGTGTCTTAGAGCGGCTTACAAACTCCTTTCCCTTCGCCTCCCCACAGCAGACACCCTGTGAGGTAGAAGAAGAAGAAGAAGAGTTTGGATTTATACCCTGCCCTTCACTACCCAAAGGAGTCTCAGAGCGGCTTACAAACTCATACTCCTTTCCCTTCCCCTCCCCACAACAGACACCCTGTGAGGTAGGTGGGGCTGAGAGAGCTCTTGACCGAAACGGCTCTTTTTCAAGGACAGCTCTTATCAGAGCGACGGCTTGCCCAAGGTCATCCAGCCAGGCGCAAGTGGAGGAGTGGGGAATCAAACCCGGTTCTCCCAGATTAGAGTCCGCGCACTTAACCACTACACCAAACTGGGAGGGGGGGGAATTAAAGGGAAAGAACAAAGATAGGCTGGATGTACAATTTACAGAGAAAAGCAGCCATTGGAGAAGACGTGCCGTTTCTTCATTTCCATCAATGTCTACACTTGCAGGGATGGCAGGTTTGGGAGAACACTGGGGTCAGCTGCAGTGTCCTAGCTGTGTTTTGGTTTGTTCTTCCTATCTCAAGTATACATCTTGGATCTGGCCAGGAAGCTGTGAAGAGCTTTCGGACTGTGCCTTTGCGCTCTGTGACTTTTAATGACTGGCTCATTTGATTCTAGAACTTACAATGTATGAATCATACAACTGTGATGAAGAAACATTCACAATTATTTATCTAAAGTTGTTATACAAAACATTAATTTCTGAATGTGATTATTACAAGAGATAGTACAATAGAAACAGAAGCAGAAAGGCGGGACGGTGGTCTCCGGATTGGTGCTGCCGTTTCGACAATGTGTCTTCTTCTGACCAAAAATTGTGCCCTTATAAATAATTCAAAATTATGTACAATCAATTAAAAAATCAGTGGTAATAATACATTGTCTAATTTTGATAACTGAAAACATTTTCTTACAGTCAATGCGAAGTATGGAGTTCCTCAAGCAACAAAAAGCTGCATACTCATGATTTTTCTAACTCTTCTATAAAATACAAGGATTTAGCATTTTAGTGTAATCCATTATTAACCAAATTCAAACAAACAAGAAACATAATGCTCATATCACATACTCACATAGCTTGAGAAGCAACATCTCTTATTCTAGAAAAGAGTTATCCCAAAAGGGCTGAAGTCAAAGCTTGAACAGGTGTTAAAGCTACGTTGCTATAAGAGCTGAATCACCCCCATTTGAAAACTAGTCCTGAAGTTACTTACACCATAGTTGCCAAATGTTTGAATTGTCGAAACGGCAGCACCAATCCGGAGTCCACCGTCCCGCCTTTCTGCTTCTGTTTCTATTGTACTATCTCTTGTGATAATGTTTTGTATAACAACTTTAGATAAATAATTGTGAATGCTTCTTCATCACAGTTGTATGATTCATACATTGTAAGTTCTCTGGACTGTGACCATCTCATTGTTTGTCATTGGATTCTAGACCAGCCTCATCTTTTTCATAAATTTAAATTGTACTTCTTTTATCGCATGTGGTTGTATGTTTATTTGTTGTAAACTGCTTTGGGACCGGTTAGGGAGAAAACTAGCCAATAAATCTAATAACTAACAACATGGAATTTCTACTCCGGACCAACCCCATACATACTTATAGCATTTTTAAGAAACTCAATATAAACTTTCTAAATGAATAAACAAAAACTTCAGGTGAGATCAAAAACAGGTGAATCCCAGCCACTGGCTATATAGCTCTACAAGGACATCTCATGATGCTGGCATTGGAGGTATTGTCCAGGATCAGGAACATCTCCAGAGTCAGGATGCCCTCTTCCCAGACTCCAGCCTACCCCCAATTGATGAGCAGAGGGCTGCACAAATCCAACAACAGGTTTACCTGGGCCCGAGAAGTGCCTTTGTCTGCACTATTTGCACCTTCAAGGTCTTGTGGCTGCCGCTCCTTAGGCCCTTTAAGAACTAGCTTCCAAGGGAGCTTTGATTCTCAAAAGCTTATACCCCTCAAATTTTGTTGGTCCCTATGGTGCTACTGGAATCAAATCCAGATGTTCTACTGAAGACCAATATGGCCACGCTTTAACATTATAGCATTATAACAATGTGTATCTCTGGATTTCTGAATTCCCAGAATTCATTTTTTCAAAAAGTAAGTCTCTATCCTCATTCATTGTGGAAATATAAGAGGAAAGGCATATATCCACAATGAAAGGTGCTAGAGGCTTTCAGGAAGGAAGGAAGGAAGGAAGGAAGGGAGGAAGGAAGGAGGAAGGAAGGAAGGAAGGAAGGAAGGAAGGAAGGAAGGAAGGAAGGAATTCAGAGAACATAATGTATAGATTGTTATAATGTTACACTATATGCAATTATTGATTATTTTAAAAAATGAAAAAAGCCCTGGCGATGTGGAGTGGGGTACAGAATGACCACTGCCAGGGGACTGGGGCTGGGGAACTATAGGGAAATCTGCCACATGGGAGTCCCATTGCCATTGTGCCGTATCAGCAGCTACAGTAGCAATGAGGAAACTATGCAATCCTGTCCCCATGTGGAAAATCCCACAGTCAGACTAGGCTAAAGATTAAGGGTTAGGAAATACCTGGAGTTTTTTGGGGGGCGGAGCTTGGGAAGAGTGCAGTTTGGAGAGGGGAGGGACCTCCAAAGCAGCCATTTTATCCAGGGGAACTGATTGTGGTCATCTGGAGATCAATTGTAATAGCGGGAGATCTCCAGAGCCAAGGGTAGATAAGAAGTAAGCAGATGCTGACTGTTAAACCATATTTGGAATGATAGAGGAGGTGACCAAGATGAAACTGCCCTATAATCCAGAACAATCATTAATGTCAATATAGTGAATGGCAGGAATCAAATCCATTGGGAAGCAGAAAAGCCATCTGACTATAGCCAAGGGCAGGTAAGAAGTAAGCAGATGCTGTCTGTTAAACCATATTTGGAATGATAAAGGAGGTGACCAAGATGGACTAGGAAACTGCCCTATAATCCAGAACAATCACTCATGTCAATATAGTGAATGGCAGCAATCAAATGCATTGGGAAGCAGAAAAGCCATCTGACTATTGCCATAAACACAGGGTACTTAAAAATGTGCTGCTCTTGCATGGATGAACATGATTTATCCTGAAGCAATTGCTCGTCTTCCTGGAAAAGCCAGCATCTGATGCAGCAGATGGCTTTCCATCGTACAAAACCCCATGCTATGACACAATGATTTCTCCCTCTAAACAGTCTCCATACAAGCCTAACATTTCCTTATTGCTTATGTTACAGTGCACTCTAGTGGTATTTTTATTGACTTTCAGTTTCCAATGTAGAGAAGAACAACTAAGTTATGCCCATCTATCTCTTGTTAATACCTTTGACCAATGACTGTTATAGGAACTAAGATTTAGAGGATTTCCTCTTTGGTTGCTAATTGTTCTTCTTTGGAGAAGAAAAAAATTATGAAAGTTAGACAGACAACCTTTATCGGCATCAAGGTATCAAAGCAATCATAAGGCCAACCAAAATGAAACAGATCAATTAATAGCTTCCCTGAATCGAATTGCAGACTGGAGAAAACAGGTGACATTAGAGGTTATGAGAAAGTTGTGTCCAGAAAGTAACCACTGAACCTTGACACTGTCAGGGAGGCCACACCATGTACAGAGAAGGGAGTTCAGAAATTTTTCTCTAATCTTAATGTATAATGGACAATTTAAAAGAACAAAACGGATTCAATAGCACCCAGGCTATCAATAGCATCATCTAATTTCATAGGGAATTTTTTTTTACATCTTTCGGGGAAGATGGCCAATGGCAGGACATTAAATCTGGCCAGCATAAATGCCCTTCTTTGATGGGGATCAGTTAAAGAGCAGAAATAAGAGGCTATCTGGCCAGGTGTCAGACATAATTCCAGATGAATTTGAGAGCAAGGTTTCCTAGCTGCCTCAGTCAGGCACTGAAATTGGATATCTAACAACCTGTGTTTAATTATCTGAAATGCTGTTGAGGCAGATGATACGTAAAGTGAATCTAGAGGTATGCATATAGACCTAATTTTGTTAAGAACTAATTTCAACCAGTTAGATTCATGATAATCTGTCAACATTAAGAAAGTAAGAAAGAGTATCTACAGCCTTTGTTTAATTATCTGAAAATGCTGTTGAGGCAGATGATAAGTAAAGCAAATCTAGAGATATACATATAGACCTAATTTTGTTAAGGACTAATTTCAACCAATAATCTGTCAACATTAAGAAAGTAAGAGAGTTCAAATCAGAATTAAACAAAAGACGAAGCCAAAATTTGATAGTCAAAAACCAGGCCCGAGTTTCTAGCAACTCTGGCCAGTTTCAAGACAAATCGCAGCATATGGAACACAGGGAGACCAAGGATTTTCCGTAGGAAAAGAGATTGTAGTCCCTCGGCTGATTGATTGATTGATTGCACTTATCCATATGGGAGCTCCGCAGAGGAATTGTGGGCTGAATTTTGTATTAAAGGCTTTTAAAGCCATGGGAAATACCTATTGCTTCTCAAATAGAAAAAATGGGCGATGGCAGTAGCACTATTCCTTGCTAAGTTGGGGGCACATTTATGAAGTGTAGCCCAGCTCCCATTGTAATAGAAGTTGATCCCCGAATATTTGAAGGATTTAATCTGCTCAATGAGATTTCCCTGAATTGTCCATACAAACTGTTTCCAGGATTTAGAAAAAACTAAGATCTTTGTTTACCTATGATTCAGACAGCCTGCTGTTATTGCAATAGGTCAAGCATTGATGTAAAAGATGCCTCAGTCCAAAATCGGGAACATGAAAATAAAACTGTCATCCGCATATAAGAGAATTGGAATATGGTGTTGACTATTTTTGGGGAAGTGTCCATCAATTTCAGACAAAACTGGGGCTAGGTAATTTAGAAACAGATTAAACAACAAGGGGTCAAGGATTGAAGTTGACCAGGCAGCTAGTGTGTGTATAAAGTTTTTAATTAAAAAAGTAATCTGGGCTCCATGTTCATTCTGGCCATCTTATCCCACAAGAGATCTTTTGGGATTGAGACAAATGCTGCTTTAAGATCTAAAAAGGCAGCAAAAAGCTTATTACCAGGTTTCCCACTGTATTTGAACTTCGTAGGAAAACAACCGTGGTATGATAATGAAGTCATGTTTAGGAAAAAAATATATCTTCTTTAGTTATCCAGTGAGTAACAAACTATTAAAGTTGTTTCCTTTGAAATAAAGACTTCAGACACGACTTCGTTATCATATCATGGTTGTTTTCCTATGAAGTTCAGCCTGTCCCATGATCTCTTGTCCTTGACTTCCCACTGTATTTGGCAACTAGTTGTGACAATACTATACAGTGATCCAGTGTAGACTTTCCATGATGAGACCCTATTTGTTCTGGGCCTAGTATATTGTGGTCACCCTTCTAATTTAGTTAGAAGATATTTGGCCTAAAGGCTGCTGATTACTGATAAAAGGCTAATTGGTCTGTAATTATCAGGTGACGAAGGATCGCCCTTTTTAAAAATGGGGACGATTATTGCGTTTGTCCATGACTCTGGCATTATTCCTGTGTCCATCAGTGGCTATTAGCCACAAGGTATAGATAGGGACTCTGGGGCAAGTGATGCTCTGTCATCTTGGTGCTTGGGGGGGTCAACAGTGGGAGGGCTTCTAATGTCCTGGCCCCACTGGTGGACCTCCTGATGGCACCTGGTATTTCTGGCCACTGTGTGATACAGAGTGTTGGACTGGATGGGCCTTTAGCCTGATCCAACATTGGCAACTCTTATGTTCTTATGTTCTTATTTATCATGGAGAACAAGACAGCTAAAGGGGGGGCATTCAGTGTGGGACGTCAATAATTCTGGAGTAACTGCATCAGGGCCAGGTGCCTTTTTTGATTTAAGATGTGTAATCAAAGTAATGATAGCCTCAGGAGACACAAATGGCCACTCAGGCATCACAGGGGTATCAAATTCAGTAGGATTGGGAAAACTGGTACCATCTTCATTGAAAAGATTTAGAAAATATGAAAACCAGTTTTGGGATGGGATTGAGGGTGATGAGATTAATTTCGCCTGCAAAACGTCTAAGATCAAGGCCCAAAATTTCCAACAGTCATTTGACCTAACTGCCTTGATCAACAGTTCCTGCTGGTCTCTGGCATACTGGAGCTTCTTGGCCTTAACCAGGTCTGATAACTATTGTTTAACAATGAAATATTCCTTCAAATAAGGAAGACTCTTTTTGGCTCCAAAAAGGATGGTAAATGGAGTGAAGAGTGGACTTCAGGCGTAAACGTTCTCCATTGTACCATGCATTATACTTGGGTTTATGTTTTAAGACCGAAATAGGAGCAGGATTGAGTAAGGAAATAAGATTGGAGACGAGAGTGTCATATGAGGATATAACTTCGGTAGGATTTAAACAGGGCATAAGTGAGGAACGCGAGTCCTTAATTGCTTGATTGGTAACTAGTAGCTGGACTCTCTCTGAGAGATTATATGACCAGATAGTTCTGGGAAGGAACTCAGGGGGCAGATCATCAACTGGAGGGGCCAAATCAGATTCGAGGTGTATCTGCAGAATGACTGAAAAAACAAGAGGGAAATGATCACTGTCAGTACAGACATCAATATAAAAGTAAGTTAGGTTGGGTGGTGACCAGCACAGACACTTGCTGCAGAGCTCTGAGGATTCTAACGTCCCGGTCACACGGAGCATTTTGGCCCGGGAGAGGGACAGATCGGGGCCGCAGCAAACAGGCGCGATCTCACCACAACATCTGGGAAGCGGCACGCACCCGTCCCCGATCTCTCCCTAACCCCGGAAACACCGCAGCAAAAAAGAACCACCGACAGAGGCGGTCTTACCTGAACGGCCGCGGCAAGCGTGGCCGTGGGATCGCCGGCGCGTCCTTCTGCCGGCACATCCCCGGCTCCTGGCCAAACTCCCGACCGTGGCTTCCTCCCCGGCATCTGGTCGTGCCGGGGAGCAACGGCGCCGCGGCTCAAGGGATCCGTGTGATCCCACCGCCGCGTCAAGACATTTGTTTAGCTTGCTGGAAGGAGCTGTTAAGCATTCTTTTAACTCGCTGTTATCTTCAGAGGTTCCTCCTGCAAGAAATGATTTACACAGCAAGCTAATTAAGGCAGAAAACCTCGCTACCTCCTATTTCAGTTTCCTGACTGGGCTTGGTTAAGAGTGTGTTAGAACTTTTACTGTCTCGGAATGGCTTGAAGCCTGCTGCCAGAAGTTGAGTAAGATTCTGAAAGTCAAAGAGAGACAGATGATTTTCTTGAAGTCATAACATCATTTTGCAGGTGCAAAACTGGTCAGTGAGAGAATTCGGAGGTCAACAGAGTTTGTGAATCTTTTAATATCGAAAGTTCAGTTCTTCCTGTTATCTAAAGGCCCAATTGTATGTTCCACGAAAACACAAATAACTGTGCCCAACAGGTCTTTTCAAAGAGGAAAAGCCACTACAGGCGAGGATAAATGGATGTTAAGAAGCCATGGGCAGGGAATGGATGTGTAACTCTTTTTCTCCCTGCTGTTTCCCAGCAGATTACACACTCACACACCTCAGAAGTTTCCTCCCTGTGGTTTTTCAAGTACGTGTTTGTAATGAAGATCAGCACAGGCATAGCCAATGAAATATACATATTATTTTGTGGATCTTCCTTGGGGTGCCTTTCCCACATCTTTAGTTTATTACTGTAGTGGCCCATTGACCCGCACAATCCCTGATTGTTATTATTTTTTGTTATGATATTTTTCAGTAATTGAAATGATCAGAACCTGAAATTAATGCAAATTAATTTCCACTTATTATTTGGAAACGTCGTCCCATCACATACCTGAATGTTCAAAATCCTGCATCAATAAATTGAACTACACTGGTCTATAACACGATTTATTATAGTGTTTTTTTAAAAAAGAAATCTAATCCTCTTTTCACCACCCATGCACTTTCAGGCTTCTCTGAGCCAAGGAGAAGGCATCAGTGGTCACGGAACGAAACAATAACTTTGCACTTTGAAAAGACTTTGAAAAAACTTTGCGCTTTGGGAACGTTACTAACTCGTTTTTCTTCACGTCATTATGCCATAAGGATGTCACAGGAGCCCTCCTCACTTGATTCCCTGGCCGCTCCCTGTGGCTTCACCCTTCCTGCTTCCTTTGGGCTGGCTTGCTTGGGATCTCAGTCAGCTGGATGGGGAAGGGGGTTCCATCACCTCCGTTCAGCCTCACCCCTTCTGGGTCTCAGGCCCGTCTTCCTCTCTCTGGTGTATGGCTCAAGGAAACCCAGGGCAGTCCTCCTCAACCCTCAGCAGCCTTCCCTCTTATAACATATAATGATAGATAGATAGATAGATAGAT